>NC_071102.1:3875000-4237500 GCF_024256425.1 Clarias gariepinus
GGCGCCGTGCCAAATGCCGCAAATTAGCATCACATAAATAAAAGTTGTTTCTGTAATCGGTTGAGCGCTGAAACTTTATATTCTCCTGCCGACAGCTGTTGGATACGGGTCCGTGTTTTCTTTGTAGTTTTGCCATGTAGTCTGAACATTACCATGCTAATTACAGTATGTCCATACATGTGTTATCTGTATTATTCTCACACACACACACACACACACACACAAACTGATTTCCTGAATGCTGTCAGTGTACCAACATGGAAAAGGTGTCAGGACGGAGGAAAAAAGTGTGCTATACTTTAAAGACACTGATGTTGGACGAGAAGACCTGGCTCGCATCCCAAAGGTGTTCTATCGGGTTGAGGTCAGGACGCCAGTCAAGTTCTTCCACACCAAACTCGCTCATCCATGTCTTTATGGACCTTGCTTTGTGCACTGGTGCGTAGTCATGTTGAAACTGGGGTGGGGTTGATTTTCAGGAGTTGGGCTACTTCCAGTGAAATGCTCTACTTCTTAATGCTCTAGCATACCCAGACATTTTGGACAAGTTCATGCTTCCAAGTTTGGGGACGGATGCTTCAAGTTCCAGGGCTCCAGAGCACAAAGCAGAAGAACCTGACTTGAACTTGGGGAAGAAAATGAGCAGTAGAAATATATCTATTTGTACATTTGATTAGCTGTGATTTAAATGTGAAGCTCTGAGATCTTACCCAGAGCAAAGTTCAAAACAAAGAAAACTAATATAGATAAAGATGTACTTTAATTTAATACGAAAAAGCAAGTTTAAATAAGTGCAACGTTTATAACTCAAATATATGAAATTCTTCTACTAGTTTTTGCTTCTACGTGAGAGATATAAACTGTATGTTATCAAGATTGTTTCACATTTTGAAGATTCAAGACTAGTTTGTTTTCATTCCTTGTTTGTTCAGCTTTAATAATTTTAATAACAACATTATAATAAAATATGGATGTGTAATAATTATGTAATATATGTTGTTTAAAAAGAAATTAGTATAGTAGAGAAGGAAAAAGTGTGTGAGAGAGAGGGAGAGAGAGAGAGATGTGATTGGATCGTTCATGCTGTGTCACGCCATGGTGTGAGTTATATTACTTTTAAAATAGTAAAAATTAAACTATTTATTGCCTAAAGGACTCCCACCCACATGCACAAACACACACACACACACACACACACACGCAGTGCTTCAGGGTTCAGGCTTTTCTGGAAGAACATCAGCTGTCATTTTCAGTGATGGATTTGTCCTCAGTGTATGTGATTTAAATTGAGTTTATTTATAGTAGAAAGTTCAAAAGTGATCACCTTGTCTGGAATAGGGTGTGTGTGTGTGTGTGTGTGTGTGTGTGTGTGTGTGTGTGTGTGTGTGTGTGTGTGTGTGTGTGTCGGCAGCATTGTGACAGTATATAGAGTATTATACTCTTAGAATGCTTTTATTTAATTGTATTGACCCCCTTTATTTCTTAATATTAGGCTTCCAGTGCATTGAGCCAGTGTTTAATGCAGTCTTGAGACTTCCTGAAGGACTTTTGTCTCTTATTTTTAATCCACTCTCTGTACCTGAGCATTTTCAGATGAATGGGTTTTTGTCTGTTAAGCTACACAGTGACCTATAGGAATTACTTATGCATTAAAAATCATCTAACTTCAGGCATGAACCAGTGAGAAACAGGGTCAGATGATGACACGATGATCAGGACGTGATTAGTATACTGATGATGCTGGTTGGAACAGATGAGAGGGGAAATGAGGTCGCTGCTGAGGTTGTTACATAAACAAACTGTTTTTTTATTGTGCCTTTAGGCACTTCGCAGGCTGTTGCAATAAAACAAAATGTGTGTCTCTGAGGGACAGTCAGTCCTTTTCTGTTGGTCGGGTGTGTCCAGTTTTTTTTTTTGTTCGTTTTTTTTGGTAAGACAAAGGTGGAAACTACCCTGACGCTAACAAGTCATACTGGGGAAAAAATGAAAAAAAGAAGAAAAAGAAGGTGTCATTTATTTCTTATGGGAAATTTTGAAGTGCTCAAGCATTTTGAAACTGTCACGTTGACGTCTTGGTGATGTTTATTTAAAGTATACTATGTCATATTTCTGCCGTGGTAAATCAAATGACTTGTCACGGCGTGTTTTTATTTTATCAATTTCAAGAGACAGAGGAAAAAGGGAAAGGCAGGTGAAAGAACGACTGCCAAGTCTCCAAAAGAATTGAGGAAGGATGCAAGTGCAGACTTTTCTTTAATAATGTGATTTTTTTTTTCTGTTATGAAGAACAAAATTCAATTTAACAAACTACAGTAATTAGGTTAAAGGCTAAACTCCAAAGCTAACGGTAGTGCTAGCACACACTAGCCAAGGTAGTGACACATGTCCGTTTTTTTTCTTTTATTAAAATTTTATTTTCAGTGTAAATTTTATTTAATTGTAAATTTTATTTTTAGCATGATCATATTTTGAATTAAAATTTCTAATGTAATTACATTTTTCTGTATATTTGTATTTTTATTAGTAAATTTCTATTTTCAAGTCACAGTCGTAATAAGCATTTTTATGCACATCATACTGTATAGCCTACTGCTGTGCACCTGACAAACCAAAAAAATCGAATTTCACGATTTTAGCTGATATTTCTAGTAAATTTTTGCTGCATAGCTGCATTTTCTCTCTCTCTCTCTCTCTCTCTCTCTCTCTCTCTCTCTCTCTTTTAACCTTGATCTTCACCATCACACACACAAAAATATTTAATCCTAAAAAAAATTCTAATTTCAATTTCTCAGCTAAATAATATACTGTGGCCGCACAGTGGTGTAGTAGTTATGACTGTCACTTTGCACCTCCATGGTCCGGGTTCGATTCCCGCCTTGGTGTTTGTTTGCGTGTTTGCATGGTCTCCCCGTGTTTGGTGGGTGGGCTTCCTATGGGTACTCTGGTTTCCTCCCATAGTCCAAAGCTGATTGGTGTTCCCAAATTGCCGGTAATGTGTGACAGCACATGTGAATGTTCCACAGTCATGAAAATGGGAATAAACACAATGGACATTATTGGCCTAGTTGGACTACAGAGGTTTTTAAATGGACGGAAAATATACTGTTTATACCAAAAATACTATAATATACTGTTTCAACCAAGATTTTTATTTCTGTGGGATTGTAGAGCATTGTACTGTATTTTCTTTTTTTGTCATTCAGTATTCCGCTCACAGCATAACCATTGTTTTATCATGAATCTGATTTAGGCTCTGTTCTTTTCTCAGGATAATACACCATTTACAAGTGACGCTTTCATTTTAAAAGGGTTTCCCGCTTTAAAGATTAGCTCGGACTTACATAACGGTTTATTCGTTTAGCATTTTTCACTAGACATTGAGTTAAAAGGTGAATTCAATTCTTTAACTTTCCGGGTAAGTGATTGAGCATATCAATAAGGGTCTGTCTTTAGAGTTAGTTAACACTTATCATACAGACATTACCTTTGGACTTCTCTCTCTCTCTCTCTCTCTCTCTCTCTCTCTCTTTCTCTGTCCTTCTGTTACTATCTCTAGCAGTAAAACCCCACTATGGTAATGACTGGTCTGCTTATCACAATAGACAGTTAATCTTTATGTCCAAAGAGACAGACAGAGAGAGAGAGAGAGAGAGAGAGAGAGAGAGAGAGAAAGAAAAAACAACTTTTTCATAGTTACTCATAAACTATGTGTACAAATACAAAGTGTTTTTTGCTATTGTAAATTTTGCAAAAAAAAGATTTTTTTTTAATAAAATGTCATCTTTAATAAAGTTTAATACTCCACTAAAGCTATAATGAATAGATTTAAGTATTTACCTGAAATAATAGTTACATTATTACACCATAACAGCATTCTCTAAATCAGGTCAAGTGAGATTCATGTTTGGGATTTCATGGTTGTTTATAAATCCTTATTGCAATTTCTTTGAAGACCAACATTTAGTTTGATTTCGAACCTCACAGTAACAGCATCAGATCTTATATTACTTTTAATATTACTATTATTTTAATATTATCACTACTTATATTACTATTAATATTACTTAGACAGTGACAATCATTGTGGTTTCCCACGTGACTCTGATTATATCAATTGTATTGGTAACGTGTCTAACCTGAGTCAGTCTGGAAAATGTTAAACCCCGACAAGTTAATTTATTTCAATAAGTCAAGTTGGCATCAAAAATGACAACCGCCGTCTTTCTAATAGATAATGGATGTTTGAAAAAAGCTTACAGTATGTTGGTTTATTTATGTTATTTATGTCCTGGAAGTTTGACATGGCTCTTGCCTTAAGTAAAGTGTTATAGAATATTGCACAGTACAGTGTGAAAATTTGTAGCCGCCTTTGTATTGCAACTCATCTCTAAAAATATGCCATTATACTGAGATGTTAAAAATGAAATGTGGGTGTTTCTTTGCAACACCAGGAAAAGACAACAGACGGTTTGTGTTCATGACCCTTTTTATCTCGAGATCTGATTTAAAACATAACCTAGGACAAAGCATTCCAAAGTATATTTATGGATTTAAAAAAAAACAAAAACATTCTATCCTGCTTCTTCTCTCCTGGACGGTGATGAACGCTGGACCTTTAAGAGAAAAATAGTGTTAGAGAAGTCGAAATTTATGGAAGTCCTCCACGGAAAGTGCTGAAACATTAACACAAGGACCATTCTGGCGAACTAAGCAGATCTGCTCAGCGATACACTGAGTGACTGTGAAGGTATTTTTAACTCAATGATAATCTTTGTATCATATTTAAACATGGTTCTGAGAAGAGCGACTGAAAACATTAGAAATGAGAAGTAAAAGTGATTTGTGCCAAAATATAACATGTAAGATATGCATATATGCTGAATCTGCGAAATTTCCCACGATTGTAACGATTGGTGATCTGGGTCTGTTTTTTATGTGCTGTGGATTTTGCTTGTGTATTTATGTGTATGTATTTTACATTTGCAAAATTATTTACTGTGAAAGTTTCGAGTGTTTCCTACCTTATCCAATATGACCTGATGATTTTTTATTTATTTTTTTTATGTAAAGATGCAAAGTTAACATACAGGACACACACACACACACACACACACAGATATCTTAAACTACAAACATATTTCATACAATAAACTTATACAATAATTATCAACTTCATGCTAGAAACAAATAAAGAAAAAATACAATTGAAATCCAACACTGTACAATAATTTACAAAATTTGAATGAAAATTCTGTGTGGTCAATCAACACTTAACAAAAAAAAAACATAGTTAAGTTTCAATAATTAGCATTAATGTATCAGTGCAGTATTTTAATATTAGTCGATTATAGTGTATATATTAAAGAACTGCAGTGATAATTCTTGATTACTTGCTGACAGGTATAAGTGGTGTTTAAGTCAAACCGGGACTTTTGATTGCACCTAATAACAGGACACGGTTATAAGAGGAAAATCTCCCTTTGTTTCTTTATGCAATCCCCTGGTACACTAATTGGACTGCCTGTTACAACTGAAACACTGGCCTCCCAGGAAATCCTTTAATGGCCCAAACATTTGAAAAAACATTGAGTAGTTTCAACAGGACTGAAAGCAGCTATTGTTTGTTTCCATTGAACAGTAGTCATCCACAATCCACATCATCTGCAGCCAAAACACACTAACGGTACGAGTATCAACTCAAGTTATGTCTGTAAATGTCAGTTTAATATAAAAGTGAGTCAATCCTAAAAATTGTATACATGTGCCATAATCTATTTTAGAAATTTAGTTTAAACTGATTAGGGTGTAAAAAGTATTTTACAAATCTTGATAAACTGCAGTTACCTGACCAACATAGAGAGGTAAGTACAGTAGGATGTGAACCAGGGTTATTGTTTCATGCTCAAACATTTTATTAACGTAGATTTAATGAAGCAAGTGCTGAAAGGTATCATGACGAATCAGGATCACAAGAAATGTGCATGATAATAAACACATCATGAATATTAAACAGATTTTAATTACTCCTTGTAGGTGTTCTGTATAGAGGTATTTTTTAATATAACAGATTGAAGAATAATGATAGACAGAGAAAGAAAAGGAGAAGAGAGAAGATGCCGAGGGCACATTTCATCCCTCCTGTGATGGGACTACAAGGCCAACACTAATATTTTATTTACAGTTTCAATCTCCGTGCCTGCCAGTGCACATCTTGGTTTTAAAACACACACACACACACACACACACACACTAGTACTCAGGAACATTCTTTCTCCTGCTAAAAAAAACACAACCATATCTAAACACACGATGCACAACTGTACACACCTTTCACCTGAGACTGATTTATAGCAGAGACTTCAGAGCGAGCCAAAAAACAGGATTTATTTCGACTTGCCTTGTGAAGACGTGCAACGGGTTCAGGAACAGATAACCTTATTATCCCCAATTGTGGCACAGAAAAATTGCCATTAGTGTGATGGTGTGTGTGTGTGTTTTGGCTGCAGTGCCGGCGGTTTGTGGATTTTTGTTCAATGCAGCAACAGCTGCTTTCGTGGGTCTTTCGTGGGAACCAGCATGAACATGAGCCGTGATTTCAGACCCCGTCTGATTTGTTTCTTGTGTTCGGAGCATTTAGACTGCGAGAGAGTGCTTGAGTCAGCAAGTGCATATGTGTGTGTGTGTGTGTGTTTGTGTGCATGTGTGTGAACAAGAATAGCAAAGTTTGAGTGTGTGTTTGTGTGTTTTAAACATGTTTTCATATCTTGGTCCCCACATTTGTCTGGTCCCCATTTTTAATAGAAGGTCCTCACAATGATTGTTTAAAAAGTTGTGTGTGCGTACTTGAACATGTTTTTATATCTTAGTCCCCACAAAAACAGAAGTATCTCACGCTTGTCTTTGTGGGAACATTAGGCCAGACCCCCCTTTTTTTAACAAAATAAAACAATAGAACGTATTTCTTTTGATTTACTAAGATGAAGTTTAAAGTTAGTTTAAGGTACATCATAACATATTAGTGTCGGTAAAACCTTAAAAAAGAACATATACACTCATTCTTTCTCTTTAATTCTCTTAGTAAAAAAATGAACTTAAGATCAGTTTTAGGTCGCATTAACACATTTACTTAATATTAAGTCAATTTGTAAACCATCATGTTTGTCACCTTATAAATAGCCAACTCCCTGACTCGAGTCTCTTAAATATAAGGAAAGCTCAGCACACCTGTTGCACTGTTCAGCTATACTGAACCACATTCTGGAACTTCGAGTTCAACAAGTTTACCAACGTCTTCACTACGTCTCTGCTGGATTTCTTGCTAATATGACGTTTAGCGTCATTGGAAAATGTTGAGTGATAAAAAAAGCACTTTCTTTTTTTTTTTTTTTTAAGCTAACACCGAAACCTGATCATTATCCCTTATGTTTAGGATTGTTGAAATTTTTCTACCATTTAAACTCTATTGTTGCGGCACTAGCAGAGCTAGTGTCTCAGAGAAAGAACAAAAAGCTGAACAACACCAACCAAAATCACTAAACATCACAAATCATTTATGTTTAACATATTTAGGGGTGGACTTTTCCTTTAAAGTTACCAAGAAAAGTTAAAATTTTGTAACTAATTTGGTATTTCTGAATGTTAGTCCATCTGTCTTTTCTTATGACTTTTGATTTGTTTGAAGTCCAACAATTAATGCAAATCTTCTGGATGGAGATTTTTATAAAGACCAGAAAAGGATAGATTAAGTGTACGAGATGTGCTTGTCTCAGTGCTCATGTACTGTACTGTACCAGGCGTAAAGCAGTGAGTGTTTGTCGATGTGTGTGGGTGGAACGTTGATGTGAGTAATGCTCTGATGGTTTTGGCGCAGCGGACAGATACCGAGCCCCCCGCTGTGAGTTCCCACCCCCACCGCTTTTGGACAGGGCTGCTGCTAGGAAAACAAGATCTGCTGTTTGCAAATGCTTTGTCTTTAAAAAGTATGTCTTTTATTCTTCCCAAAAACCAGAACATATTGATGCAAAGTGGTAGCACTGGAGGGAAGGATGAGTCACTTGAAGCATGTGAAGCAAATACAGATCTGATTGGAAAATAAATTCTGTCAGTTTTGGTTCAGCTCTACACCAGATCTCAGTCACGAGAGGGGAGCACGGGATTGTTAGCAATTGTTATATTTTGCACTCATGCTGCAGGAACTATGACGTGACGTTCTTTTAGATGTTGTCATTTATAAACAATATACAAGAATTCTTTTAAAAAATGATTCTACTTTTTCCAATTTTTTTTTTTTTTTTTTTTGCGTTTGTGTGTCAGTGAACACTTCATGTCCTAATTTATCAAAAGCGAAGGCTTTCTTTTGGTCTGTTTGTTTGTTTGTTTTTTTGTTCCACACATGCTTCAAAATTTTTCAATAAAAAGTGATGTCATGCAGGCGGCACAGTGGCTTTGTGGTTAGCACTGTTGCTTTGTACCTCCAGGATTAAATTCCCGGCCAGGTTCGATTCCCACCTCTGTGTGCGCGGAGTCTGCATGTTCTCCCTGTACCTCCGGGTATTTCGGTTTCCTCCCACAGTCCGAACACATGCAGATTAGGCTAATTGTCGTTTCCAATTTTCCAATAGTGTGTGAATGAGTGTGTGCCCTGAAATGGATTGGCACCCTGTGCAGGGCTTACCTCGCCTTGTGACGTGCGTTTCCGGGAATAGGCTCCATGACCTCGCAACCATCTATACAGAATTAAACAGTACAGACAATAAGTGAGAGTGGGGTCAGACACAGCTCATCCAGGCTACCAGGAGGCACCATGATTTTTTTAAAAAGAGAAATACAAAAAAGTAACTTGGTGTAATGGTTTATATATCAGGACACCCTTGTGGTATGAAAAAAGATAAAAACAGACCTTTATAGAATAGCAATAGCAATCAGAAATCTTTCAAACGTATCTCAGGTGGAAAAATTCAAAAGGTTACAATCAGTACAGCATAAATTTTAGCTTAAACACTTGTAAGGAACGAATGTTAATCTGTAAGATTTAATCAGCCTTAGTCCACCATATTGATTCTACTTACCGACGTGTTTGAAATTTTTAAAAGTAGCTAAGGAGTCAGGAAGTGTTAGGATAAACGGCTTACAGTTCTAATATTATACTACTGGCTCCGTCCTGCATTTTCATCGGTTCACACTTTCCTTTATGTTCAGTATCCTAGTGGAGCAGTGGTAGATTTATTAGTTGCTCAATGAAAATTTTGGATCCCTGATTCAGTCATTGTTTTTGATAATGTTTTAATCTTAAGGTCACAGCTTTGAATGGAGGAATGGAGGATAAAAGTGGCGGAGGAAAATTGTCTTATGTTACTAAGTTAATTAAAATAACCTGTATATACAAATCTGTGTTAATGTAAATACAAACATGTTCAAGTCAAAGTGGGACTTTTGATTGCCCAGAATAACAGAACACAGTTTTGAGAGTAAAAACTCCCTTTATTTTTCTCTATAATCCCCTGATACACTAATGCACTTATCCCAGTGTTTCACTAGTGCTTGGACACCATCATGATAGAAAGAATTTTCAATACACCAGGATCGGACATCCCTGCCTTCCATGTCGAAACGTTCCTTTAACTCAGGAACGACTGCACTGGGCTCTGAGTCACCCTGGCCAGGATCATATTTTACAAACATAAGACCTTCTTTAAAATGCCAGTTAGACTTGAAAGCTCCTCATACGTTCATAGTTGCATAGTAACATGAGACAACGATTGTTAATTTTTTTGGTGTTAATTTGAATCTTATGTCAATGATTACATTATCTAATCTCTGTATCACTATATCAACTAGACCTTACACCTGTCTCCACATGTCTGCGTTGGTGTCCTCTGCGTTCTCCAGTTTCCTCCCACATCCGAAAAAAAAAACGGAATGTGGATTGGTACTGACAAGTTCATTTTAGTGAGTGTACATAATGGCCAACAGTGGGCTGGTATCCGGTATATGCCGTATTCCTGACTTTTGTCTAGCATTACAAAATGGCAAATCATTTTCATCCACAAGGAAGTAAAAAGCTGGGTTTAGATTAGAGCAATTATGAATTCTTTACATACAGTTAGCATGTATATAAATGCCCTGCAACAGACTGACACCTTTTCCAGGTTGTATCCTGCCTAGATCCCAAAGTCTCCTGGGATAGGCTCCATGCTACCCATGCCCCTGTCCAGGATTAGCAGTGTAGAAGATGAATGAATTAAAAAATCAATCAATTAATTGATAAATTAATGCTTTTAGCATTGTTTGACAACGTAGAAAAAAATACAAATCAGAAAGGCCCATAAAATGAGAAGGTCTCTCCAAACTTGTAGTGTAGCTACATGTAAAAACTCTACTGTTGTTGTAATCTTTATCCATTTCTTACCTACTCCCATTAGGAGGTCCCTATAGAGGATTATCCAACCTGCTAATTTTATGCTGGATCCCCTTCCTGACACCTTAGGACTGACACTAAATGATATTAAATAAACTTGATAAACTAAACTCTGGCTGTGAAGTGAAGTTTTGAATAACTCGAAGTAAAGTTCACTGTAGTCAAGGTAATTATACTCTAGCTACACTTACTGTCAAAGTGATCTATACCATACCAAGTCTGACTGGTTCTATAACTTTAAATGCATATTCAGGCACATGCATATACATGTGCACGAAGGATATTCCAAAGAAGACTTATAAACGTCAATGTTTTTCTTAAAATGTAACAAAGGACATGATTCGAGTAAGAGCAACTGCATAAAACACTATGGCGCTCTTAACTTTTTTTCCATGAATTCTCATATAGTGTGGTTTGTATTTTTCCCTTCTTATTTTTGTTTATTAGCACGTGAACAATTTCCTTAAACAGAGAGAAGATTGGCAAATGCCTAATACCCTGTGGTTGGCAGAATCATGGCTCACGCGGTGCCCAAAGCTCTACCCATCCAGTCTGACCCCTCAGAAAAGCCAATGTAGTATGAACCGCCACTGACCCGACCTCAAAATTGCCCAGATCCCTGTCTGATTGAGCAGCCATGAGATACGCTGGTCAAACAAGCCTGATCCATGAAGGCTCGACAACGAAATCCACAGCACCCAAAGGATTGATCACAACCCTCCTGGTGCAAAACACGACAACACTGTAGACCCAGAGCCACCCAGTGGCACAAGGGGAACCCAAAACCTAGGTGGTAATAATCTCATAGGTGCTAGGTGTATATTTATATATTGTTAGTGAGTAAATAATAGTAATACTACATGAATACACCGAAGGCAATATTAACAGTATAACAAGTAATGAATAAAACACTCCATGTCATGCTGTAATGGGAAAATGATCAATTGCAGGGTGGTGTGATCAAACAGATTTGCATCATAACCACTACAGTTACAACTTCAACCACAGAGATTTTTTTTTGATTAATTTATTTTTTTTAATGTGGTAATGAATGATGTCATGCAGTTAAGTTTAATGTTATGGAACATCCACAAATCCCTGTTGAGCTCTTAAAGTTAATAAGTTAAAAACAAAAACGGATGTTATTGTGAAACAAGAAGCAAGAAGTGTGAACTCTTCTGACCTGATATCTTTAAAAAATATTGACAGTTCATGAAATAAATAACTACTATAATACTATGATGCCGCAGGTGTCTATTTGCGTTGAATCATATACCACTGACAAGATATATTTCCTAAACATTTATTGTGTGCACACATGTCCTCAGACGTTTGTAATGATTCATGCTGAATAATTTATGGCAATCAATTGGTTACATAAAGTTATTTTATTTAGGAATGTTTACCCAAGTTTAATTAACTTGTTTTCCTGTCGCGAAGGAGGTATTATCCACATCAGAGTAGTTCTGGCTTAAGAGCAGTTTGACCACAAAACATCTGCATAGTGTTTTCCATAAAAGAAAATAATTCTGTAAAATAAAAATATAAAAATAACATTGTGATGAGATGATGCAAACATAGAAACAATGTCATGTCATATTTTGTCATAATTTTATTTCAATAATAATAATAATAATAATAATTATTATTATTATTATTATTATTATTATTATTATTATTATTATTATTGTTGTTGTTATAATGCATTTTATGATTTAATGGTAATAACCTTATTTGCATGAGAACAAATTCATATTCATATATCTATTGGTGTACAGAAGTGCAACATTATGACCCCCTAATTTTTTTTCTATGAAATCAGATGATGTGGATTAAATTTGAGAAATGGGACCAGATGTTTTACTGTGACATGCTGCAAAGTGCCTAAAGATACACTTTAAAATGTGGTTATTTATGTTATAAGCTCAGCAGTTAGTTTCCACCTTTGTCTTACCAAAAAAAAAAGCTGCACACAACTGACTGATTTACAGAAAAGGACTGACCGTCCCTTAGAGACACAAATTTAGTTTTATTGCACAAGGCTGCAAAGTGCCTAAAGGTACAATAAAAAATGTGTTGTTTATGTAACAACCTCAGCAGCGACCTCATTTCCCCTCTCATCATCTGTTCCATGGATTCCACATCACCACTATACGAATCACCGGCCTGATCATCTGTCATCGTCTGCACCTGTTTCTCACTGACCAGTGTCCTAGGTTGGGTCACTCATGGGTCACTGGATTAGCCTAAAAATGTGGGACAAAACTTAGAGAACTATTCCACAAGACTACATTAAAATAAAACAAGAAAGTCTGACTCTTTGGAAGAAAAATATAAGAAAATGAGGGTTTCATCAATCATGAAGAAATAAACCTATAAGAGTTTGGTGCTTCATATTGCCTAATATATAATCCAAAGCAATATATAAAAAATACACACGCTATTCATGTTTTTTATTAATGCAAAGCCACAAAATATTATGCTCTGATGATGAGATACCAAATTCGAATCTACAAGCTGTAGCTCAGTAAGTAACATGGTACAGGAAC
This sequence comes from Clarias gariepinus, assembly GCF_024256425.1. Taxonomy (NCBI): domain Eukaryota; kingdom Metazoa; phylum Chordata; class Actinopteri; order Siluriformes; family Clariidae; genus Clarias; species Clarias gariepinus. Next base: position 3,887,967 of record NC_071102.1, read on the forward strand.
GCCTACATTGATGTATGTCTTCCCGGCAATTTTTTAGAAGAAAATCTGTTTATACTTGTTTTGTTTTTTTGGGGTTGTTTTTTTGTCAATTCACTTAACATGACGCAGGCTGCTGCTTTGTTGCAGTGCCAAGTGACATCACTGCCTTTATGCATCATTCCAAGACTCATGTACAGAGTAAGTTTCTCACTCTTTTCTATGATTACTTTCCATTGATGTCAACTGATTTCAATGATTAATTTACTTTACTGATTAATACGGTGAGGCATGGTGGCGTCGTTATTACTGAGGCCTCACACCTCCAGGGTCAAGGGTTCAATCCCATCCTCAGGTATGTTTGTGTGTGTGATGTATGATATTTCTAGTTCATGTTTGCTGTGTAGCTGCATCTGCTATCTCTCTCTCTCTCTCTCTCTCTCTCTTTTTAAAGGCTTAGCACTGTTGCCTTCCACCTCCAGGGTCCGGGTTCAATTCCCACTTTGGTGTCTGTGTGCATGGAGTCTGCATGTTCTCCCCGTGCTTGGTGGGTTTCCTCCAGATACTCTGATTTCCTCCTACAGTGTTAGTGTGTGTGAGTGAGTGTGTGTGCTTGTGTTACCTTCAATGGATTGGCACTCCGTCCACAGTGTACCCCGCCTCATGCTCCAAATCCCCGGTGATAGGCTCGACGCCTCCTGTAACCCTGAACAGGATAAGCGGTGTAAAGAATGAGTGAGTGAGTGAAAGTGAGTTACAGAAAGTTCACTAAGCCAGTTAGTCTCTGTTAGTCACTCATTCTATAAACCATCATTATATCTAATTATCTAAAGATAATTAGACAAACACAACAACACACGGTTTGATGTTACCCATCTCTGACACTGGAGACTCCTTCCATAAATGTTACATAAACATCTCCTCACTAAAACATTGACAGAAATTTCAGTTTATTCTTTTTTCTTTTTACAAACAAAATGCGTTTTCAGGTGTGTCTAGTGTGTGTATGCGTTTGGGTTTTCAGTCTCTTTTTAACTGAATCTTGATAACAACATGCTTATTACACTAACTCCCTATCTCTGCATATCGAACGATCAGTATTAAAGTCTATGTAAGTGTCGTTACCATGGAAACAAGAACATACACGTACAGATGCCAGCATATCACAGTATAATACTGTGTATAATTACAGCTGTAGATTGTTAATTCAAAATCTTTTTGATCTGACAAATCAACAGCGGTGCAATATAAATCAACAAATCGATATCAGGCTGCATCTTTAAAAAAATTAAATAAATAAAACATTTAAAATCGTCTGTTTTTCTGTGTGACGCAGGGAGACGTTCAAAATGCGTGTAGTAAAAAAAGAATTGCAGTTTGACTTTTTCACCTTGTGGTCTCTCTCTCTCACACATACACACACACACACACACACACACACACTGAATGTCAGCAGATGTGTGATGAAGTCTATGATCAAAATTTCCAACAGTGAATCACAGTAAAAACACAAGATTAGACAAGAAAACAAGACCAACTCTAAACTAAAACACTCAACTAAATGATTTTTATTTTATTTTATTTTATGTGTGTGTGTGTGTGTGTGTGTGTGTGTGTGTGTGTGTGTAGGTTCAGCTTGATAAGAATGTGCTTATTACACTACCTGTCTTATCTTAGTGTATCTGGTGATTTCTATCTTATTCTCACACACACACACACACACACACACACATACACCTACACACACATACATGCATGCATTTTTGCTACTTTACTTCCCCTTCATAGAAAGAGAAACCACTTTAATCACTCAGTCAGTATCAATTCCTAATGGTATGTTAGATATTTTCTGAAAGCGTGAGCGTCTCTGCACAGCAGATCACATTTTTTCTTCATATAGAGCGAGATGTAAATATAGTTAAAGCTACAAATATCTCGCAGTTCTGTCTTATGACTTCATATTTCATATAAATAATTTTTTTCAGGAGAAGTGAAAGCGAGCTTTCAAAATTAAAAAAGTGAAAGTGTTTAATTTTGGAATCTGTCTGAAACTTTTTGAATAATTATAATAATGAAAAGTAAAATGAATATTTCCCCGGGTTTGATTCATGTACATAAGGAGGTTATAACTGCTGGACTGCAGGAATGCCGTTTGGTATCGTAGCAGCACCTCCTCCTTCTCCTCCTCAGACGTTTTAATTCCACTGTTTGATTTTTTTTTTGTTGTTGTTAAGAAAACGCAAAAGCAACAAAAGTGTTTCCTCATTTAAACAGGGAACAGGTTCACCACCAGCAAACTTCCCGTCTCGTCTCTCCTCTTCTCTTTTCCATTTCTTCTCTCTTTGATTCATCTTCCTCTTGTCTTCTCTCCGTGCCTTTTAGTGTGTGTATTTTTTTCTCAGTTATTTATGCTCATCTCAGCTGTTCTCTCGTTTTCTCTCCTGTTTTTCGCTTCATGTTGTTTCTCCAATCCTCTCCCTTTTTTTCTCCACTAATCTTCTTTTTTTCTCTCTCTCTCTCTCTCTCTCTTTCTCTCTCTCTCTCTCCGTGTTGTATTCTTCCCTATCCTCGTATCTCGTCTCCTTCTGTGTAGTTCTCTCTGGTTTCGTGATGTATGCTAAGAAGGTGATGATGATGCTGCATAGAAAAACAGAGTGCAAACTGTCAAGTCTTTTTCTCTTCTTTCTCTTTAAACTGCCAGTACGCACTGTTTTTTTATTTATTTTTTTACAATCTGCAGCATCATCTGCAATATTGTACATTCTGCTTCTCTTTTTTCACACAGGTTTGTGTAACCTGCTCCCGCCAGCAACGCAATAATTTCCTCAAGGGATCAATAAAATCTATCTATCTATCAATCTATCATTTCTTCTCCACTCCCTTTTCTTGTCTGCTTTTCTTCTTTCTTCTTTCCTTATCTTTTCTCATCTACACTCCTCTCTTTTCTCCTCTTCTCTCCTCAGGTTATTACAGTCTTTTTATTTTTATTTTCCTGCTTATTTTCTCCTGTCTTCTCATTTTATCCCTTCTCTCTTTTTTTTGTCCTGACTCCTCATGTCATCTTTTCCATGTTCTCTGTGTTTTGTTTTCCCATTCTCTCTCGTTCCACACACCCTTATTTTCTTTCCTTTCCCCTTTCTCATGCCTCCCTTCTTTTCCACCTCTTTTCTCTTCTTGTCTTCCTCTTTTTCATTATTTTATCCTGTTCCTTGTGTTTGTGTTCTTGTCTCCTGACTTTGCAGACACCTTCTCGAACCCCTTAATATTCAGAGCATTTTAGCTATTATTTGTTTTGCTGTTTTGTTTTTAATTAACATATACTGTACTGTATAGGGCTCAGGATTGTGCAGTAAAGAGTGACATGTCCTCTTTTTCAGCAAAAAATAGGCAATATGATGAACTGATTTTTTGCCATTTTAACCAGGTATACAAACATTTATACAATTTATACAAAAAAATCTGAAGTGTCACATATGCAAAGAAATAGCACAGGATACGCATGATCACATGTTTTTATTGATGTTTTGGGGTGTTTCTCTGACCCCCCCCCAAATAATAATGATAATAAACGCATTTTGAGAGTTTAACATTTTTGTGAAATCATTCCCAAATTCTTGTAGTGGTAAAGGTCACTCTTTATAAAAATAATGAGAACTTTTGTTTTACCCAACATATCTGTAAATCCAAATACACCGTTTGAAGCCCCATTCCCATTCCAGCCCTAGACCTTGATCAGGTCTACACTCAGCAACGTTATAGGGCAATAAAAAGAAGTCAGCTGATGACCTGAATGTACAGAATGACCAGGTTACCACATCTACTCTATGGAGGTTTTCTTCCCTGATGGCACGGCCATATTCCACAACTGAGATTGTGAAAGAGTGACTCTGGGAGCAGAGGGAATCTCTGTTACACATGCATTTTTCACGTAGTCCTGAGGAATAGTTCTCAAGGTTTCCTTAATGTCTTTTTTGTTTCTCATTTTCACTCCTGTCCCTGTACCTGAGCAGTTTCAAAGGAATGTTTTTGTTTGTTTGTTTGTTTGTTTGTTTGTTTGTTTGTTTGTTAAGCCACACAGTGTAAAGTAATGAAAACTTTAGTTCTACCTGCCCTATCCCAAATACACAGTTTGATTACTGAATCTTCTGTTAGCACACACTACAAGGCTTCCATAAAAGCACATATACTGTATTTTTCTTTAATGGTCATTGGTCATTGTGTTGCCGGCATGTATCTGTGCCAGTTGGGTTTTAAATATTAAAACACTTTCTTTCCTTTCATCCTTTCCTTTTATCTCATCCAGTCTGCTTTTGCTTCACCCCTCTGATCTTTTCCTCTCACTTCCGCTCATCTCATCTCCATCTTTCTTGCTTTTTTCCTCCACTAGATGTTTTATATCACTCATTTCCTTATCTTTTTCTTTAATTTCCCATAGGATGAACAAAGATCCATCTTATCTTACCTCTTCTTTTACTTCAGCTCCCCTTCCTATTGTCTTCTCTCTCTATGAAATGCCCAAGATTATGGATTCAATGCCTGCAGGAACATCACTGCTAGAGTTAGGCCTAATGCCAATAAACACAAAGCTGCTTCTTAGGAATAATGTGTCATAAACAGTCAGCAGATTTACCAGCAGCTTGCGTGACACGTGACACTTTTCCTTTTCATGAGCTCTGTACTTTCGGGAACTTCGATAGCACCTGAGCGTGGGCAGGGTAACTAAAAATGTGAAAACATGACAGGTGTGATTTCCAGAGAGTTTTGTAATTCCTGTTTTTGGATGTCATCCATGTAGCATTATCTGTGATATTTATGACTTGTCATCCCATAACAACACTTCCTAAGGATTTACAACAATTTCCTCAAAATACTGCTATTTTAATTCTGATGAGGAAACTGTGAATGGACATGAAAGAAGTCAATACACGCCCGTATGCGTGTGATAAAATACAAACATCTTGAGCCAGCGTCATTTCTTCATGCACTGTCTGGCCAAAAATAAAATAAAATACATTTTAAAAAGCCCCACATCAGAAAGATCAAATTATTGGCCTGCATCAAGTAGCAAAAATAATTTAGGAGATTCAAAATTGCTGGAATTGGGTTAGGAACTGACTAACACATTTACCTGCTGAATGGAGATCATGAAACATTTAGAATAGATGCATGGTATTAAAAAAAATAAATAAATAATAATAATAATAATAATAATAATAATAATAATAATAATAATAATAATAATAATAATCACAGTAGAAAAGATATAACTACCTATCTATTTATCTAATATGACGGAATGGCAGGTGGCTCAAAACTTTAGCGAACTCTACATTGATACAGCAAAATATGTCACAATTGTCAACAAAGTATTAATCATTTGTTATCAGCTAGTCCTTTGTACAAATTTTGCTGCATACTTTTGTCATTAAACTATGGAGGTGTGATTACTTCCTGCTGTGTGTTTTGATGGGAAAGCGTGGGAGTGTAGTGTGCTAACAGATTTTAACCAAAGACTAAGGAGAAAGTGTTCAATTAAGTAATCAAGAAAAACTGGAATGTCATTAATAATCACTTCAAGTGAATTCTATTTCTCGTCAGCGGGGTTCAGTCGCCAAGTACATGCATCACATGATAACTGTGGAATAATTACAGCATTTGAAATCCAACATTCTAGGGTTTTCCTTTATTTTTGTTCTATTTTTATTGCATTTTCTACTTTGTGGGACAATAGTGAAGACATCAAGTTAGCCACTGTTTACTTTGATGAGCACTTTGATTGCACGCTATTGACATCACTCAATGTACTGTATATGGTTAGTCCTTTAAGACTGTAAGAGGATCATTCTAGTATATGAGAAGCTGATTGAGACAATGCCAGAAGTCTCCAAAGCTGTCATCAAAGCAAAATGTGGCAACTTTAAAGACTCTAATAGATAAAATTATTTGCTTTGTTAATGCATTTTACTTACTTTATAATTCCATGTATTACTTCATATTCGTGACGCCTTATTATATCAAATAAAGAACAGTTCTTGCATAAGGAAGTGTGTTAAATTTTTTGCATGGTACTGTATGTAATAAATGACATATAACACCCTCCAGTTTGCACTTTTTTGTGAAAATATTCTATTATTTATTATTTACAAATAGTGCGATTTCACACCAAGGTCAACTTTGCCTTTGGAGGGAATAGGCATAATTCTTAGGGTTTTTATTAAATCTTACTGATACACTCGGAAGTTAAGTCAGTAAAATTCCAAGTTTGAGTATCAAAACCACAAAGAGGCTCAAAAATTCAGAAAAAAAAAGAGAAGAATAAGAAAGGAACAAGTTAGTTTCTTCATAATGACTATTTCAAATAAAAAAATAAAAAAAGTTCATATTAAAATTTACTTTTTCAAGTCTGTTCTTTGTATACAAGGGATCAAAGAAGTCAAACTTGGACTTTTGATCATATTTCTTTATATTATCCCCTTCTACATTAATGCACTTATCTCAGTGTTTCACTAGTGCTTAGATACCATCAGGGCAGAAAGTTTCTTAGTATAAGTATAGTATCATTTCTGAAACGCTGGCCTCTCAGGAACTCCTTTAATATCACAAACATGTGGAAATGGCTTGGACAAAGATCAGGACTGTACAGGGGATGTGAAAATAACTCCCCGCCGAGTTCCAGTAATGATTCCAGGGAATGATTGTGTGTACAGTTTCCACAGTGAGATGCATCTCTTCCAAAAGACGTACAGCCTTCTTTAACCGTTTGCACTGCGGCTAAAAGTCTCATCACTGTACCGTGCTTGAAATCTTATGTAAATGTCAATCTCTTTTATGCCTCTGTTCATTAAAAATGTCATCCCCACTCCTGGTTTGACTTGAACAACCTCATAGTTTGTAGAGGGCTGATTCAGACATGTCATATCCATCATGTGAAGATGTCACATCCGTATCACCAGGTGTTCCAGAAATGATGAACGTTTTCAAATCTGCACTTTTTTGTGTTAGATGGTACAAGTGTAACATTTCTTTAATTGTCTTTAAAATTCACAAAGGTCTTAGAAAAGCTATACACTCTCGTAACATTTTATACATTAAAGGTGAATCCCAATTCTACCCCTTACCCCTACACTTAGCCCTACCCCTCCGTTTGGCGCGTTCACGTGAAGGGGTAGGGGTGTCTCATTTCTCTTTTGGTTGGAGGGGTAGGGCTAAGGGGAAGGGCCAGATAGCCCTCGAAACGAAGATTTTTCGGGACCTCACTTCAAACGAAGGGCTAACGAAATTTTCAAGATGGCCGCTCACTCGAGCAAGCAGACCCGTAAATTTAACGATTTTTTGCCATTAATAAGGATTTTTATGACAAGTTTTTATTATATGTATATTAATTTTAGTCTTGTGTTTGTGTTTATGGTGATGTTTTGTAAAAAAAACGTTTGCAAAAAAACCGCTAAAGTTTGCTAGCGGATAGCGCCGATTGCGCAATATTACAAAAATATATTTTTATGTCATATACACTTTACTACATGCTACAAACAAATATGAAAGTTCAGTAGCACGACAGTTTGCCGAGCTTTTGATAACGCATTGTTTGTTTTGCTTACGGCCATACTGTATGTGTACATGTAAATGAACGGATACGTATGATGACGTATAACAGTGTTGTAGTGGTGTCCCATTTCTTGGGGGAAATATTTTAACCCTTCCCCTTTCCACTTCGTTTTAAGGGACAAGGGGAAGGGGCGAGGGGTAGGGGAAGGGGTAAGGGGTAGAATTGGGATTGGGCTTTAATGTCACATTCATAATGCTGATAAAATGTTAGATATTTTCAGATAGAGGTAGTGATTGGGTGAATTTCGGGGATTTGTTTGTTTTTAGCTGAAGAGGTTACATTTAGTAGTCAGCTTGTAGTATATATATATATATATATATATATATATATATATATATATATATATACATTTTATCAGTTAAAAGGTAAATATATGGGGGTGGAATGTCAGTTAAACAAGTTAGTTCATGTTGTCACTTATGTTATAGCAGCAGTTGTTTCTTCATATATATCTCTTTATCTTTTTCTATCTATCTTTCTATTTAAAAAAAAACACCTTTTTTGGATTCTCAAGAAAACGACTATATGGTGTCTGAACTAACCTGAAGAAGCAAAGCATGATGACTTCAAAAATTGCTAATGATTAAAAAAATCTCAAAATAAATGCACTTTTAACCACGACAATGATTATATGTATTTATGATTATATGTATTTATGATTACATGTGTATTACATTCCATGTATTAGAATGACGGGATTAATATAAATTTCTTGTTCATTGTACAGTTGTTGCTGTTATGTAAAAACAGTACAAACTTTCTAACAATCAAGTTAAAGAATTCAGTCCCGCTGTTTCTTAAATCAATTAAAAACTTTTTATGTTTGTTTTTTTATACATACAGAACTAAAAGATGATTGGGCAGTCATTCGCTCAATTTGTAAAAAGAAAAATAAACTAAAATATAAATATGTCATTTTTTTTCTCAACAGCCTGATGGTCAGAGTTTGTGTTACACACACAGCACACAACAGTCATTCTTGTGTGTATAAACGGTTGATGGATTACCTTTGAGAGATATTATTAGCAGATATTTGGAAATACGAGACAATTCCTGAACCGACGAAACGCTGTGTCAGGACAAGACGTGCGCTTTCGGCATCTCGCACTCTCCGTTTGCACGAGAAGACTTGCTGACAGAATTATTGCTTTAATCACCAAACCTCAAGTTGAGTTGTAATGAGGAGTTGTGCCGCACTGCCAGCTGGAGGTTTTCCATTTGGGAGCACAGATTTTCAGAGAATAGTTGTACATTTTCAGGTTTGTTTTAGATTGAATCAGGGGGTGTCAGGACTTTACACCTCATTGGGTTTAATTTAAACAGTTTACTAAACTATATGAACATGACTCACATGATGTGTTTATTTGTTAACGGTTACATCAATTTGTTTAACCAAAATTATCAATTATTATTAGCAAGTTATTATCACACATTTGGTGGTAATTAACTAAACTTTATTTATAATGCAATAATTAAACTGCATTTATACTGCATTAGGAATATTAGCAAATAGAGCTATAACTTCAAACTCATGTTTAAATTTGCACTGTCAGGGCTGTTATGGCTAGTGTGTCATTGTGTACTGTTAAATGCATAATGAAGAAAAAGAATAAATAATTCACTTTACTGTATTGAATAGTGGTTTCACACCCACACTAGCAATGAAACTAGATTGGTTTGTTTGTTACAGTGAGGCCAGTGTGAGGCTTACATTGCTACTGTAACAATAGCTTGTATTGCATGACAAACCAGGATGAATCATCAAGATAGTAATTTTTAAGAATAGTCATATTTACTAGAAAGTTAGTGTAAAACTTTTAAAGGCAATTTCATTGTCTTTAGTAGCAGCAGATCAATTGGGTATGGACATAAGAGTGTTATGTTGCAATGATGTCCTCCGATTTAAACTGTTTAGTTTAACAGCATTGATACAGTATAAAGCTTTTGTCCGCTATCCCAACCTTCATCACGCTTTTCATTGTGTTTTAACATTTATATCATTGAATGCTAAAGATGTCATTGTAAATAAATAATGCATTAAACATGCATGCATTAAACGATCGAATAAATCGGTTCTTGCTGAAAAACCTTTTCCTAGTTGTTCATCAGAAATTCAGTGGTTCATCAGAAATTCAGTTTGGAAAAGCTTTGAAACTCCTTATAATGCCTAATAGTTGAGTAAGTTATAAAGTAAAATAAAAGAAAATTCTCTCATCAAATTCCAGTGTTTGTGTTCCGAAAGGAAAATGCACTTCCACAAAAGTGTATTCGGTGGTGGTTCATTTAAAGCTCCAGACACTGAAATGGTGTGCTTGACAAAGGGGTGAAAGCAAAGGACATTTTTTTAAACATTCCAGAAAGCATGTGGGAAAAAAACGAACTTTGGCGATCTTTAAGACTTGTTTAAAGAAAACTTTAATATGTCAACTTTATATTTACACCTGAATACCTGACATCAGTATATAATTTACATTTGAGAACATGTTCTTATTTATTTTTTGATAAACAATGTAAATTTTTAATTATGGATTCCAGGATAACAACATTTCAGTTAAACGCACTTTGCCTACTTGGATACTTGAATGCTTTGTTATGTTAAGGCTTATGTTTATGGTTTATAAATTATAAACTAATGAAAAATAAGTAAGTTAAGTTAATATGTTAGTTAAGAGAAACCTAATAGAAAGCGATACCATATTTTGAGTTTTAATGTTTTTCATCCGTTTAGTGCAGTAGGAATAATTTGCTAAACTTAACACATATAAAAAAAAATTATAATACAAGAAAATTGTATTCCTTTATTTTTTATTCTGGTAAGGATCATGGTGGATCTGGAGCTTTTCATAAGGGGGGAACACACCCTGAATAGGACACGAGTTGTTTGCAGGATGCTATACACGCAAACACACACATGCATTCAAGTTTAATTAAGCATGACCCGTCCACCTACTAGCATGTTTTTGGAAGGTCAGATGAAACCAGAGATAATCCTCTCAGATCTGGCAAGAACATTTAAAACTCTATGAATTATTTCTTCTCTCACGCATCTTTATTCCCCATTTTTCACATCTTGAATTTGACTAAAGCATTTATAGAGCAGAAATCACTTTTGCACCCCCAGATGATTCAAAAACAACCATGAGAAACATGAAAATCATTTGCAGATGTTATACAAACAAGATGGTCACATTAATCATTTTCATACCCTTGGCTCATCTCTTCTTTGCCATTCGTACAGTCTGAATCATAACAGAGCAGCTTATCAAGATCTTAATGTAACTTTGTGTACTGCTTAAAATATTTAAGGGAACACTTAGTCCCAGTTGTGTACAGTCGGTTTGTAGAACCGCTCTTATTTTTGTACCTTAAAAAAACATAAAAAATATAAACCAATAAAAAAATACAAATGTTTTAAAATCACTTTATGATTATCAGTGTATTTTGAACTCTTAGCGAAACTTTTATCTGAAAAAGAATAGATACTTTTTTTATTTAAAAAAAACAAGACTTATTTCCATCATATAGCATAAAACCCACTCTAAACCACCTTACCCATCAGCCCCAGCAAGTCTCTGATCACTAATCAATTTGAATGGTCCTATCTTGCTAAACCATTGTTTAAGTTCTGTGTATGTCTTTGACTAGGCTCTGACCTCATGCACATCATGTGTTATACAGTATGTTACACTGGGGGACTTCAGAGTACAGAGGAAACCTTTTTAAATTATTATTCATATAATTGTTGATATTAATTCCTGTACTTACATCATAGCAGCGCTGGACTACAGCACCCATCAGCCCGTATGAATCACATGGCGATAATCATGTGCAAATGTTTTGAGTTTGTTCCTGATCGCGCACCACTGGAGCCTAGTTTCTGTCTTGTTTAGCACACTAAGTTCCTATTTTCTCGGTTTGTTTGTCATTCTTTAGGTGCTTAACTGTTGTCTATGAGGATTCATGTTTCGAATAGATCCCTTGTTTTATTTTAATTAAAATGTACATTTACATATGTCTTAATAACTTTTTTTTCGCATATCTGTATTGCCTATTGTTTTAGTATATATATACTGTACATACATAATGGAGTTAGTGTGATGCCAATATTATTGGAGTTACTAGGGTGCAAATAATTTTGGAGTTCTTAAATGGTGACAATAATTCTGTAGTTAATAGGGGTACCACAATTTTAGAGTTCCTAAACTGTGTCAGTATTTCTCAAATTATTGGTGTGCCAATACTTTTGGAGTTAGTGGAATACAAACATTGTAGCTTTATTCTGGAGTTTCAAGGAGTTTTTAAAGGAGTTATTAAATGGTGCCAATAATTCTGGAGTTACTACAGATGCCAAAAGTTCCTAAACAGTGTCAGTATTTCTCAAAGTCAAGAGGGTGCAAATAATTCTGGAGTTTTTAAGCGGTGTCAGTATTTCTCAAATTCAATGGGGTTCATATAATTCTGGAGTTCTAAAATGGTTAAAGGATTTACTGAGTCAGTGGGGTGCCAATAATTCTGAGGTTAATGGGGTGATTATTATAATAATAGTTCTGCAATTAATAGGGGTGCTAATAATTTTGCACTTAAAGGGTGCCAATATTTATAAAGTAGAAGTCAATCAGGGAAGGATTTGAATGTTATATTTTTACACTCTGCTGATGTGTGTGTGTGTGTGTGTGTGTGTGTGTGTGTGTGTGTGTGTGTGTGTGTGTGTGTGTGTGTGTGTTTGTCACAGGGAGAGGTTCACCCAAGCAGAGAATGACTCGATGATGTCAGCAGGGTATGATCATGTCATGAGTCTATCATCAACAGCACTGCATGGTGTGTGTGTGGTGCCTGTGCGCACTTGTGTGTGTGTGTGTGTGTGCGTGTGTTTCACATTTATTATTTTCCCCAGCCCTCCATATTCCTTCCACAGTTTATCCACCCTCTCTATCTCCCGCGGTGCGAATCAATCACTGCCGTAAATCTTTTTTTTTTTTTTTCCCTCTTTCTCTATCGTAGAAGTTTGGAATCTTCTCCTAGATAAGCTCATACTCTGCGATCTCTCGACGAATATTGATGCAAAATTCCGCTTTCTCTCAAACACTTTATTGTTGTCATTATTATATTTTGTTTCTTGATTGTTTGGTTACCAATTGATGTTTACGACTTGGAAGTTTGGAAACATGAATCCCAGCTGGCTTCCCAGAAATAGAGTAATTCAGACGTAGTTTTAGCTTGAACGCAACACAATTGGACGATGTCATCCTTGTACCCACCCTGAAATATGCAAACGCGCATACACACAATACACGCTCGTGCGTTGCGCAGATTTATTTTCTGACGCACCTCATTTGTGACTAAAAGGCACCGTCATCAGTCATTATCACTCTCTTAAATGTAATAAGGCTCAATTTGTCTGTAAGAAAAGGAAAAATCAGAGTAAGAAAGAAAGAGAGAAAAATGGGGTCACGGTAGGTCGTGTGTGTGTTTAGCGAGTAAGGACTCTTGGCGGAAATGACTTATTGAGCTCTCTGTGGTGTATCGGAGTTAGCCAGAACTCCTAAACTACTCACGCTGAATTAAAAACACATGCAAGAATGGCTGGCTAGTGGCCACTTGTACAAACACACGCACACATGCAGGAGGGAAAGAGAAAGAGAGAGTTAGCGCAGATGACCAGAGGGGGTTATAACTAACACTCCCAAAAGAGATAATCTAATAAAGTGTGTGTGTGTATACATGTGTATGCATGTGTGTGTGTGTGTGTGAGAGAGAGAGAGAGAGAGAGACCGAGACATTCTTCATGCATTAAAAGGATATTGTACTTGTCCAGCCTCTATGGACTGAGCTAACCTGATTTACTCAAATCCTTCACGAGCCATCAAATACACACTCAACACAGTGACCAGCATTGGGATGAGTGCAGGTTCCTCACGCCAGAAGATGCTTACAATACACCTGACTGCAATAAATACTTCAACTTCTAGTACGCTTTTGCCAAGGAATATGTAACACACATACGCGCGTATACACATTCTCAAGCACTCACTCAAACACACCACCTGGATCTGGATCATCTTGACATCCTCAAGTGCCAAGCTGTCAGAACACACTTACGGATTAATCTTTAAAAAAAAGAAATCTTAAGGGCCTTTTATTCCTCATCACCTCCGTGACAAATCTGCACCCGTTACGGAATGCAGTTCTTCAGGATCGAGCTGGATTTATTCGGTGGAGTTCATGCCAGGGTCGGGCCGTGCCTTTACCTGCTCATGTTAGCCGTCTGTTACCTCTCGCCTGGCACCAGGGTCTTCCCAGCATTCCCACCTTGGGACATGGAATTCGTCCAGAAAAAGCGTTAAGAGCATTAACAATTTGTTGCTAGCTTTCTGAGAAGGACTTAGCAGGCAGTCCAGTTTGGTGATGTAACCAAGCTACAGTATGGGAAAATGTTTTGTTTGCTGGAAGCTCTCTCGCTTTTCATTCATGCAGAATGATTTACACGCAGAGAGTGCTTAAAACCGTACTACTGCTTGTGGTAGCTTTCAAACCTACACCTAGGATTTTATTTAAAAGCGGGTGTATACTGTATGATTAGAAAGTCATGAACTGATTCCGTTCAATACATGAAGGTGAGTCAAAAATCATCCGCACTCCTGTTGGCTGTACTGCTTTCTGTTCGAGCTTATTGTCTCACCAGTCAATGCCGTGCAGGTGTGAATGTGTTACATTCATTCAATTGAAACTGCAGGGGGGTTTTTTGCACACAAAAAAAGAACAGGGTGCAGTGATTAGTTGTTGTTTTTTTTGGTCTGAGGGTGTTCCTGGTGCTGAAACAACTCACATAAACAAAAATGTTTAGATATCTGCAAACATAATTTGGAGAGATACTATAAGAAAGCTAAAAGTCTCTTGAAGAGAATCATTACTGGGACAAGCCTGAGAATAAACAGCACAGTACGGAACTGAAACATCCTCAATCGCCAACTGTGGAGAAGTTTAAAAGTTAACCATCAGCTGGAAAATTCATTAATGCTTACAGTTTTCTGGAATTATCAAGAGCCAGTATTGGAACATCAACAGGAAAAAGGTTAACAGTGCTCGTTTAAGTCAGACGCTTATTGACGAACTGATACAAAAATATAAACGCAACACCTTTGTTTCTGCTCCGATTTTTCATGAGATGGACTTAAAGATCTAAAATTCATTCCAGATACACAATATTACCATTTCTCTCAAACATTGTTCACAAATCAGTCTAAATGTGTGATAGTGAGCACTTCTGCTTTGCTGAGATAATCCATCCCACCTCACAGGTGTGCCACATCAAGATGCTGATCTGACATCATGAGTAGTGCACAGGTGTACCTTATACATCCCCCAAAAGAGGTCTCTAGAAGTCTCTAGAGGCTTGTACAGTGGACACTATGCATGATGCGTCCATCGCTTCAAGAGCTTCCCTTCTTACCCTGACACGCCCATCACTCTGGAATAGACTCAATCTGGACTCATCAGATCACATGACCTTTTTTCATCGCTCCAAAGTCGGATCTTTATGCTCCCTAGCAAACTGAATTCACTTTTATGATTAATCTGACTAACAAGTGGTTTTCTTATGGACACACGGCTGTTTAGTCCTAATTCTGTGAGTTCTCATCACATGGTGTGTGTGTGTGTGTGTGTGTGTGTATGGAAATGCTCTTACTTTCACTATCAACCATGGCTCTGATTTTCACTGTCTATCCTTTTATGATGCAACTCTACCAAGCATTTACATGATCTCCATTCATTTGTTATGACCACATTTCTTCCTTGAAGTTGACGGTTTTTTGGTTCTTTAGTTGTTTTCTTAGCTTGATGCACGACAATAATTTGACCATTCTGAAACCTTTCTTTTTTTTGGCCATGCAGTATAGATACTGCATACCAAGCTTAAAAAACCCCGAAACAGTCCAGTGTAGAGGTCAGGAAAGCATCTACAAAACTTTTCTGTCATTATGTGCAGTGTCATGGAAATCAAGCGACACAGTTACAAGGGTCATCGGGCAACGCCATGGTCTTTACTGTTAGTTTGGTTTTCTAAAGAAAGCTCTAAGTGGATTTAAGTTTCTAGTGAGCATGCTGAGTAGTCATGCACTTCTGTTTTTATGAAGGAAGTTTCTAATCATTTGCTACAATCTTCCATCTTGTGTTTCCTTTGCTGTTGAATCTGGCCAATCTCATACAGTATAATAATTGTACATTTAACTGTACATCATGTACTGTATATTTAAAAATTACTGTGTATTTCCAAAAGGAGTTAGTATAGAGAGAGAATAATACGTAGCTGTCCTGAAACATTATCCTGTGACTTGCATTCGCCAGTTCCTAACACTATCTAAGTCACATGCATGCTTTTTGCGATTGTTGCTTTAGTCCGATCTAATTATCTGTCTAGTTATTGGTTTACCTAATGTGAAATTTATGCTTTGCATGATGTATTGTGTAACTGGCTGTTTTTTTTTTCATCTCCTTGCTAAGCTTATTAGTTTGCATTTTTCCATCTTGTTGTTTTGAGTTTATCCTGCTTTTCATCCTGGACAATGTTTTCTTGTTTTAATTATTATTTTATTCCTGTGGAAAGATGCAGTTAGCACCTACTGTACACGTGTGCAATTTCTTATTTAACTGAGTGAGACACCCTAGTGATTCACCCTAATGTGTGTGTGTGCATGAACATCTCTCTGGATTTATGATTCAGTCTAATCCAGCCCTCAAATAGAGCAACAACCATGAACTCAACTACTGAAAAGAAACGTGTAAATGATACGTGATTTTCATCAACAAGCTAAATTTGTTCAATAGCAAAGCTAAAAGATTTATGCGATATTTAAATCTTATCTCAATAAATGGCAGTAAGTTACATCATGCAGTTTATTATGTAAAATATGTTTATTCAGTTTGTGCATGCAGAATGTACTGTAGTTTATTAGATGAATGCCGTCCCACTCAACTATTAAATTAAATGTAATAGTGGACATTATATAAAATGATCTGCTCTACTCTCAGTGATCAATGACAGCTTAGCAAACAGTTCATCTAATAAGATCTAAATGGACTATTAAAGAAGACTAAAACAACTTTTTTATGTATACAGTATATATATGAACATGAAAGAAATACGTACATCTCTAGGGACGCAACCAACACTTTACCTTCTCACACAACTATACATCATTTACTGCGCTTATCAGTACAAGTTTTTGGCTTGTGTTGTTAGAAGGCAGGATTTCTCATATTTCCTTCACCGATTTGCCCTAACTTGTCCTTCTGCCTGTGTAAAACTGCAAATAAACCCAATCTTTTGCAGTGTATTGTACCTTAAATGGGTCCATGGCATCAGAGTGTGTGGCAACACACGCCTCCAAGCGTCAAGGTGACTAGCGATTGCTGGAAAACATCTTTTTGTGAGAGTTCTATGGAAAAGCATTCTTGAAAATTCCTGACCTGCAAGAACAGCGGTAAACATGCAAACACACCCATGATCGTTACAACCAGTCTGGTTTACTTGAATTAATTCATTTTAATTGATTCTAAATGGGATTTTTTTTTTGTCCTTTTGTTTCGGTTGTGACGTTTAGGCTGACAGTGAGTTCATTACCTTCTGTTGTCCTGTAAACTTCACCCTGATTTTGCAGAACTTTAAAACCACAAACATCAATAAGTAAGTGGCCGTTTACAGCCCAACACGTTTCAAAATCACCTAACGCCGAGAGAGGCAACAGGCCACAATTTCAAAACATGAAGAGGCAGTTGTAATTGCCGGTGTTGCAAAAAAAAAAAAAAAAAAAAGCAAATCAGTTACTCGCTCTTCAAGTCAATGTTTATGTGATGAACAAAAAAACATCCAATTTCTCATTAAGCGCCTTTAGAATGAATGGTTGCTTTCTGCTCCGTGTCTTTTAACAGTTAGAATTACACCTAAAATGATAACATAGCTATAAAAAATACATTTTGCTCGACAGTGAAAAAAGAATTTATAATAAAGGGAAAAACAATAAATATTATATTTGGGCTTGCTTCATTAAATCTCTTGTATAATCATAACAGATGACTCATTGCTAATAACCAATTTGAACATTTTAGCCTGAGGAAACTTTCCAAAACTTTCCATGAACTCTACAGCATTAAAAGTTACTGGCAACCAAGACCAACAAAACCAAGCAATCTTGTTAAAAATTTATATTTATATAATGTATTATAATATATACTACTATACATAAAACCTTATAATTAGACATTATAAGTGCATGCATACCAACTTCATAATTTCAGGTTATGTTTTTTCATTGAAAAACAGTATCTGTTTATAAAAAATACTGCAGTCACTATGTTAAAAAAAATATTATAATACGGAATAAACTTCATATGCTCTGGTTATGTATTCCATAATTATAAAGTATCCATAATGTATTATACAATAATCTATAGCACAAGCCATAACAGTATTTAAGCAGAATGCATGAGCCTTTATAGATGCTAATAAATTCAAGTAACATGCAAAATGGATCATTATGACTTCAAAACTTGTAAGCTTACCATATTATATCAGTTAAAAAGAATAATATTAGTCGATAATGTTTAATGTTGAATTGTTATTGCGTTTTAGCACTATAGCATAATAGTTATATTATTATAGTTAATTGTTATAGTAATATAAATAACTCTAATGAAGCATATATATATATATATATATATATATATATATATATATATATAACAGAACCTGTTAAATTATGTTTATAAGAACATGTCAGTGATTTATTTAAATATTGGAAATGCACACACTGGCCGCTTAATTAGGTACAACGTGCTAGTACTGGGTTGGACCAGCTTTTCCCATCAGAACTGGTTTGAGATTTTATCCCATATTGACATGATAGCATCAGGTTGCTGCACATCCACAATGCGACTCTCTCATTCCACAACATACTAAAAGTGCTCTATTGGATTGAGATCTGTTGCTCATGGAGGCTATTTAAGTTCACCGATCTCATTGTTATGTTCAAGAAACCAGTTTGAGTTTTTTTTAGCTTTGTGACACGTGTGACACAAATAATACCCATGTACTAAGGGCCACAATGTGTTTCGATAAAATATCCAGCTACACTATTACGCCACCACCTACAGTCTAAACCACTGATACAAGGCAGGATAGATCCATGCTTTTATATTGTTACTGTCAAATTCTGACCCGACCATCCAAACATCTTGAGACGCATCAGACCAGGCAACGTTTTTTTCCAATCTTCTATTGTCCAATTTTGGTGAGCTGCAGTGTGATCTGCTGTTATAGTCCACCCACTTAAAGGTTCGATGTGTTCAGAGATGCTCTCCTGTGTACCTGAGTTACTGTTGCTTTTCCATCAGCTTGAACAAATCCGGCCATTCCCCTTTGCCCTCTGGCATCAACAAGGCATTTTCATCCAAAGAACTGCTGCAGAAAATCCCAGTAGATCAATAGTTTCGGAAATACTCAGGCCAGCCACTTAAAGTCACTTAAATCACCTTTCTAATGTTTGACTTGAACTTCAGCAGATTGTCTTGACCATGTTTACATTCCTAAATGCATTAAGTTGTTGACATGTGACTGACTGATTATATATTTGCATTAAAGCACGGTTGAACAGGTGTACCTAATGAAGTGTCCACTGAGTGTCCAATGCATTCCAGCTGAATGTGTAGCTTTATAAACATTCGTAACAGTAGAAATCTGCATAAAAATTAAAGCTGGATTATGACATGTAGTAGTATAGATTTTAAAAATCCTACCAAGCGTTTTTAGTCATATGTTTTTCAGTTAAATGTAATTATCATGTGGATGTGCTATAGAAGCATTGATAAAAGTATATCCGCTTATATATCCGTATATGTATATATATACTATAATATACGCATGACGCATAGATAGTAAGGTATGATTTAATATTCAAGACACTAAGACATTACTATATTATATAACACCATGTTATAATGTCTTAACTGAGTTTGCAAATTGTTATCAAGACTTTATTTAACATTAACATAAATATGAAAGCACATTGCATGGTACTTGCAATGTATCTCAATACATTATACCTTATACAAAGCTTTATGAATGCTCTATGCTGGTTAAAGTTGAGACTGTGTGTATTTATTTGTACTTGCAGTTCTTGAATGTAAAAATTGAGAACATTAATCTGGTTATGATTAAAATAAATTAAAGAGCGGCAGCAGCGGCGCATTAATCTTTTGAGCTTAAACATACATATAACTCTTTTTCTGTCTTCTTGAACAGAAGTGAAGTTTTAGTGCAATTATGATATTACTTGCGGTTAAAAAGTTGGTTTCTTTTCGCCTCGACTCCATGGTGACTAATCTCAGATCTCTCTGCTGAGTTGCTCTCTCCCACCTTCTAATTAAAACGCCGATCTTTTCCCATGAAGACGATCTTTATCTCGCATGTTTTGACAGTTTAAAGAGAAGATGCCGTGTCTTAGGGCTGACATTAGTGTGTTGCTAGTTGTTGTATAACTGCAGAGTACAAAATCTTTGGGGAAATGTTAGGAGCTTGGACGTGAGATTCTCTAAAGTGGTATTTGTTTTAAACCTCCATGACATTAACATTAAATCACTGAAAAATGTCATTCATGTATCAACATATTTAAAAGGAAGGCGGTTAAGTTAAGCCTTTATTTGTCACATATACATTACTGCACAGTGAAATTCCTTCATCGCATATCCCAGCGTAACTGGGGTCAAAGCGCAGGGTCAGCCATGATACAGCATCATACAACAGTGGCAACCTGGAGGACCTGGGGCTCAAACTGCCCACCTTCCGATCAGTAGCTCAGTCCGTTAGCCCGCTGAGCCACCACTGCCCACTTCTGTTCAAGTAAAATATTATTAAAAATAAGTACGTTATGCTCATTAAATCAGATTATGTACATTTGACGCTCAAGTCAAAACTTTTGAGACCAGGTGCTATAACTAGTGATGGGGCAATAAAAGAAAATAAATGATTGATGATGATACAAACTGACAGTTAGAAAGAAAAAATCCCACTGGTATTGACATCCGTCCATCCATCTAGGAACCTCTGTAGTAAAACTAGGGACTGTGGAGGCCAATAGTGACCATCGTATTCCTTCCCATTTTGTGCAACTGTGGTATTACTTTCAGTCAACATTCACGATCGCACAGTAAGTGCAATTTAGGAATGCTAATTAGCCTAATCTGCATGTCTTTGGACTGTGGGGGGAAACCCACCAAACACGGGGAGAACATGCAAACTCCATGCACACAGACCTGGTGCAGGAATCGTACCCAGGACCTGCAAGTGCAAATGCTAACCACTAAGCTACCGTGCCACATTAAATTAACATGCAACATGATAAATGCCTAAATTTAAATAAATGTACAGCGCTAGTAAAGCTATTGAAGCTAGTAAAGTTAGTTTTGAAGCTAGCTTTTCAGGATAGTATTGAAAGATAGATTGCATTTTAATTCATGCTTAATTCATGTTTGCTTGAATTCATGTTCATGTATGGGGCAGATTCTATGTTTTTCTCCTTTCTCTCGCTCTCTTTCTCTCTCTGTCTTTCTTTCTGCATGTGTGTGTGTATGTGTGCATGCTATTTGCAACTTCCTCATTGTTAATCGTGTAAAAAAAATCTGCATTAGAGAGCATTTACTTTGTTTTATTATGTTGAAAATGTTTTAAATGTTGTTTTAAATATTATTAAATGTTTTTTTATATATATATATATATTAAGTATAGCTGAGGTTAAAAATAAATGTAAAAAAATATTTGATAAGTAATGCAGTCATCTGGAAGATCTTGAATTCCTAATTCTGGTCAGAAGGTATTGATTATTATTCTATAACGGGACTTCATTCAAACAGAGTTGAAATGGCAACTTTTGTTGTTGTTGTTGTTGTTGATATTTAGCAGTTTTTGTCTCTAATGTTGCATGTTCAACCCCATGAATGGTGGCTTTCCTCCGGGTGCTCTGGTTTCCTGTCCCGGTTTGACACCTGTCCAGGGTGCACCCCACCCCGTACTTCTCCTACTACTGTGGTAGCAGTGCTACAGTACTACTGTTGTGAACTTTACGGTTTTGTGCCTTCTTGATAACATGACAAGCGATTTTTTTTTTGTTAATTTCAAGAGAAAAAAGAAGTAAGACTGGTGAGGTTGGTGAGGGGACGACCTTTATAGCTGCTATAATGTAAATAAGAACAGGAATGAGTTTGACAAAATTGTGAAAATAGCATTTCTTGTTTCTTATCATATAACTTATTTGTACAAAAATCATTTTTGTTTGGACAAATCTAAAGCTAAGATAGTTTGAGGGCGTTAGTACGAGGGCCGTCAATGAACATTTCAGTGTTTCAGACGAGAGGCAGGCTGTCTGATCATGACTTCGTTGTACCGAGAATAAAAAAACTCGATGGTATCTAAGCACTAGTGAAACACTGGAATAAGTGCATTAGTGTAGCTTGAGATCATATGCAGAAATAACTGTTTTCTGCTATTCTGCCCAATAAAAAAAGTCCTGGTCCTTGAACGCACCTCATAAATAGATATTACTGCTTATAGTGCCATAAAGCCATAATAGCTGTATTTTAACAGTAGATCAAAGGTATTATTTGTTAAGCATTTCTCAGGCAAGTTTAAAAATCTTCTTAACACTGCAGTAAAATAACACACACATACATACATACATACATACATACATACTGTACATACATACATACATACATTTATACATGCATACATATGTATGATCTACGATACAAGCAATCTGAACCTGAACCTTATTCAACATAATTGCTGTTAATCCAGTGCTCTCTAATGCAGATTTTTTTTTAAACTGTAATGAGGAAGTTGCAAATAGCATGCAAACACACACACATACACACACACAGAAACAGAGAGAGAGAGAGAGAAAGAGAGAGAGAGAGAAATGGAGGGGTAAATTTTTAAAAGTAACATATCCGCAGATCTGCACAATACAGTACATGAACATGCAAACTAAAATGTGCTCTATGTTCTTAGTTTGTCCTGATCGTAAATCTAGTTTACTAGTGCCTTACTTTTAATTTAGTCATTTATCATGTTACATGTCAACACAAGCAGGATTTTCCTTTCCAACTCTTGCTTTGCATCATCAATTTCTTAATCATTTATTTCTAACAGAATGGACCATAACAAACCACATGACTCACACCTGGTACAATAACTAGAGTGTAGCTATTAGCATGAAAGATTACTGAGTGTGTCCCGAAAAAAAGATTTTGGTCGTGTTTATCTTTTATTCCTGACATTAGTTTTACTCATTGTGCTTAATTCCAATGAATTCTACTGGGTTAAACATGAACATATAATTTTTCCATCATTATTTATAATTATTTTTTTATTACATATTATCCTTGAGTCACAATTATTTTTGTTTTGTTCAGTGTAACAATGTCATCA
Source organism: Clarias gariepinus (assembly GCF_024256425.1). Taxonomy (NCBI): domain Eukaryota; kingdom Metazoa; phylum Chordata; class Actinopteri; order Siluriformes; family Clariidae; genus Clarias; species Clarias gariepinus. The sequence continues at coordinate 3,911,030 of NC_071102.1, forward strand.
TCGTTCTTTGATCTTTCAATCTCATATATAACTACTTTCTAAAAATCAGTCTTGCACAGAAGTACCAGTTAAACCTGTTGGCAGATTGTAGTATAAAAGGTCCAGAAGATGCAGAGATAGGAAAATAATCAACCTCTTGGTGGGAACTCTGCTTTGGGTTGGGCCTGTTACACAATCCTGCTTACCCACAAGCGCTTTATTGCTTAAGTACAGTAAGTCTGTACTTTTAATACCACAACTACTCTACCTTTGAAGAATCTTGCTCATATTCATGTGAGTATATACATGTATTAGAAAGCGCTTCGTTTGCAGTGTAGCTGCACTCTGACCTAAGTAACCTTGCTAATTTTTGTCATTTGATGTGCTCATGTTTTTTTTTGTTTTGTTTTTTTTGTTTTTTTTTGCCTTATCGAAGTCACGCAGAGTTCGTGGGTGGAAGAGTTTTTTTGTAAGCCGAATACATGTGAATCAGCACAACATGGCCTGTCACACTGGGAAGTGGTCAAGAGTTCCTCTTTCATGACTACTGAAAAGAGAGAGAAAAAGAGAGAGAGAAGAAATAAGAGAAAAAGCAGCAGTAGGTCTTATGATCAGTGCCACGCATGTAGGCGAGAGTGTACTCCCTTTTGGTCTCTGTTGACTACTATCTATAGAAATATACAGTCCAAACAAATGACAACAGAATGCACCATCATGCTGTTGTATGTGTGTGCGTGTGCGTGTGTGTGTGTGTGTTAGCTTTGCTGTATCCTCTTACAGCCCATGTGCTTTTGCAGAAACCTGCGTTGTTCATTACAATACAGTAGGTGTTACATAAAAGGACTAGCAATAATCACTCAGTCTAAAGCTCTGAGTTTTTTTAGAAATGCTGGATTTGCAGAGCTCAGCTCTTGAGCCTTGGCATGACCAAGTGTTTGTGGGGTAAAGGGTAAAGTTAAGAGGGATGTGAAACAAGGGATTGTACACCCTACATGGTACACTAGCTTTCCATTGAACGCTATTTGGGAGTATAACAGAAATATTAAGTAAATAATAAGAAGAACTTAGAAGGTTTACAGGACATTCCACCACATTCTGTCAATTATTAATTGTCGATCGCCAACTCCGCCAGTCACAGTCGTCAAAGAATACATATGTCTTTGTGGAGCAAAATAATTGGTTAAATAAACTATGACGGCATCCCAGTCGTGCTAATCTGCAAGCAAATGTTTTACTTTGTCAGTCTGCCAAGCACCTAAAGAAAGGATCTAAAAACTGGTTGTGTATGTAACAAGCTCAACAACAACCTCATTTCCCCTCTCGTCTGTTCCAACCTCTCAGCATCACCAGTAAACTGATCACCAACCTGATCATCTGTCATCATCTGCACCTGTTTCTTACTGGTTCATGCCTTAAGTTAGATGACTTTTATGCTTGAATGATTAATTTTCATATATGATCGTGTGGCTTAACAAAACGAAAAAACATTCCTCTGTAACAGAATGTCAGAATGTCCTTCAGGAAACCGGCAGAGCTATTCCTTAAGACTACATAAAAAATACAATACAAGGTTCTTTGGAAGCAAATAATGAAGAAATGCTGGGGACACGACTTTTGCACACTACTTCATGTACAGTACATTGAAATGCACATGGTGAGGCTCAGGTAATATTTTCTCTAATGATACAAGAATAATTGAATTTAAGAAATAATCTAATCTATAAAATTGAATCATGTGACCAGTGCAAGCACACGGAGCATTACACTAAACATTCGCTTTAGTTTCTATTTGAGTTTATTTTCTCTTTGGATAGACTCGAGCCTGGATCGGCATGCTGCACAGTTTATTTTAAAGCTGATGTTTTGTCAGACTGATTTTTGCCACCTTTTTTCAGAATACTGATCAAAGCCCAGGTCCATGACAGGGTGTTCACACTACACAAATACGTATACTCCTCTTTGAGGTCCAAGTATATTCAGAGGCGTGCCCAAGGCCCTAGTGTGAAAGCACTGTCAGAGTTACTATGCAGCTCAATTATTCACAGTTACTTTGTTAATATGAGAGTATCAACATACTGTAGATTTGGAAAGGAAAAACATTTTTTTGAAAGGTTGACCCTAGCTCATGAGGCTGTGTGTACTGACACACCAATACAGCGCCAACGTTTTCCAACTTCAAAATGAACCAGTAGGTCTTTGGGGAAATATCTGCGATACGAATTGGTGTTTAGGGTAAAAGAGTATTTTCCTTTATTATTGTGTGGGTGTGGTCTGAAAAAGAGAACAGCTCCATAGCAGGATTTTTCAACGGATCTAGTGTCATTATTGTTTTATTCCTGCTACACAGGATAACAGTTTTTGGATTTTGATACATTTGTTTTGGCACCAGCCAGTGCCGTTGTGTGTCCGTACCCCGTTCCGGCCTCTCTCGTACACACACACCAGACACACACACATACAGAAACATGCACACAGCCAGCTGCAACTCTGTTAGTATGACAGAGGGAGGATGTAGCGTATGTGATAAAGTCCTTAAGGGAGTGATGGGGAGGTTTCCTACAATGAGGCCCTCTATGGGACTGAACGCTGGGACAGGCTTATGATCCGCACCATGTGACCAGAGAAAAGGAGAGGTGGAGAGGTGAAGAGGAAGAGCTAGAACTTCAATATGATTTTAAGAACCTGACCTGTTGTTAAGGTTACAAGAAAAAGACCTCAACCCAAAGAAAACAACTAAAACATTTTTTATGAAGGGGATGTGCACGACGAGTTCATAGAGACATTGTACATTATTTCTGAACAGACATTAGAGTTTGTAGCTTTCAATACATCAATCGCAAGAATAAAGCATTGTACATAGTGGTTATAATGCATTATAGCACTATTGAATCCCATCACGATGCACGATGCAATGTACGGCTCAGTGATATGCCATCACAAACACTACTTACTGTATAATCCAAAGTGTTTATGATTCAAAACCTGCATGCATGCTAGCTTGGTATAAAGATTGCACCTTGTGGATTATGACCTATGTATAGATTATAACATGGTATGAACATAAATAAAAAAGTGCCACCAAAATAACGTCGTCATGTGACATTAAATTCTCACAGTACTTCAGTGCCTGATTTTTTTTTTTTTTTGTATATTTGTCACATTAAATGCTTAAGTTCATTAAACAGTTTTTATTATTACACAAAGATAACCTGAGTATACACAACATTTAATTTTTAATAATTTTTTTTATTATTATTTCATTTATTAAGGGAAAAAAAGCTGTCCAAAATCACCTGGCCCTAAGTAAAAAAGTAATCGCCCTTCTTGCTAAATCATGAATGTATTGTGATTATTGAAAAGCTGAACTCAATTTCACTTGCCATACCCATGACTGAGTACTGACGGACCTGTTTAATCAACAAATCAGTTACATAGAACCTGTCTGACAAAGTGAAGCATGCTTAAAGATCTTTAAAAAAAAAAAAAAGCAACACAGACAGGAAACAAGGTACTTGACATGTAGCAGTCTGGAAAGGGTTACCAAGACATTTCTAAGTCTTTGGGACTCCAGGTTCATTTATTAACTTAAAACATTTATAAAGGTTATTTTCTGTGATCCTGTCTACATTAATCTGCTGTATAATCTTGCTAAGCATTTCATATTTTAACAGTCACTGTATGTTTTTCCCTTTTTTATCTTGATCCCAATTGGTCAGAAAGTGTTGATTCATTTTCCAAAACAGCAACACTGATGGTATGAAAATCCACATCATTTAAGTGTAAATATTTAAGATTTAGTGACATAATCAACAGGTTTGTCAGAAACAAAAAAAAAACATATAATTTGTTGTCACGTTCTGGGTTTAATGGCGGATGTTGATCGCTGTGGGCGGATAAAGAGCAGGCATAAACGCAGAGGGTTCTTGTCAAAATAAAGATTGAGCTCTTTTAGCATAACATACATATGGGTTCTTTACACATAATACACAGTACGGAAACTCTAGAAACAGAGAGCTCGAGGTTGCAACACAGGCGACAAGACACTCAGGCTCTAATACCTTTAAAGGTATACAGGTGCTAATACATTGAACATTTAACCTGAGACACACTTCTGTGGACACCCACACACATACCTCTGCACTTCTTACACACTCGCACATACCTCTGCACTTCTTACACACTCGCACATACCTCTGCACTTCTTACACACTCGCACATACCTCTGCACTTCTTACACACTCGCACATACCTCTGCACTTCTTACACACTCACACACTCCTATGCACTTCATACACACTCGCACACTCCTATGCACTTCATACATGCACTCACTTCTGCACTTTATACATGCACTCACATACCTCTGCACTTCTTACACACTCGCACATACCTCTGCACTTCTTACACACTCGCACACTCCTATGCACTTCTTACACACTCGCACATACCTCTGCACTTCTTACACACTCGCACATACCTCTGCACTTCTTACACACTCGCACATACCTCTGCACTTCATACACACTCGCACACTCATATGCACTTCATACACACTCGCACACTCCTATGCACTTTATACACGCACTCACCTCTGCACTTCTTACACACTCGCACATACCTTTGCACTTTTAACACACTCGCACATACCTCTGCACTTCTTACACACTCGCACATACCTCTGCACTTCTAACACACTCGCACATACCTCTGCACTTCATACACACTCGCACACTCATATGCACTTCATACACACTCGCACACTCATATGCACTTCATACACACTCGCACACTCCTATGCACTTTATACACGCACTCACCTCTGCACTTCTTACACACTCGCACTCACCTCTGCACTTCTTACACACTCGCACATACCTCTGCACTTTTAACACACTCGCACTCACCTCTGCACTTCTTACACACTCGCACATACCTCTGCACTTCTTACACACTCGCACATACCTCTTCACTTCATACACACTCGCACATACCTCTGCACTTCATACACACTCGCACACTTCTATGCACTTCATACACACTCGCACATACCTCTGCACTTCATACACACTCGCACACTTCTATGCACTTCATACACACTCGCACACTCCTATGCACTTCATAAACGCACTCACCTCTGCACTTCATACACGCACTCACATACCTCTACACTTCTTACACACTCGCACACTCGCCCCTCGGTCATTTGTGACCTCAGCATTCTGGAAACATAAACCTAAGAAATAAAACAAAGCCTGATGGGGGAATGGATGTTTATAGCTGCTATAATGTAAGTTACAACAATAACTAACTTGTATCATGGATGTGCATAACCTTAAAGTACTAAAAATGGATAAAACATATGACTTATAAATGTTTGTGCTGTGATATAAAATATAATAAATGCTTTGAGTTTTAATTGCAAAATAACTAACATTTGGTTTGGCAACAATAAAAAGCCATTTTCCTACATTCCTGAATTCAATTACAAACCACAATGATTTCAAGGTCATAGGAAGATTAGGAGATTGTCAGGAAGTTTGAGTTTGGTTTAGCTTATCCATGTTTAGCTGTCGAAACAACTTTTTATCATTCTTGAAAATTTTAAATGTAGTCAATGACTCAAAGGTGAATAGTAGCGATTTGTAACAGATTCCCTTCTTAGGTTTTTCATAGACTTTGTACTGTAGGTGGTTGAGAATGGAACATAGAAACTGGAGTACAAAACAAACAGGAAAGTAAAACAAATCCAGTAAAATGGCTAAATCCCGACCTTACGCATTAAACTACTAAATAATACGCTTTAATAGATACTAAATCTACGGCTAAATTCAACTCGCCATCATGAAGCGTTTAACATGGCTCTATGAAGTCTCTTCTTATGTAATGAGTTACTGAATTGTTTACAGCTAAACATGAATTAACTATAAATCTACTATTATTAGGCAAAAATACAAAAACATTATGTTGCAATGCTAAAAGTGAATAAAAACAGCGTCATTTAACCTGACTTATTAGACTTGATTTTTACAAAATAGTGGTGCATGTTGATATTATTATTTTGCCATTCATGTCTTGCTTCATGGCTTTTAACGATGTAATTGTAAAGCGAAATATTTTTTGGATTGAGAAGGAAAAATGACTTCATGTAAATTTACGGATTGCCACGCTGTTTTATCTCCTGGCCATGCAGCCAGAACAGTCAAGAGGGGCGGCCCGGATCATCTGGTTCTGTTTGCTTCACATTTTTCGCGCACAGCTTTTTGAGTTTCATTGGGGCTCAGTGTGGAGAACAAATGCGAATTACAGCCTTGCATTCACCATGTCCAGATTGTGAGCTTTAAAGTCCCATTAGTCTCCTGCTTTGTGTTGACAGATGGAAGAAATCACGTTTTTGACATACAGAATCAAAAAATCAACAAATGCAAACCTCCGCAAGCATGACTGCTTGAGGATTCCTGATGAAACTCGACACATGTGGCGGTTTCTGCGCATGCCGTTTCCAGAACTTAATTAAAACTTGCATCATGCTAGCGTTAATGGTCACGGGATTTTGCATAGCCATAGAGACTCTTCATAAGTAAAAGTTAGCGAACTTGCAGTGTTTGTGTATGCAAATGAAGGAAGTAAACCGCCCCTGATCTGTTCTGTACAGAAGGTGATGAAATATTCCTCTTAATAACAGCGCAAACCTCGGTCTCAAGACAAAAACATGACTTAAAGAAAAATAATAAAATCATAGAAGGGTGGAACTTGGTGTTTGGACGACATGCTGTAGGCACATCAGGAATTTATTTAGAAGCCACAGAAACCATCATGTTGATGCATTAATGTGTTCATGAGAGATACTCTCGTATTTGGCTTTTTGTGGTTAATTCTCAGAACATTTTTGTCACTTTTGTTGATTGACAGACAATGTGATTGGGGAATTGCAAATGCCTGGACCATGGAAAGTTAACACTTATATTAATAATACCAATAGTGAATAATTCTGATTAAGGTTCAGATTAGGGGTACAGTTAGCGGTCAGGACTTTTCTTAGAAATATATCCATTTGAAATCCAACAAAATCAGCCTCGCTGGTAAGAATTTAGTAAAAAAAAAACGCTGAGATCAAGTTGCTCTGAAACTATCTCCGCCAAATATTTGTCTCGGAAATGGCATTGATCCAGGATCAGCTTCATTCTGTTCCTTAGAGTTTAGTTCGATTTAAAGGAAATCTGCTTAAATTCAGACCGTGTAATTGTTCATCAGCTTCTCTTTGGGGAAACCATTAAAGAGTCAGCGTAAAAAGCCTACAACAATTCTGTACACTGCACACACACACACATACACACACACAGGCCCTGATGTGTCTAAGGATACGTTCAAATGTGAAGGAAAAAAGTATGCTAATTTACTAACAAGGTCTGCAGAGGATTGTGTTTTTTATTTTTAGCAAAATGCTTGCATGCAAATGTCCTAAATAAAACATGTTTTATACTTATAGATCAATTTTGCATCTACGATGTGATTTAAGGCAGCGTGGGAACAAAGATTGCAGGTGCAAACAAATACAATCCATTTTTAAAAAACCTTTTTTTGCAATTTAGCTTGACAGCAAAATAGCTGCAGTATTTTTGATATAAATATACAGTATAAAGCCAATATACATTATCACAGCCTTAATGATGTTAACTCAAATGACCCTTTCTGAAAGTTCCTTCCACCATCCATTTCACTCTAATAATGTTTCTCATGATGTTTGAAAGATTGTTCCGACACCAACATTTTTTGTCAGGGTAAACAGAGAATGTGCAGCAAGACATAAAATGAACTCACATCCAAGTTTACACTATCCGGACCTGAGAGATAAGCTGGGGGAGGGGCTCTTCTTATATGAGGTCATATTAATAGAGAGATCTTGCTAATTTGGCTTGTTAATGCAGTTAATAATTTTTAAAAAGTTGATATAAATTTTACTCATATACATAAATCTTATTGTGGCAACTGAGATTGTTTAGCGCTTACTAAGCAGACCAGAATTTCATATATTCATTCTTTTTTAGTGAGCTTTTAACCCTGGTCAGGGTCACATGGTTTTTCCCGGGTTGTGGAAAGGGATCTGTTGTTTTTGGAATCATAGCCATGTTAGCTGTTTATATACACACATATTGTTTACATTTTCTTTTTAAAGAAAAACATTTGACTTTGCTATGTGTAAGATGCCATTAACGCTGATAATCGATCCAGCTGGTAGCATAAATATCCCATTTTTGAGTTACCTACTTGTTCCTGTAATACCAACACATCTAGTGCATCACTTTTACAGGACTTTTTTATTGTCCGTATTAATTAAATAATGTTCTAAATGCATTAATCATTATTATTAGCCATAACTGAGTCATTTGTTCTTAGTTATTGTGGATAAAAATTTTGCTAACATGCGGTAAACTGACGTAAACAGAACAAGTCTATAAAACCATTTTGTAAGAACTGGCCTAATGATTTCGTTTGTAGTCGGGAAACAATAATTATTTGGCCTTGTGTGTTTTGTAACTAAAGTGGGTTTGACAGTTCCACAGTGCTGACAGATTTGAAATCTCACACCCCCACTGAGATTGCAGTGTTTCACCCACATCAGTCAGAGCACAAACAGGAACAGGAAAAAAATGTCTCATGCCTAACCAAATTAGCAATACCCTGTTATTGTAGCTCTATGTCATGCTTTCATTTATACGTAAATAGAGCCTTAAAAATACTGCCTCCTCCAGAGTCAAGTGATCTTTCTGGATAGAAGAGGGAATTTAATCACCCACAGCTGTCTCTGTCACTCGGTCATCCCTGAATTTGATCAATCATGATGATACCAAAGGCTAGCTCTGCCATGTGGTTATCATAACCCCTTGTTTATAAAAGCCAAATAGCTTTCAGGCAAAGAAATCTTATTTTATGTTACTGTATGTGTTGTGTGTAGTTTCATCATTTTTATGCTTTTATACTTCTCAAACTTTATACATTCATTTTGTAAATTTAGTTCTTAATTTTATTTCATTTTGTAAACATTCTGCACACTGTGGAACTTTGAAATTGACTTTGCACATTATCCTGCACATTTCTATATTTTCTATATTTGTAAAAAAAAAAAAAATATATATATATATATCCTATTTCATACTTTATATTCTTATATAAAAACTTTTATTTGTTCTTATTAATTTGTAGGTTATCAGAGAATTTGAATTCAACATCATAAATTCATTTTTATGATGTTCATCATGAATTTGACATCATAAAATTAGAATTTGAATAAATCTTAATCATTTTATTTTTCCCTAAAAAGTTCATCACAGATCCCGGCTTCACTTGAACATGCCTCATATGTCTACCTAAAAAATATCACTTAAAGATTTACTGTACCTTGAAAAACAATCATCGATCTATAGGGTTTTTTTTTTCCCTTTTCTGTAAACAGTACTGTTTTTATGGTTACTGTATAGTTAAAGTTTCTGATGCTGATGACTTAGGACATGACATTTCATTTTCACATACTTGTGAACATCTGTGGTCTACACAACATGTAGTATTATTTTTCAGCCCTTCTACATGTTCAGAGTGAGACATATACACAAATCCCTTCCTTTTTATGGCATGACATTTCTTATGCAAGTCTTTAGAAAGAAGTTCATTATTTCAGATTTGTTTTCTTGAAAGCCTGTTTTATCAATCATCTGAACTCGATTTCTCCTAAATCACCACCCCAAGCTCCACAGTTCCTAGTTCTAGCTGTTAACTTCAATTAAGATGTGCAGGAGCTATTCTGATCTCAGATCAGATTTTAAAAAAGTGTTTTGTGCAGCAGCTGGTCTCCAGCTAGAGGAATAACCGATTATCCGAGACATCTCTAGAGGCCAACACTGGATATCTGCCCAGAGTACTCACACGATAAGCGAGCCGAGTTCATCCCCTCAACCAATGAGCAAACACATGGGGCTGACACCCCACCCTACCTTGACCTCCCACCTTATATGGCTAGGAGGGGTGGCTAGATTAGCCGCTTGGTCTTATTTGACCCCTCAGTTTGGCACTCAGATACAACAAATATAAAGGTCAGGCCATGTCCAGCCTCCTAAAGAGGAAGGACAGGAATAGCTGACTTTTTTTTTTTCAATTTGTTTTGGGTTCATGTCTCTCTTTGCCCCTTTAGCCAAAGCAAGAGCTTATCGATTAATATCCCGATGAAAGAGTTCAGCAGATCATGTACACATGTTCTTGCCATGAGAACAGAGGAAGGACACAACTGTCGAAGAATATTCATTGAAACTCGAAAGTCAACAGAGGCCCTGAAGGACTCATGTTATATAAGAATAGGATAAATTAAATGACCTCATGTTTCCCTTTTTTTTATGTGTCTATGTAAATGGTTCATGGCCTGCATTAGAGGTCCAAGCACCAAAGATAAAGGATTTCACATTTTCATGTCATAGTCTTAAAAAATCCCTAAAACTAATGCTGCATTTTTATTCAATTTCGCAAAATTGTTAAGATTCAGTTAGTTGTTAGCATGGCAATCTGGTGGCGTAGTGGTTAACACAGTCGCTTTGAATTTCCAGGTCCTGGGTTCAATTCCACGTCGGGTCTGTGTGCATGGAGTTTGCATGTTCTGCCTGTGCTTGATGGGTTTGTTCCAGGTATTCTGATTCACCCTTCAAAAGGACACCTAGGGGAAATTTACAAGACTAAATTGACCTAGGTATGTGTTAGGGCTATTTAAATGAGAAGAATATTTACCCTAACCCTAGGAAACTAATGAACTGAGAAGAACCCGACACAGACATGAGGAGAACATGTGACGTTCTGTATGAACAGTAACCCAAGTTCGTGATTGAACCGAGGACCATGGAGATGTGGGGTGTCAGTGCTACCTGCTCTGCCACCTGCTGTATATGTAGGAAAAATTAAAAGGCTAGGTACTTTTACTCAAGTATTACATCAGTGCCATTTACATCTCCATGCACACAAAACCACACACTTACATTAGCCAAACCAAACACTCTGCATCAGCTGCAATGCCACTGCCAGCCGTGTACAGGCGATATCGGGCGATCGATCGATCACTGTTTGCTTCCTGCGTGCCTGGTCAAGGCCCCAACAGTTCACTGAGCTCTATTTGTTTTAGCTTTTGCTGAGTAAGCAAAACTAATTAGATCCAGACAGAATTGATGTAACACTTACTAAACGTTTTAAAATTAAACACCTTTTTTGTTCCTGTTTCTGGTTGATGTGTCACACACAGCTAATTGTACAGATAGTTAAAGAGGTTAAAGTTACAAGAAGTTTTCATACGTTTTTTTCTTTTAACCTCGTTATCAAAAAGTTGGATGAGATGAGATCCAACCATCGGTTACTCGTTCACATTTCCATGAATTTGCCACGATATCAGGTTGGCTCAGATAGGACAGAAGCCAAAAGCCCAAATATTTGCTTTTATAGTGTCACGTGTTTTATGTTCTGAACATCGCAACAGATACAGAGAGAGAGAGAGAGAGAGAGAGAGATTAATCTGATGCTCAATTTTTATTTATATTGAACTTTATATTGGGTGAACTTTTTCTATATTTCTGATTTTTTATTCTGATTTTTTTTGTTCTTTCCATGAACATTAAAAGGTTTTAATATATTTCGTTTTCAGGTAATTTTGAGTAATATTGGTAACCACCTAAACTCACAGCTTTGCGTTATCTCCAAACATATTTGGTAACTTCTATATCTTAATCAGTAATTAGAGTGAAACCCATGTGAAAGCTGTGTGTGTTTATGAGGGTGAGGTCACACCTACTGCAACAGGCTAAAAAAATGAAAGTGTGCATGGCGCCTGATTAGTAATATAGTATATCTTTCCACCTTTTCTAATTAACCCCAGCACCCAGGTATCCGTCTTTACATTTGTTTCAACCTCGTTAATATGATATGATGTGATGTGTTTATAATCTTTTATGTATAATATGTCAGGATGCCAAGTGTTATCCAGAATTATAAAAATATCCATGCATGAGACACCATAAACTCCTCATTAGAACTGATATAAATTCATATGACCCTTTATTTACTCATTTGTTTGTTTGTTTGTTTGTTTGTTTTGTACAATTATGACATAAAATCTGATTTGAAACTTACTTAAGTTGTAGTATTTCTGGTACCTTTTGGTATGTTTATACCTATAAGATTTTTTGCCTTGTTAATAAAACTTTAATTTTAACTTGTTAATACAACATTATATTTGAAGTAAGCAAGGAAGCATGGTATTTTACTTTTTTTATCTTTATTATAACATATCACATTGTCTTTTATGTAACGTTTTTGGGGGGGGGTTTTTGCCTCTAATATAGAGATCTTTACCTCCTTACTCTGTGTGACTCAGGTTTCCATTAAGGCTTGTGACATCATGACCGCCCCCATGTTCCTCTGACATCACTGTCATTTCTCTGTGCTGCTTCAGATATTGGTGTGCTTTCCTGTTCAGCTAAGAACATCTCCCTGTTCTGCTGGAGACATCGCTCCACCGCAGAGAAATTTTCACACTTGATGGCTTTGTAGTGACCAGCATGACATTCATTGCCAGTCTCATGGCCTTGTTTTATATGTTCAAGTCCCAAGCTAATGATTCTGATGCTACACAAGATATTGTTTATATTAGTTTATATATCACTGAATTAAAGAGATCTGCAATTGACTCCTTGTCAGCATTTCTTATTGTTGAATATAATATTATATATATATTGTAAATATTAATTCAGTAATGATGTTTTGTTTTAGTATAATGATATAGTAGTATATAAAGAGACAACTCTATATACAACTCTATATATATGATAGGTTGCACAGTATCATAGTGGTTCAAAGACTTAGAAAAGCAGATTAGGTTAATTGATGTTTCGACATCATGCGGATAGGCTCGTGACCATGTACGGGAAAAGTGATATCAATAATGAATTAATATATAAGAATAATAAAAAATTATTTGTTTTACAAATGCATATATTTGCTTAAAATGATGATGTATTGTGTATTCTTTAATTAATGTTTACTTAAATTAATAAAATTTTCAAATTGCTTTTTTGTAACTGGTATGAAAGGAATAAAAGCATTTATTGTTAGGACATACTGTTATGAAGAATAACTGGCTTCCTGATGGTAGCCATAACTTTTAACAGAGTGTGCTGTTGATTATTTTCCTAGGACAGCAAGACACTCAGTGTTTTGTTCCATGCTTAATGAGACCTTACGTCATTTATGTAACGCCAGCATTGTGTATACAGTACTATCTGATTCTAAATCGCAGATCAGTTTTGATTTTTAACATCGGCATCATTATGTGGTTCAGAAATGCCAGAAGTGCACTGAGCTGCAAAGTCGGTTGTCACAAGTATCAAACACAAATTAGGCGTACCACCAGGGTGTCATAACACAACCTTGTTTTTCACTCGACTTGTGGTTAACGCTTAAGGTGCTGTTATGTCAACATCCAAACTGAGGAAACACGACAGTTGTCTTTCGATAGAAGAAGTCTCTTTAAATAGATATGTGGCTTCAGTTGTCAGGAGCTTTTATATTTGGATTTGACATGGCAATGTTTTCGGGTGCATGATGCAAGCTGGTTATTATTGCGATGTTTATCACTTTTTCATATTTTATGCTTGATGACACGGAAATGAAGTATCACTGAAAGCCGACTTCTTTCATGATGATGATGGGGAAGATGATGTTGTGTCTCAGGACACCAAAATAATATTTGTTTAATGTTTTCAAGCTAAAGTTAAAGAATGCACACACACACATACATACATACAGTACATGTACTCATGTCCTCTTACGACCCTAAGAAATACAATACCATGCGCCTCACACCTCCTTGATTACAGATTCATTCAAATGTGTAGGTTTATTGTCGGGTTAAGCATTCTTCAGCGCTCTCATGTGTGACCGGTGTGAAAGCGCTTACATTAAGCCGCTTCCTAATGCAGAACACAAGACAGTATACGGTATTGTATACTTATTTTTTCAGTCCCACATCAATAATACTAATCTGGTCATCACTGTGACTATCATGTGGTTCGGGGCAGAAATCTGAATCATGCATGTGCGGGGGAAGGAATGTTCAACGTGTGGGGGTAAATGCAGGCTGTATGAAGAGAAAGAGGTGTTAAAGGGGCACTCTGTCTTCACTCTTTGCTGAACTAAATCAGCCTGTACGACGTGGAATTTGTTAGTTCTGGTTTGATTTGAACTATGCGTGCACATACCCAGGGTGTTCAAGTCAAACCGGGACTACGTGTTACTTAAATTTTTGAACAGTATTCATATATGATACCTTATGTGCCTAAAATAATAATAATAACAGAAAATGTTAAAAATGGATATATATATATATATATATATATATATATATATATATATTTGAATGTTGTGCCACCTTTTATTAGTAACTGTAATTAGGATTTGTGCGATAATAACAGTGAATGAGTAAATGAGTGAATTATTACAGTGAATGAGCTGTTTGTATTCATACAACAGAAGCCACAACAGCAGACACTAAAAGTTCCTTAAAAAATTTTAAAAAAGACATCTTCATAAATTTCCTATTGTGCACCACCACTCTTTATTACCCAACACCAAGCCAGTCAGTCACGTTGCTTTATGACATTTACACTGACCACACACACACACACACACACAGACACACACACACACACAACGACAATCAGAGCATCTAATACAGTACATACAGGTGAACTACAGTACTGTGCCGAGTCTTGATCACCCAATCGCCCATTTTTTTTTATTTAGCTTTGGGTTTTTTGTTTCTTTCATTCTTATTTTAATGTAATTTTAAGGAATAGGTCTTCAGTCTTTCTGAAGTTTTTTTTTTTTTGTTTTGTTTTTTTTGTCTTTCATTTTGGCAAATTTTTGTCCTTAATTTTAGGTCCTGTCCCTGTATCTGAGCAGTTTCAGAGGAATTTTTATTTTTTTTTTGGTTTGTTATGCCACACAGTGACCTATGAATCATTTAAGCATAAAAAAACATGTAACTTAAGACATGACCCAGTGAGAAACAGGTGCAGATGATGACAGATGATCAGGCTGGTGATTAGTATACTGCTGCTGCTGAATGCTGGGTGGTTGGAATGGATGAGAGGGGAAATGAGGTTGCTGCTGAGGTTGTTATGTAAACAACCTGTTTTTAAATTGTATCTAACACTTTAAAACTAACATAAAATGTATTTTAAAAAATGCTTTTTATTAGAAAATTACAACTTAGCTTAACCTTAAGCAATAGTCACGGTTCTGTACAAGTTCATACAAGCGCGATATAGACAATTTATATGAACAACTGTGTGAATATTTACTGCCAACAGAGTTTAGTATTTACAGTAAAGTACTGGAATTATTTAAGATCCGTTCTTTTAGTATTTACAAGGCCAAAGCTAAAAATGTTAGATTTTCCATTATGCATTGCTTCATCTGGTTAATTATTGCACTGCCCTAACTAATGGCCTAATTGTTTACAGGACAATCTTCTAAAATATTTTTTTAAATGTATTTACAATTAAAAAAAACATACAATCAGAGTAAATCGTGAAAGAGGAAAACAATCCAAAGCAGAAATCTCATTTTGCCTGATTTAAAGAAGGCAGATTTTGAACTGATTACAAATAAAAGACATATGTCATTTCCACAAGCATTCAAACCCATCACTTAGCTCTTGCTTAAAGCACCTTGGCAGCAAAGTGAGCCTCAGGTTTTCTTGGGGGGGATCCTATACGCTTGGCACTCATTTCCTTTGGAAGGTTCTCCTATTCTTCTTGGCAGGATCGTTCAAGCTCAACCAGGTTGGATGCAGAGCTTCGTTGCATGGCCGTTTTCAGTCTCTCCAGACACGCTCTATTGAGGTTTACGTTCGGACTCCAGAACTTTTACAGAGTTTTCCCAAAGTGAATCATTGGCTTTGGTGTTTTCTTGGCAGGATTCTTCAGGTCATTGTTTTGTTGTAATCTAAACCTTCGCCCCAGCCCAGGATCCTGAGCACTGTGGAAGAAGGTTTTCACTCAGGACTGTTCAATTTATATATATTTTTGCATCCATCTTTCCTCCGATTGCGATGTTGCCACCACTGGGTTTGATTGTAGAGGTGGTATTTATGAGGTGATGCTTAGTGCTGGGTTTCCTCCACACATGGATTGTGGTGCAATCTTTAATCTTTGTTTCATCATACCAGAGGATTTAGATGCTCATGGTCTGAGATTTGTACAGGTGCTTTGAGAAATTTAGTTTGGCACAGATGGAGACCAGTAAAGTTGTAGAAGCATCACAAGCACCACTGATACGAGTAGAATAGCAACGCTGGAGCTCAACTGCTAGGATCATAAAATATACTAAGTGGTATATATTTGTTTATTTGTAAAAACATGTTTTTACTTTGTCACTTTGGATGATTGGTTTAAAAAAAAAAAATCTACTATATGATTCTTGAACATAACAAACTGCAGAAAGATTAAAAGGGTCAGAAAACATACAGTATGAAATGAATGTGAAAGGATGACAAATCAAAAGTCCCACTTTGACTTGAACACTGCTTGTACAATTTACAATCATTTGCATCCTCTTTAAAACATTTAGTGAACCCTCATGCACTGAGGAAGTTGATGGGGTTACCCGGGGAAACACCATACAGATCAGAATAGGAATGTTTCGTCATGGGATAACAGTGAAACAAATAAACCCCCACATAACATAACGGGGGCAATTAATTTGTCACACTTCCATAAAACTAATATGACTGACATGATTTCCTGATTTTTATAGCCAGTTTGCACGGCAAAACAGCACTCTGTCGATTAATCATGAAGAGGAAAGGATTACATAACATGGTAAACATGAAATCAATCTCAAAGTGACAGATAATTAAAACAGACACAAACACATTTGTGCTGCTGTTGTCTTTTTATTGAACAAAAGAAATGACTCTGGTGTTTAATATACACTTACTTATTAAACTTATTGAACAATATCTGCTGGGTATCTGGGTATAAACGAAAACAAACCATACACATGAAGTGTGTCATTAAAAGATGACATTTTAAGCTCAGAAGATCAAAGGTCAAAGTTTTTTTTGAAGTGTTATTAGCACTAAAACTGTTCTGAGACACCGTCAAATGACCAGCTTGACCGTTAAAAACAATACTTCAGAAGGGTCAAATTATTGATCTGCATCATGTACCAGAAAGAAATAAGGAGATCTGACACATTATCAAAACCTGTAAAAACATTGCAGAACCCTCAAATTCATGAAAGAAATGTGGTAAAAAACTAAATCATGAATGGAGATCAATCAAAAGTGTCGTAAAGATGCCTGGTAAAAATGTCCAGTAGTAATCAGGGCTACGTAAGTTTAATAATGAAAGTAAAAGCATTTCCACACACACACACACACACACACACACACAATGTGATGAGAACTCACAAGATTAAACAGCTATGTGTCCATAAGAAAACCACTTATTAGTCTGACTCATCTAAAGAATAAGGCTCCAGTTCGCTTGGGAGCATAAAGATTGGACTTTGGAACGATAGGAAAATGTCATGTGACCTGATGAGTCCAGATTGAGTCTATTCCAGAGTGATGGGTGTGTCAGGGTAAGAAGGGAAGTGCATGAATCGATGCACCCATCATGCATAGTGTCCACTGTACAAGCCTCTGGAGACAGTGTTATGATCCTGGGGTTGATCAGTTACTCAGGTCTAGACACAGCAATGTATGTGGCAGTAAAATTAAGTCAGCTGACCACCTGAATGTACTGAATGACCAGGTTATCACATCCATGGAGATTTTCTTGAATGTGAAAGAAAATTAAATATTTGACATATTTCAAGAAATATTTCAGTTTATACATTATGAGACTGTTTAAGCCCCAAATCCATTTGGTATCTGAAAGTATTACTATGAATAAAATGTTAACTAAGACTATTGTTTACATATTTATTTTTCTGCATGTAATGTATGTGAGGGTGTCACATGGTGTTTTAGTGTACAATTGTGTTATGTCTGATTTATATATCTGGGCTGTACTGTACAATATATGCTGTTTTTCTTTTTTTTATATTCTATATATAAAATGCAATTTCTAATGTAAAATAATTAAAAAGAGACATTAGGTTTCATTCAAAACCTACAAAAAGGACCCACTTTCAAAAGCACTTTCAAGAGGAACACTGGATGTAAGCTCGGGAATACCCTCTAGCTGAGATGTCAATCCATGGCACACACATCCATTATATGTATCTTACAGAGTCTATAATGTTTTTGAGAAGTAGGAGACGCTGTCACCTCCAAAACACTTTCAGTTATTAATAACTTGGTTAAATTCCAAATCTCAGTTCACTAATTAACAGATGAAATACTTAGTTTAATTTGATCAGCGCCTTAATATTGGGTGGTTTTGTAAATATAATTATACATTTTTCCCCATTCTTGTGCATAAAACTTGGATCGTTTGTGGGTTTTTGTTTTGTTTTCCTCCTTTTTTCATTTATTTTTTTTGAAAATGTGTCATTTCACAGCGTACAGTACATCTGTTCTGAATAACAGCAGAACTGATTCACTTAGAGAATTTACTTACCAAACAGGGCTGTTTTATTGATTCAGTACATACAGTATTCCACATTATATGCATATGTTTTAGCTCCCCCTGCCCTCCCACAAAATAAAGGCCTTTTTTTAGGTTTTGTTGCATTAAAGAAAACTAAGCAGGGAGTTAAAGTGAGGTCGATAAGTATTTGATCATTCTGTGATTTTGCAAGTTCTCTTACTTAGAAATCATGGAGGGGTCCACAATTTTCAGCATAGGTGCATTCCCACTGTGAGAGACAGAATCTAAAACGAAAAATCCCATTGTATGTTTTTTTTAACAATTTATTTGTGAATTACTGTGTCAAGTAAGTATTTGATCACTTGCTTATCAGCCAGATTTCTGACCCTCAAAGACCAGTTATTTTGCTTTTAAATAGTCCAGCTACACGCTGCTCATGACTCTAGATTAGTAGCACCTGTTTGAGGTCGTTAGCTGTCATAAAGACACCTGTGCACCCCACAATCAGCCTATGTCTAAGTAGATACATGGGGTATCAACGAGGCTAAGAATGGTGAAGAATCAGCCCAAAACTACACGGGAGGAGCTGATCAATGCCGTGAAGAGAGCTGGGACCATCGTTTCCAAGGCTACTATCAGTAATACACTAAGACGACATGGTTTAAAATCTTGCATCGCACAGAAGGTTCCCCTGCTTAAGTCAGCCCGTGTCCAGGCCCGTCTGAAGTTTGCCAGGGACCATCTGGATGATCCAGAGGAGTCATGGGAGAAAGTCCTGTGGTCAGATGAGACCAAAGTAGAACTTTTTGGTCTTAACTCCATTCGCCGTGTTTGGAGGAAGAATGATGAGTATCATCCCAATAATACCATACTAACAGTGAAGCATGGGGCTGGAAGCATCATGCTTCGGGGGTGTTTTTCTGCACAAAGGGACCAGGACGACGGCACTGTATTAAGGAGAGGATGAACCGGGCCATGTATTGTGACATAGTGGGCAAAAATCTGTTTCCCTCATTCAGAGCATTAAAGATGGGTCGTGGCTGGGTCTTCCAACATGACAATGACCCAAAGCACACAGCCAGGAAAACCAAGGAGTGGCTCCGTAAGAAGCATATGGACTATTTAAAAGCAAAATAACTGGTCTTTAAGGGTCAGAAATCTGGCTGATAAGCAAGTAATCAAATACTTATTTGACACAGTAATCAGTATAAAAAAATCATACAATGTGATTGCCGGATTTTTCTTCTTAGATTCTGTCTCTCACAGTGGGAATGCACCTATGCTGAAAATTGTAGACCCCTCCATGATTTCCAAGTAAGAGAACTTGCAAAATCACGGGGGAATCAAATACTTATTGACCTCACTGTATATATATATAGTATTCAGTAAAAAAAAGGAGAATGAGGAATCATAAGTTGCAAATAGCAAGCAACGGTTTGGAAAAAGAAATCTGTGTTGTTGTTTTTTTGTTGTTGTTGTTTTTTTAATGTTAGAATCTCAGAGAAATGGGGAAAAAATTCACTTATCCGACACACCCGATTTTGGAACGGTGAAAAATGTAGACTGAATTCCATCATCTGATTCAAGAGCTTAAACCTCGCCGAGAAGTCAATGCAAGACATGTGGACTAGCCCTGGCTTAATGTTAAATTATGATCAGGAAAAAGCAATCAATCAATATAACAAACATGGACAGTAAAGGAAAAACAAAAAACAATCAGTGGAGCATGATGGGTATTCTGTACCTCGTTAGGGTGAATGATTTGTGCACGAATGTGTTGTGGTGGATTATGGTACATCATGAGATCTCTGGAGTGTATTAAGTAATATCAGGGCAGCTTATTTGTTGTGCATATTATTTACGCACCCATGTTGTCACAGCATTGTTTTTATTATTATTATTATTATTATTATTATTATGAAGTCCACATTTTCATGCATCACTTAAAATGCAACAGTTTTTTTCTAAACACAAGTGAGCACCATCATGGCACGATGATAATATCTAGGAGGAAAAAAAGCAAACAATAAAAGCCACTGTGCAAAGGCAGATACACCCTCGGTGCTTGCATTTGTCTACAAAAGCCGTTATTACATAAATGAGAAGTTCCCTACCTCTAACATGCCCCCCCCCCACCCCCTCGAGCTTCCCGAAAAGGGTCATGTCCCTTTTCATTAAGTGTCATTTTGTAGTTTCCATGACACTAGGGACAAATATTAGCTGTTTGTTCTGTCCTGCAGCGTGCTTTCTTGCTGTTACATAACGACAGTGTGCATTATCAGTGACAGGCGCCTATTAGCTGAGTCAGCAATCTTTGAGCTTGCCTTGCCTCGCTCGCCCCCTCAGTCGTTTCTATCCCTCCCTCAGTCTTGGAGCAGGGCCTTGCTATTGCTGTGAAGCCACAGGAGGCTCCGAAAGTGTGTCTTTGGAGCCGCTTTGCTAGAATGCTAGAATTAGTGAGGACATTATCATCATCTCAGGACGGACGATAAAGCGCAGCGTAGGCCCGCTGTTGGGAGAAGCCCAGCAACATTTTTTTTTCTTAAACCATGAGGCCAAAACCCCAAGGAAAACTCCTACTGAGTTCTGGAGCCCGGCCCTGCCCTCCTCTCTCTCATTCTCTCTCTCTCTCTCTCTCTCTCTTTTCCTCTCAGTGTGTTTGTGTGTGAGTGAAATGAAATGCCCTTCAGCACAGGAGAGATAGCATCGGAACGGCCGTTAATCACATAAGCCTCAAAAGCAAATAAAATCAAATGGTGAATAAATAAAAAACGAGCCATCAGGTGGGGAAAAAAAAATCACAGAGTCCCACAGGTACCTCGGTCTGCCAAAAACTCCAAGTTCCAAGGGAACGAGATCTGAAGGGGCGTACGCTCTTGGAGTGAGCTTTTAGCACTTCTCGTCAAGTGGAAACGCTCTCCGAGCTTGGCAAAAACGAGGTCGGATTGGGAAACAGGGATTCGGATGATGGAGGGGAGTTTAGGGGGAGATGGATACAGACCCACATGGCCTGAGCGCATGAGTGCAAGCAGAACCCCCAGAACTCGATCGTAACCATGTGGCACTAGTGTTGATATTACGTTTAAATGGCTCCTGACTTAAGTCGGGTTTACACACACAGATAATGAGAAACGAGTGCAGGAAGAAGAGAAAGAGGTAGAACTAAACGTGATGGATGGGATAAGGGCTTTTTAGAAATGTTGCTGAGATTAATCACGATCATTGATCACGAGGGAAGGGTTTGATCTGGAAGACGAGAACTGAAGGAGAAATTAAAGAAAATTGCGTTCGAGTAGATTTTCTGCTTTTAGTCATTACGATTAAGAATGAATAGGAGATTGTTACTGTATAAGCTCACAATTCTAACATCTCGATTTTGTGTTTTTGACATGAGGAAAGCGAACACGCGAATTAATCGCTCACTGATTGTATTATTACAGGATGAATCATCAAAGAAACAGAAAACAGAAATCCTGTATTCTTTAACTAGCATATTTGTGTCTTCAACACCAAAAACACCCATGTTTAATTTCATTGGCACCAAAATAAGACATAAAACCCTTTGAGGCATGCAGTTATCGGAATATGATGCAACACAGGCTTATTGTTTTGCTTTGAGGTTGATTATTTCTCAGTAACACTGCACCCTGAAATGTTTTTTCGGCTGTATACTTTGCCAGTTTTTCTAATTGCATATCTTTTCTCATTATATTAATAAGCATTGCTGGGCTTTTTATTCATTTATAGTTACGTTTAATGGTGTGTAACGTCTAAGACGTTTTCATTAGATCACATTTGTTATAGCAGCTATAAACGCTGTTCTTCACCTTCATCGCTTTAGTTCACTCTAGAAGTTGGAGCTTGTCGTGTAACCCTTGCAAAATGCAAACTCCTATTGAGTGCTGCACAGTCCTGACACTGGAGACCCCTTCCATGAACGTGCATGTAAGAGATTGAACAGAAAACATCACCATGTCGACTTTTATGCATTTTCTTTTGTTAAATGAAAGCGTGATAGTTATCAGTGTAAGATTATGTACTGTATGTGGAAACCATTATATTTAAGCTGTTGCCATGGAAACAAATCATATAAAAAAAAGGCAGATAGTTAACGGAGCGGCGCGGTGACGTAGTTGTGGTTAGCTCAGTCATCTTGCACCTCCAGGGCCTGGATTTAATTCTTGCCTCAGGGTTTGTTTGCATGTTCTCCCTGTGCTTGGTGGGTTTCCTCCGGGTACTCCGGTTTCCTCCCAAAAAACATGCAGACTTGGTTAATTGGCATTCCGTAATGGCCCTCGAGTGTGTAAATGAGTGTGTGAGTGTGCGACGGATAGGCTCAAGGCCACCAGTGACCTTGTACAGGATAAAGCAGCATAGACGAGTGACTGAGTGACATAGTTAACGATTGCTAGACTTAAACAGCAGTGTGCTAGAAACACTTTAAAATATTTAAAGGTCTAAATATAATAAATCCTTGTAATCTAAAATGAATTTTTTTTGCAGCAACTAAAACTAAAACCGTGCACAAACTGGTGTCTTTTTGTCTGCATGACATAAGACTTGAAAAAACAGCGAAGACAGCAGGAATGTGTTCTCTCGCCCTTTGCACTCTGTTCTGCAGCAAAGTCCTGTGGTTGAGATTCTTAAGAATGTGCAGGCCTCCCGCCAAACAATACAACACGCGTGTCTCCTTCAATTCACTTCACTGCAAAAACGGCATGTAGAGCAGGTCAGCTGGGGGCACACGGCACAGCCCCGGCTCACGGTTGTGCTTCACATGGTAATCGCTCACAGTTGCTGGAACCGAGTGACACTGCAGAGTCTGCAGGGTTTTACACGTGATTTAGGATGGTGTACTTCAAGAACAGCAGGCGGTTCAGGTGCAGCTGAGGAATCGATGGGACTGGACTGAAGTCTGTGCATCGGCATGTGGGGTTCGTTGCTCTGAAAGAATATGGATTACTGTGGAATTTCCAACAGGGAAGAGTGAAGACTCAGATCCCTCTAGCGTGGGTCGATGCTCCCATCTAGTGGCCTGTGATCATGTGATCACCACTGAAACGCTACGGAGAAGAGAAATCATATGATTCAGTTCCTAAAAAATCATTAAGGCTAAATTTAACCATTTAACCTTTGTGTGAGATTCATATGATTATGAATCAACACTGGGTGATGCAACGGAACATATTAAAAGCTTTAATCATTGTGTTGTGAGAACTTTAAATGCACAATAACAAGAAGTCAAAGGGTTGCTTTTCAGGGTTTCACATGTTATCATATCATAATTTACAGATCACACCGTACGGTATCATATCACACAGTATCAGATTGTATCGTGCCATGGTGACTCATATTGTAGGATTTGTTAACTCCGGTCACAAGATACACATGCACACACCACACACACACCACACACTCATTCACACACTACAGGGAGTTTGGGAACAGCAATTAGCCTACTCTGTATGACTTTGGGCTGATGGAGGAAACTTTGAGGAAACCCGAAGAAAACCCGGAGGAGAATATGTAAACTCCATGCAGACAGACCCGAGGCGAGAATCGAACCCCGACCCTGGAGGTGGCACTAATCACATACATAAATCTTCTGAGATTGTTATGTATTATATTTATTTTTAACCTATAAAAAATGTATAGATAAAAAATCAAAATGTACAAAATTGTAGGGAATATTAAATGATTAATATTCAATTCAATTCAATTTTATTTGTATAGCGCTTTAAACAATTGGCATTGTCGCAAAGCAGCTTTACACAATCAAAAGAATTATTTAAGTTCGTATGGAATGCGAATGTGTATGAATCAAAATGGTCAGATAGTCCCTGGTGAGCAAGCCGAGGGTGACAGTGGCGAGGAAAAACTACCCGAGATGGTAATAGGACGAAACCTTGAGAGGAACCGGACTCAACAGGGAACCAATCCACATCTGTGTGAACAGAGAGCAGGGATTGATCTGCAGTCATACTGTGTGAGACTGGAGGTTTAGAATGACAGGAGATGTGTTTAAGTTAATATGGATTCCAGTTCGTTATTGGAGACTCAGGTAGACTGTAGGAAACTCCAGTCCTGAACTTTTGGGTGTCCATGCGACGAGATCTCCAACCAGAAGCAGGACACCAGGACGAGTCAGACAGGTCCAGGGGGCGGAGGGGGTCTGGATCACTGGCAGCTCAGGAGAGACATGTACTGTATAGCTCAACAACATACAAACATGTATTTCTAGGATTTTTTTACAGTATGTCCCTTTAGGGGCTTTGTAATACTGATGGTAAAATTGTAAGATGTTCTTTTTCCTTATGGGGAACAAACAAACATACAGTGCAGACCACGATTACAGACAACAAAAAACCTTTAGATTTAGGTGTGTTGTTTAGATATCTCATACCATAATTCACTTTTTTTTTTTTGTGTGTGTGTGTGTGTGTGTGTGTGTGTGTGTGTGTGTGTGTGTGTGTGTGTGTGAAAAGCCTCCTGGGATCGGCTCCGGCCTCCTGTGACCCTGTCTACAGGATAAGTGGTATAGAAGATAAATGAATGAATTGATTAATTACTTGTAGCTGTAATTACAGAAGATTAAAAGCAGCAACTTGAAATAGAAAAATAAAAATATTAACCTTAATTTCTTTGAATTTCGTCCCTCAAGCTGACGGGAGCTGCACGAGTTTGTATTAAACCTGAAGCTTGAGCAAATCTATTAAAGGGTCAGTTCACTGATGGAAGTTACAAAACTTGGGGGGAAAAAATTAGCTTTAAGTCCAAAGGAGTTAACATTAGACTCAATCAGAGACCTAGACATTGTTTATATTTCATAGAACTATTATAATAGTTTTATTAATTTGAGCTATGAAATTGAAGCTTACAGAACTAAAAAAAATTGTGTGTGTGTGTGTGTGCTTTTAGACATATCTACCCCAAAATGCAATAATCTGTAGTAGTCCAGTGTAAAGGGTTCAACAAGTGGATGTGTATTATTATTATTATTATTATTATTATTATTAGCTTTGCCTTTTTTATTGTGTCTCACATTTTCCATATTAAAGGAACATCAGATGTGATGTCAACTTCTGCACACACACACACACACACAGATCCTTGTGCATGTGTTACAGATTGACCCTGCTTCTTTAAGCCACCCCACTTAAGCATTTGGTGTCATTTAGTCGCGTGTCATGTTGAAATCCTGCCTGATTTCATCTGCAGTCTCCAGCTTGGCCTCACACTCGTTTCAGCCTCCCTGCGCGTCCTTGCCGCTGTGTGTGGTGTGCAGCTGATTTTGAAATGCATTTTTGTGGTGAAGTTTGTGGCTCTCAGTTTCTCTCCCGGGACGGTTGCAGAGGTCCGGCACGCGCTGGAGCCGAGAAAAAAAGAAAAATCTCTGCACTCAGCGAAGGAGGGGTGAAATGGGTCAGGGATCAGATGATCCAGTTACAGCCAGTACTCTGTATGATGTATATTTATATTGTGCATTTAACAGTGGACGCTGTCACAGAGCAGCTCTACGGGGAAAAGATTCTGGTAGCACATTTAAAAACGTAAGAAATGTAAAGTTTGTAAATGTATAGTTGTCAATCAATTTTAATGACAAGACACATACATCACTCCTGGAGTAGACAGGGTTAAGGGCCTTGCTCAAGGGTCCAACAGCTTGAACCTCTGACCACCTGATTGTAAGAGAAAGAAGAATTATTTTTTATATTTACTTTACAGATCTATGAATTTCTTTTCCTCATATATCCCAGCTTGTTAGGAAGTTAGGGTCAGAACACGGAGCGATGATTAAGGGCCTTCCTCAAGGGCCCAACAGTAACAGCTTGGTGGAATTCCATTAGACTTGTGTCTATTATGTGATCCGCATGTGATCACATGGAAAATTAACACAGAAATGTACTTTTTAATAAGACATTCACCATGGGAAATAATTATTATTAGTATTATTAATATTATTAAGGGATTTAGGTGGTATGCTGGCTTAGTGGTCAGCATTGTGGACTTACACCTCCAGGGACAAGGGTTGGATTGTTGCCTCAGTGTGAAGTTTGCATCCTCTCATTTGCATAAATGAAGTTTGCATAATTGACGAAAGAGGACAAAAAAGAAATTATTTAATAAAAAAGAGGATTTAAACTAAAATGAAGATAAGGAAGATCAAGACCACAAGGTGGCGCTAATGCAACATAAGTGGAAACAAGTCATTTGAGAAATTAGGTAGAAATTTTACAAGAACGGTGTGTCAAAAGATTTTTATTTAATTTTTTTAAATAAATATTTTTAAACCTCAGAAAGCTTATAATACTTATAGATGCAATTCTAAAATATAGCCAGGAGATGGCACCAAAGGTGCGTGTTACAAGCAATTCTACAATCTAGCCAGCAGATGGCGCCAAACATGTGTGACACAAGTAATTCCACAATCTAGCCAGTAGATGGAGCCAAAGGTGCGTGACAAAAGTAATTCCACAATCTAGCCAGTAGATGGAGCCAAAGGTGCGTAATACAAGCAAATCTACAATCTAGCCAGGAGATGGCGCCAAAGGTGCGTGATACAAGCAATTCTACAATTTAGTCAGGAGATGGGGCCAAAGGTGCCACTGATTACAAGCAATTCCACAATCCAGCCAGGAGATGGCGCCAAAGGTGCGTGGAACAAGCAATTCCACAGTCTAGCCAGGAGATGTCGGCAAAGGAACCGTGACACAAACTTTGCGACAGCAGGCGTGCACGACACTTTGTTTCGCTTTCCGGTCGATTTGCGGTAGCGCCGAACAGCTTCCACATGGCAGTGTGTGTTCGTTTGCTGTAGGATCTGTGTGTTCAGTTGTGTGTATATTTTTTTAACGTAGCGCGATGGGAAAGTCGAAGAACGCAAGGTTCAGACGCGCGCCGGTTGCTTCGGATCAACCCCCGGTAAAAGCTGTGAAACGCCCCGCTGAAGATGATAACGAAGATGAGGTCGAGTCTCCGCATGCAGAGTTACTGGAAAAGGTATATTTTTCTTCTACCCGCATCCAGATTCCCTCATTCTGATTGGCTGTTAGGAGCTCGTGTCTGCTCAGTGATTGGTCGGTGTAGACGGTTTCAAGCGTTCTGTCAATCAAACTCTGTTGTTCGCCAATCGTGGCGCAGGAGGGCGGGACGTGTCGGAAAGTGGGTGGGAAGATGGCGTAGGGTTGTTAATTTTTTTCAAAAAGAGTGTTAAATCTAAAGTTAATTGAGGGGTTAAAATGAAATAAATATTAATTTATATAAGTTTTAATGACTGGGTTAGTTTGGATTAGGTGTCAAATCAAAGCTAGCCGGTTAACAGGTAGAACTAAGGTGACGTTTCTGTCTGCCTTTAATTAAAAGAAAAAAATGCAATAAATAAAATTTAATTTTTTTACTTTTATGCTTTTATAAAACTTTTTATAGAATGCTGATAGCCTTATACAGTTTCATTTTAATCAAATTTAAATAGTACCTAATATATAATAATTACATATAATTATATATAATAATAATAATAATTAGAGAGATGAAAAAGTAAAAAAAAAAAAAAACTATAGCAATTTAAAATAAAATAAATTATGGTCAGACAGCATGGTGGACTTGTGGCTTAGACATCCAGATAGTCCATACTGTGTGTGTGTGCGTGCACGCTGACGCCCTGCAATGTATTGGCACCCTGTCCGGGTACACCTCCTGTACAGAATAACCGGTACAGAGGATAAATGAAGGAGTGAATCGTTGCCAGTGACAGAAGGAAAATAAAACCTGTATAAATTTATTTTTTAGTATGTGTTGTAAATAACATATTAAAGTCAAATAGAGCACATATGCACATAATGTCTGTGTGTCTCTCCCCGTCCCTCACCTTCCGTCTCTGTCTGTGTATCTCAGTTGCAGAGTCCGAGTGCAGACGACCGCGAGTATGCTTGTGCGAGTATTTCGCGTGTGGTTCAGCAGACTCAGACGATCCCGAGCTTCCAGCAGAGAGACGCAGTAAGAAGGTTAGGCCCGCTTCTTCTGGACAGCAGCCTGGCGGTCAGAGAGGCCGCAACTGGAGCGCTTAGGTACGCCAAAACTTTTACACAATTTACACAAAAGCAAAACTCTTGTAAATTTAAATGCTCTCAGCGGCAGGGTTACTCGGACTTAAAAACTATTTGGTGTTGGAACTGCAGAACATCAGATTCTGCCTTCTGCTTTTTTTTCACCCCAAACTGAAGAGGGGAACAGGTGGTGTGTGTTTTTTGTTGTTGACCTTTTTAATATTAACCTGTTTTTCCCTTCATCTCACATTACTGATCTTTCATCTTGTCCTGGTTCTTCAGCTTTAAACATGTGGCGTCTCTTATTGTTTTATTTTTTTATTAATGTGAAATAAATTGTATCTAAAGCTCTGTTTCGACAGGAATACGTCTACATAGTGCCGTGTTTAACAGATGTTACTCTGTGATTTTATTTCCATCTCGCCGGGTCACAATAATTGGAGTTGTGTTTGTAGTATGTTCACACACATTCTGGCTGGTGTTCCTGACTTCAGGAATGTTGGTGTGTTACAGGAACCTGAGTGCGTGCGGAGGAGCCGAGGTGTGTGAGGACATGGTGAGGCAGGACGTCCTGACTCCTCTCACCGCTCTGCTCAATGAGGTGAGAAAGAGCTTCTAGTGTGTGTTAAGGGGAGAGGAAATGAATCGTCCTTGGATAGCCGTCCTCTGCGTTTAACATGAGGTTTAAGCTTCAGCTCTTCTATAAGTGTCTCACTGTAACAAGCACTGTTGATTGTTGAATGTTTTTACTGAATGTTCCAATAGTTCTGGCCCTTGAAAATCCCAGAAAACCTGTAAGCGTTGATTAATTTTCCAGCTGATGGTCGACTTTTTCTCGGCCAGCGGTTGGGGATGTTTCCGTTTCGTACTAATAGGCTCGTAGGGATGAATCCGTGTCAGCAGGAATGATTCTCTATAAGAAACATTCACCTTCCTTAGAACACCACATTTGGCAGATGCTCTTACCAGAACGACTTACAAAAGTGTTTTGGAGTTTCCATACCAAATCATTCCTGGCCTGATTCCGGTGGTTGGGGACCTCTGATGTTTTAAGGGTTTAATAATTATTATAATTACTATTTTAATCTTGCATTTGTCTGCTCGTGTGTTTGTGTGTATAGTGCTGTGTGGGGATGCAGGCGAGTTCCAGCCCTATGAAGAAGGAGCAGAAACCCACAGTTGAGGACGTAGCCAATGAAGCTGTGAATTTGCTCTGGAATCTCTGGTACACACTCGAACCTGCATCTTTAACTGTCTATTATGTTATTATAAATAATTCATTCTAAAGCTCTAAATGTTGATTCTCATCTCTAAAGGAGAAAAATCGAAGGCTGGGTCAATTTGTTATATTTATTAGCTAATTCTCTCTCTCTCTCTCTCTCTCTCTTTATTTATTTATGTGTGTGTGTGTTTGTTCACGGATCACGGTAGTGAGAGCAGCAGTACAGCAGTGGCTGTATTTAATAGAGCGAGACTTCTGGATGTTTTGTTGCCGTGCATCACCAAACATCCACACAACGTCCAGCTCGCTTTATCAGCAGGTAACATACACACGCACACACACACACACACACACACACACACACACACACACACATTTATACCTGATTTAAGATGCTAGTTTTAGTTTCATTTGGAAGTGTCCAATGTCAGTAGTAAAACCTATTTAACGAACGTTATGTGAATGTTGTGCAGCGGATCAAAACCTCATGGGTGGTGTTTCAGATCAGAAAAAAGAGAGGCTGATCTAATTTTGTTTTTTGTTTATTTGCTCAAAAAACCTACAGAGCATTTGATGCAAGGAACTTTAAATAGAAACATTGTTTAGGATGTCCAGTGTTTAAATAAAAGCTTTTTATTTAGAAAATTGAAAGTGTAAAATGATTTATTTAAAATTGATTTTTTAATGATTTATTTTTATTTTATTTTATTTTTTATTTTCATGCAAAAAAAAAAAAAAAAGATTTTTGCTCTGGGAATCAGGACCAAAACTGTGTTTATGTTTTGCAGTATGAGATTTAACGTTAAAATTAATTAGCACTTCAGCGTGTGTGTACGATCTGTGTTGAGCGATCTGTACACATTACCACCACCAGCAAAAAGATAAAAACTACGGGGAAAAGATAAAAACTAAGATTTTGTTTTGTTATTTAAGGAAAGAAACTTCATAATCATAAGCTTTATTGCTGCTGCTTAGAAATAAATATAATCAGCGTTGCCATGGTAACAGTAACTTCACTTCATTACTGCATCCTGTTGTTGATTTTTTTTTCCAAGAGTAGCAGGACACAGTGTTTTATTCTTTATTTAACAAAACTCAATCAGTAAAATCAGTTTTAGTATTTAATACATATGGGATGATTTGTTGGTTTTGTAGTAATCATTGCTCTGTTGTTGGTGTGTGTGTGTGTGTGTGTGTGTGTGTGTGTGTGTGTGTGTGTCTTAACAGCAAATTGCTTGCACACAGTGACCGAGGATAACTCCGACCTGGCAGGAAGTGTGAACAGCGCTGTTTTGGCCGCGTTAGAGAATGTGTTGCTCTCCACACACTCCAGTTTGGAACACGTTCTCCTACGCACTCTGGCTGCAGGTATACACACGCAGACACACACACTCTCACACTCTCACACACTCACACTCTCACATTCTCTTACACACTCACATTCTCTCACACTCTCTCACACTCATTCTCTCTCACACACACTCACACACTTACACACACACACTTTCACAGACACTCTCTCTCACACATATTCTCACACACACTCTTGAACACGCACACAGAAACGCATGCACACACTCTCTCACAGACGCACACTTTCTCACACACGCACACTCTTTCACATACACACGCACACTCTCTCACACGCATACGCACACTCTCTCTCTCTTATACACTCTCCCACACACTTACACTCTCTCTTACACACACACACACACACTTTTACACACATTCTCTCACACTCTCTCTTACACACACACACACTTTGACGCACATTCTCACACACACTCTCTTACACACGCACACAGAGATGCACAGACACACTCTTGCCCCCACACACACACACGCATTAAAGAATGTTTTAGTTCCTATTTAATTTGCATTAATTAGCATTTTGTTTATTAAAAGTTAATTTACATTCCTTTTTAGAATAATATAGGAAAAAAAGCATTTATTTAGGTGGGATTTGTCGTGTTATACAAATTGCTTAACTAAGTAACTATTTTAATCATCTTTTAAAAAAAATTAAGCCATTTAATTATTTGAGGTCAAATCTATTTTAAATATATATTTTTAATGTTTACGCTGTTTGCATTTAAGGAGGTAAAATGCTGCAGTTCCTCTATAATCCTACAGGTGGTGCTATCACCATTTCAAAATCTATCAAGATCATCTTTTTTGTTTATTTCTCAATTATCACGTCATGTATTTTGAGCAACTGATCTTTTAAGTTGTGTATCAAGCTCGATGGACTTCTCCTCCGTTCTTCCAGGAACCGTGTGGAACCTGAAGAGCAGTCTCTCCTCCTCCTCCCGTCAGGCGGAGGCGCTCTCTGCCGTGGTGAAGACCCTGGCACACTGTCTCAGTCTGGATGCTGGATCGCTGATCCCAGACCTGTGGCACAGAGAGTCGAGTCGCACCGGCACGACTGATCTGGAGTCAGCCAGAATGGAGGAGCAGCAGCAGGCTGGGGCCGGTGTGGAGGAAGACGAGGGGATGGATGAGGGAGAGATGAAGATGAACAGAGGAAAGAGGAACGGGAAAAAGATGGAAAAAGATTACACAGCCTTTTTGCCGGTGAGGAAATAAAATGTTTTATTTAATTACAGAAAAATGATCAGAGAATTAAACAGTACGTGTGTGTGTGTGTGTGTGTGTGTGTGTGTGTGAATTCAGAGGGACAAACCAGAGCTAAGGGAAGCCGTAGCACTTCTGACAGCACAGCAAACGTCGCTGGAGATCATTGTCAACATGTGTTGCTCAGATGGTAAGTAAGTGTGTGTGTGTGTTTGTGTGTGTATATGTTAGAAAGAGAGAGAAAATAGATAATGTGTGGATGAGGATGGCACATGTATGTATGAGCTAATGGCTGATAAGTGATGATGTGTCTGGAGTAATGTGTGAGACAAGCAGCGAATTATATGAAGTGACTGAAGTCAAACTGTGTGTGTGTGTGTGTGTGTGTGTGTGTAGAACCCTCCGATGACGAGTGGGAGGAGATGTCGAGCAGTGACGAGAGTGAGATGTGCGCGGACGGTGTGGCAGACGGAAACTCCAGTCTCTTCTCTCCTCTCTGCCTTTCTGCAGAGTTACACACAACACTACTGAACCACAGCATACCACAGCAGGTCTCTCTCTCTCACACACACACACACACACACACACACACACACACACACACTGTCAACTACAAAAGATTTCTTTTAAGTTCTGTCATGTCATTAATTAAAAGTCAATCATGTTTTTAAACAAGCCAACCTTAAGCAATAACTTTGTTTAAACAAGACAATTAGATAATCACGTCAGAACTGTACAGTGGGTGTGGCAATAATTCCCAGCCAAGTTCCTTTAACGTGCAAGTGGTGTTGGTGAGTAAGTGTGTGTAGAGTTCACACAGACAGACGCGTCTCTTTTTCATCACAAGCTGGCGACAAGTTATCCGTCAATTTTCAAGGATCAAGCGTTCCACTCTTTGAATGTTTACATGAACAACTGCAGTGGGCTCCGACCCATCTCGACCCGGGATCGTCATTTATGGACGCACGTGGCCTTTTAAAACGTTCTGTTTTACTGCGACTAAGGGTCTCATCACTGTACCGTCTTCTGTGAAAGGAAAAGTCAACCGCATGGACATTTTATCACAAGTCCTGGTTTGACCTGAACACCCATCGTACATAGATTTGTTTAAGCAATAGAAAGTAGGCTGGTTATCTAACTATTAAGCCAGTCCTGTTAAATTTGTCATTAGTACATTATCTACTTGTATAGCTTTATGCTGAAATGATGGAGATCTTAGTTGAAGGTGTCCAATTAATAAAAATCAGTTGATACAGCTGACGACGTACTTGTGTCTGTATGACTTGAACTTGAAGATGAAATCGCCTTTTTGGTGCCTCTTTACCAGAGTGCAGAGTTTTTCAGTAATGCAGCTCAGCCACCTCAGATCATCAGCTACCACAGACACACACAAACACTACCTTGGGTTATAGCGTGCCACTATTTTTCTACCAACTGAATAGCTTCTCATTTTGTTTGCCTTATAATATATAAAAAGTAGAACATAATATATGAATTTCTTTAGGGTTTGTATTTTTTTCCTAAATTTTTTTTTTATTTCCTTCATAATTCCTTCAAAAGATTTTAAGCTGTCACTCTAAGAGCATGTGACAAATGTTTGTTTTAAAAATCCCATTGACGAACCAGGAAGGTTGTTGTTTAGTGAATTTATACCCCTATCTCATCTATGCGATTTCGCGCGGTGGCCGTTAGTACGGTTTATTATGATTCACCGCGAGTTTTTGGCGCTGTGAGTACGTTTCCATCTTTCCGTGCGAAAAATTAAACATGTTTAATTTTTTTGTCAGCCCTCGCGGAAGCTTGCGGTCCTTACATAATTTCGCGGAATGTTTTCGCGGCGACTCACGGTGCCTAACTCCACATCTCATCGTGAGTCAAACCGCACAGGTGAAATAGGGGTATTAATTATCCATCAGACTGTGTTATGTTTCATCTCTCACTCTTTCTTCAGGTCCTGAAGAAGGCAGAGTTTCCCAGCCACGCTGCTTTGGATATTTGCTGCAGGGATTCGGCATGGAAATGCCTCGTTAAGAAGTGAATCTTTTAAATTAATTGTTCATTATAGCATTTCTGAATAAATTAGTTACTTAAAGAGACTTTGTGTTTTTGTAGCTTTATGGGTCAGAATAACTAACTGTAAAGTTGAGCTTCAGTTCATTCCGGTTTTTTTTGTTGAGGAAATTGTGTTTAATAAAAGGTGTTCATTCCCAGAATGCAGCGGGTGCAGTGTCGGGCTCTGACCTGTCTCCATAACATGCTGGCTGTGATGGATCTGGAGTGTTTGGGTGGAGCTGCAGGACTGCAGGCTGTCGCTCAGCACCTCTCGTCTTTGATCTTTAGCTCAGCAGGTGAGAGAGAGAGAGAGGGAGAGACAATGCTATTGTTTGAGATATCAAATATTGCTGTTTAAATAGAAATACATTGTTTTAATCGTTTTTATGATATAAATTATTGACAAATCTGCATATGAGAGAAATTAAACAGGGATTCCTTTTATAGGACCTTTTCGGTGATGAGAGTAATGTCACGTCATTTTATGAGAAAAACTTGTAATTCCTCAGTTTTGCATTGCTGTTGTTTGTTACTGCAGAAGTTTTGAAGGATGAGGAGTTCCTTGAGGCCGTAACCAGCGCCATGCGTTCACTGCTCCAAATAATGGCCTCCAAAAATCTCCCCCAGGTCAGAACACAAATTTTTTTTTCTTCTTTTTCTTTTTTTCGGCTTATCATTTATTTTTATTTTTTAACAAAGTAACTTTAACGGCCCATCAAAAAAAAATCACTAATAGTGTTCATAAATAAATAATAAACATAATATAATTCTAAATTAAAATAAAACTTATAGTTTGCTGTCCTAAAAGGGCTAAACAAATAAAAACAAGTGTGAGTGGAGGAAATCAATCTTGAGTAACATGTTGCACTTCATTGTTTAACATGGTTTAAGAAGAATGTCTACCAGCTCAGTGTAGTTTGGCGCTCTGTGATTGCCAAGGAAACTGTCAACAACATCTCTGAAGGCCTTCCAAGCAATCTGTCCTGGCCCAACCATCAGATCTTCGAACTGATTGTCACTCATATGTTCGATCTGAGGACCAAACAAAAATGCTGCTTTTGATCTTGGCATCAACCATTCTTGGGAACTCTTTAATTAATAAAAAAAAAAAAAAAAACCTGCACCTTCCCTGTTCATTGCTTTCACAAAAAGTGCCAGTTTGATGTCAAGAAATGGCAAAAATATATTTTCAGGGTCTAAAAGTGGTTCATGCACCATATTTTTCTGTCCTAGACCTAACTTCTTGCGGAGTGGCCAGATCTTTCTGGAATAATTTAACTCTTTGGTAATCTTTCCAGTAATAAAGCAACAAATTTCCACTGATCTCCACTGATATTCCACTTGTACTTGCTATGCTGGATGTGCTTCAGCAGCATCTCCATGTTCTCGTAGGTTCCTTTCATGTGTGCAGCACAGGCAACAGGTATTGAAGAATAAACATTGCCATTGTGAAGTAAAAACGTCTTTAAGGCTTGAAACTGAATCAGTCAAGAGACATTACTCTTCAGGGTCATGGTCGCAAAACACACACGATGAGGTAGTCTACCTGTGCAAAGAAGTTGGTCGCAGCAAAAGA
Organism: Clarias gariepinus; assembly: GCF_024256425.1. Classification (NCBI taxonomy): domain Eukaryota; kingdom Metazoa; phylum Chordata; class Actinopteri; order Siluriformes; family Clariidae; genus Clarias; species Clarias gariepinus. Next base: position 3,947,105 of record NC_071102.1, read on the forward strand.
TTTCATACCTGGTAACTGAAAAAACAATTCCTGCAATCTTAAACCCAGCAATTCAGCTTTTGCTTTTGAAATTACACTTGATATGCTTTCCTTATTAGAGCAGTCCTTGAGCCTCTGTGAGGCGTAAATGTCTACTCTCTTACGCAAGTGTAGCAAAATGTATCGCGGCAACAATAATGAAACGTACTGACCAAAGTCCTGTAAAAGGTCTATGGGCTCTAGCTTACTTGCTGCATAGCTACTGAGACAGTGCTAAATTTTGAAATATGTGCACACTATAAGCCTACATTATCACAATAAGTAGCATACAAGTAGGCAAGGCCAGACAACACCGGAGTGCGAGCTACCAATGAACTGCAAGCCAGCCTGCCCTCATTCTGTACCTGGGCACGCCCGGGGTGCAAAAACATTGTTTATAGGGTTATCCCAGAAACAAAATGAATTGACATAAAAAGAAGGAAAAACAAAACAGAACATTTTTATTTAAAAAAAAAAAAAAAACGGTAGGTGATAGGAAAATTTGGGTGTTATTTTCATGATCTGCAGCCAAAAATCTATAGGGTACACCAAACAGTGTTTAAAAAGCACAGTCTTCTTGTGCAGTGTAAAAATAAAAGGCAAATTTTGTTAATTAAAAAATATATAGGCCTATATAAATTGTCAGATTTATTGTGCATAATGCAATATATTATAATGCAAATAGGTTTCAGAAATTACTTTAGAAGTCATGTCCCCAAACCCTATAGAAATCAATTCAAGGCGAGATGGCTGTCCTGCGTCTTGTAGTCAGTCCATGAAAACTGACATGAAAGTAAAATTCCAGAATAAGGAATTTAGAAGTGAATTCCACCTTTACCCTGACACGATGACCTAGAGAGTCAGGAGATAACATTGGTGAAATAAATAGATTTTAATAATTGTGTTTTCAAAATGTAAGGGGATTAGTATGAAAACATTTTTTTACTTTTTATGTTTTTATCTTATGTATAAATGTAATAAAGATTAAAAACAAGAAATAACTTGAGAGCTACACAAGTTTACGTTAAGTTACAGAAATGTGATTTGGAGATATTTTACATTTAATATTTTAAAATAAACAAAGAGTTTTGCTGTGGAAACCTGACGGACGGAGGTGTTTGTGCTCCGAGATGCCTGCTAGTGACTCTGCCTTTAAATCTTCTAAGACATACGTAAGGTTGTACTCGTGCGAGAATGTAAACAATTCACATTCACACGTCAAGTCTAAAAAATGCTTCAGGGTATACTAAAGGCTCAAGTCCCAGCCCTGGAATGGCAGCTCACGTGTAACAACTAATCACTGTTTATATTTCATTTCACATCTCCACAGAGCTCAGTGCACGGATAGTATGTGTGTTCTCTCTGTCAATTTGCCTTGTAATTTCTGTTAACTAAATACTGCAAAACCTTTAAAAATTTTAAGTTAGTTAAAAAATACAAACGTTAGGAAGTGTGTGTGTCACTTTGATGTAGGAAAATAAAGAGACATGAGTTAAAAAAGAATAATAATAATAATAATGTAATTATCTGGTGCACACAGGAAACTTTCTTATGCTCATCAGATAATTGTCTTTTTTTTTTCTTTTTCTTTTTTTTTACACTAATCACAAATGCACACCTTTTTTTGACCATTTTGTTTATACCCAATATTGTCTCTGTTTCACTCCTTCTCTAAGCATGCCATTTCAGTGTCTATGTAAATGAGCTACTGTTGAGCCACACCCCTGTACTGGGTACCATGTCGGTGGAGGGGATCTTCTTATATGAGGTCACATTAGGGGGACAGGCTAGTACAGATTTATTATTATGATTTTTTATTTTATTTTTTTTGTCACACTTAAATGATTCTGATCGTAAAAGATTATAAGATTACGCAAAGATAACCCGAGTAAATACAAATTGCAGTTTTTAAATGATTTTTTTAATACATTAAAACCAAAAAGCCGTCCACACCTGTTTGGCCTTATCTGGAAAAAGTTATTGCACCCTAAACCTAATAACTGGTTGTGCCACCTTTGGCGGCAACAACTTCTATCAAGTGCTTGCAGTAATAGTCAATAAGTCTTGCACATCACTGTGAAGGAACTTTGGCCACATTGGAGAGTTTCATACACACTAAGCATGAAGGAGCCTCTTTAAGGTCAATTACTTGTTCACATCAGGCCAAGCAGGTTTAGACAGATTTTTTTTTTAAACCCTTAATAAATAAAATCATAATTTAAAAACTGCATTTTGTATTTACTTATTTGTATAATCTTTATGTAATGAAAAATTATTTAGATGGATCTGAATGATTTAAGTGGAACGAATATTCAGGACTTTATCCTGAATTTACCCTCACTCTACAGTATGTAAGATATACTGTGTGCAATCACATCCACAAACCTTCCTTTGTGTTACCATCTCTTTTGCTACTGGATGTCTGGAATAAGCTTCAGAAAGTATTTTTCATTCTATCTATATATTTACCTCATTTTGAAAAGGCTAATGTACAGTATATTGTCTCTCTCTATGACAACTTAACAGTGTTTCTATACTTTCAGGTGCCCTTTTCATCCTGTTATTGTACTGTAGATAACGCTGCTTTAGAACGAATGCCAAAGATCTTTGTGTCCTTGTGTGATCTTTCCGAGCAGTGTATGAGCCCTCAGCAGTTAATGAGCATGTGCGAAGCAGCAATGCAGTGTGACGTGGTGAGTGTGAGGGTGAACGCTCTGGCTATTCTGGGGATCACAGGAAGCACACTAGCTAAAGACAAGGGATCTGCTGAGACTCTCCAGGTAAACATCTCTGCTTATTGTCTGTGACTTTAATCTACGATCAGTAATAAAGCTTCAGGTCGAGGATTCTGGTTATCTCATCTCGTCTGTGCAGCTGATAGGAAATGCGCTGCTGAGCGTAGCGTCTAAAGACGTGAACCTGGTGGCGTGCGGAGAGGCGCTGGATGCTCTGTTTGACGTTTTTGCAGACGGCGAAGAGGCGGAGCGAGCCGCGCAAAACATCAACCTGCTCGCCGCCCTGAGATCCCTGCAGCCTGTGTTTACTGCCAAGGTATAGACACACACACACACACACACGTGTGTTTGGCCTCTGATCAGAATAAATGTACTGTAGAATAATTTTAACAGCTGAATGTTTATACAATTTGTTTTTTGTTAAAACCAATTTGTAGAACATATCAAAATAAATACGTTCGAAAAGCAGATAATTTTTTTTATGTACAAATTATGTATGTTTCCAAAAAAGTGTAGTAAATCCCATCACTGAGCTCATTGTAATATTTGAGTTGACACAGGAAGAGATTCTGCGAAGACAGGATGCAAAGCAGCAAAGAGCACGTTTTAATCAGAGGAGAGTTCACCTAAGATCATCAGTTTACAGTCGTTTTCCATGGTTTTTACATATTTTGCATTAATTTGCAAATATTATTTTTTTAGCAGCGCTTTCAGTTTCTTGCAACACTGCAAGCACTTTTCAAAACAGAATTTCACTTTTGTATCATCGCGTTAAATTATATATTTCATACCTTACGTAGAATGCGTTTTCTTCCTGGACGGAAGGACTAATTTGAGGAGCACCTTTGCCCTGACATGGTGAAATAGAGCAGGCGTTCCCAAACCTATTATTTAAATGTCTGATTTTTAACAGTGGTTGTCGTCACAAAGCATCTTTATAGGATTTTTATAGGATTCTGAAAAGAGTGCGAGAGTATCTACAAATTACAATTATTAGTTTCGTCCCAGGTGAGCACGTTGATGACAACGATGGCAAGGAAAAGCTCCATGAGATGACAATAGGAAGAACCGCTGATCTGGACTTAACACAGAACTCATCCTCATGTGGGTGATATCAGATCAGATTACTTTTATTAAAATTGCTTAGCAACATAGATTCACGTTTAAGGCGGTCTGAGACAAAATACTTTCATGCTTGTGAACCTAAACAGCTCCAATCTTTAACATTACAAAGTTTGTAGGTGTTTCAGAAGAAATGTCAACAAGAGAAAAATGAGCAAATTGCACTTGTTTTAATGACTAAATAAACCGACTAAACAAACTGACCGCAAAGCACAACACAAGAAGACAAAGTGCTGAAATGATTTTAAAGCGAAAGTTGTGTCATGTCCTAATGGGCCGTCCTCATGTCACGTCTAAGAAAGTGTATAAAATGCCAGCTGCGTCACTTTCTTCTTCTCTCCAGAGCATTCGCGAGATTGCGCTCCCATGGTGTCTGCTGTTGCTAAGTAACCATGAGTGAATGACCTGCAGTGCACTTGCGGCGTTTTGAAAAGTTGGGATTTTTTTTGTGTCGCTGCGGCATGGACGGACAGAGAAAACACGCACCGAGACGACGCGGCTCTCTATAGTGAGCGCATTAGTTGCACGTCTCGATTTAAAATGACACAATTGAGCACACAAAAGATGCGGAACAGCCCCAGAGACAGTCAAAACACACAGCAGCCTAGTACAGTCTGACTTCAATCAGCTGGCAAAAAAGGTGTGGTCACTAGACGAAGACACTGACCGTCTCTTTGCATATTTGAATCGTGGCATCCTGACACACATGGGTCGTAAAGTACGCTGACAGAAGATGCTGAAGTCTTGCTTTTCTGCGCCAACAGGACAGAACGTGAAGACCTGTTAGCAGTTAGCTAATATTGAAACGTCTCTCGTACACGTGCATCTGTCAACGTTGCCACGAATCGATTATGTTTAGAATTAATCTCAGGTTTCAATTTATTAATGAGTGTAACATGTTTCTATTTCGAAATAGGGAAAATGCACTTTGTTACATTGTATTCCCAGTTTGAGATGGCCTGGGTTGACCAGATTGACCTGCCGTCCGGACTTTGCGAAGCCCTGATGTGGCGGTTGGGTAATATAACCGCTAAAATATGAGAAACAAGTTGTCATAGTTACTGCGCCATCCATGCAACAATGACGCGAAAATAAAATCTCTGCAAAATAAAAAGAGGACACTTATTTTTTTTTTTACATTAGCCGTGATATATACAGTACTTCTTTTCTTTAATTTCATCATAAATAAATCTTCATCATTTAATAAGATCATTTCGGCTTATCTTACAGATTCCATTAGGATCTTGTTCACGCGTAATCTAAAAGACATCTGAAAGTGCTCAAGCGCCCAAACACACACACACAATAATTTGTTGTGATATTTGTGCAACAGATGCGGAAAGAAGGCAGAGGAAAGTACAGCCCGGATCAGCTCTGCGTCTTGGACAACGTCAAGGTTAACCTGCGCAGATTCATCGGCTACCTGGAGTCTCTGCGGAAGAAATAGGACATGCAGATCAAAATGGATAGACTTGACTGAAATTGAATGTGAGGTTTTGGAGTTTAAAACTCCAGTCAGGAATCTGTGGAACTGGCAGGCCAGTTTTTATTTTTATGAATGATTGTGGTACAGAGAACAGCAACACGTGTGCTCTATATTTGGGATTTGAGAATTTAGTGTATTAAATAATACTCTAGTCCAAGAGATAAAATAATGCTCAGGGTGATCTGTAGCGGGATCGGTATAATTTCACTTTTAATTTAGACATATCACATTTTTAATATTATATTTCTTACATTTCACTGGTCACTTGGTTAGATTGATTATGATTAAAGAATTTAAAGGAATTTGGACAAGGAAAAAAAAAATACAAACTCATTTCTACTTAAATTTTTTTTTTTAAACAGCGCTCTATCATTTGTTTTATTACTATATAACTATCCAACTGAAATTTCTTTCTTAGTTTTTGTATCATGTCTCTGGCTTAATAGACCCGATCATTTGTTGCTGTTTCATTTTACACCCGAATAGGGTGTATAACCAGAAGGGAAAAAATATAGTTACATAAGCCAAATGAATTTATACACACTTAAGGAAAAGAAAAATACTGTGATGTACATTATATTAATATAGTATTAATATCATCTTATTAGTATAATATTAATATTATATCATGTATATCAATATATTAAATATTACATTAAATTTCATATGAAAATAGTTATACAAGTTTTTCTTTTCCTGAAGTGTGTGTATACATTTTTTACTTTATATATTATTTTATTTCTGGATATATTAAGCACAAACGTGTACTGAAGTTCTGGTGCTGGTTTGTGGATACTCCTGATTGGATCTTGAAGGACAAATCCTGATATTCATCTAAAATTGTAGCTTTAAATATGATGACATGATGAGGCATTGATTTTGCCTTGAATAAAGACCTTGATTAATTTACAAGTCACTGAGATCTGAGGATAATGTGTAAGAACTTATGGTTTAGAATTTTTTTTGTTCACTCTATTATGTAGAGTGTAAAGAGTGGATTATGAGTGGTTATGTTTAAGGTTATAAAAGTGTTTACGTTGATTTAAAAAAAACATAAACTGATAGATTTGGTGTATGATATTTATATATCATTAGCAGCATGCATTTGAAAGTCATTGTTTTATTATAGACTTTTTTTTTCCAAAACATATCGAATGTCATCATTTCCTAACCTTCCTGTTCTGCAACATGCTTGGTATCCTGTGTTGCATCTTTACTTTACTTAAAGATCTAGAAATCTGTCTCCCTCAAAATCCTTTCCATAAATTTACAGCCTTGCTTCACACTTCATTTATCATATTTAAAAAAAAAACAATTCTCGTGTGTTGATTTAATTTTCTAAATACACACTGTGTTTCTATGTTTACACCCCATTCACAACGACTAATAATAAACAATTTTATTTAAAAAGATACTTTTGATCTGGTAACATTTTCTGTAAGGAATCGTTTATTTAAAGGAAGGAGTCTCCAGTATCAGGGCTTTGTAAAAGCTTTAGGTTTTATTTCACAAAATTTCAAGTCGTCAGGGTGGCGGAAGTCATCTAATGAACTTTTCATCAGCTGTACTGTAAGTGACTTGTTCCTTGGATGATCCCTACCGTTCAACATATCCATAAATGGATCAAATGGATGGCCTGTTATTCAATAAATAAAATATGCAATGTAGTTGTTGCCAAATTGCTGCAGTAACCAAATGGTCACACTACAGATGGATTTCATTTCACATTACAAATATGAAGGGTTTTATTTTTAATTCATATCTTATTATAGAAATGATAGTTTAATATTGGCATTTAATTTCACTTTCAACCTCTACCCTAAAACAAGATGACATCTAGTCCAATTTATTATAAGACAATACTAAATCAAATGTAAGATTATTAAAGTTCTTTCTTAATTTCTGACATTGGAAAGAGAAAAGTTATTAAACTAAGTTGAGAAATAGGTTTAATAATAATATATTTGGTTTATTGTAATCTTAAATTAGGATTTGTAGATACATTTAATTAGATTTTAAAACATTTTACTTCTTCACTTTTTTATTATTTTTTTGTAGTCAAGGTAAAATAGGTAGGACGTTCTGGCCAACCTGGACTTTTGATTGTGCAGAATAACAAAACACAGTCATGAGAGGAAGAACTTCCTTTATTTCTTTAAATAATCACCTGCTCTACACTATAGCACTTATCCCAACGTTTCATTAGTGCCTGAATACCATCATGGTAAAAAGTTTACTTAGAATGCCGGAGCCATGATTTGACTGCCTGCATCACTCCTGAAATGCCGGCCTTCCAGGAACCCCTTTAACTGCCCATACATGAAATATTGACTCAGAGCGAGGTCAGGACTGTAGCGGAATGTGGCTAGAACTTTAAGCCCAGTTCTTGTAATGCGCAAGTGCTGCGATGAGCAGATTGAGGTTGTGAATTATGCTGCAAAAACAGAATGTGACCATTCTGTTATACCCCTATCTCAACGTTGAGTCGCCGTGATTGCCCGCCGACGTTCCGCGAAGTTCTGTAAGCTTCCGCGAGGGCCGGCAAAAAAAAGAAACGATTAATTTTTTGCGCTGAAAGATGGAAACATACTCACAGCGCCAAAAACTCGCTGTGAATCATGATGAACTGTACTTATGGCCACCGTGCGAAACCGCGTATGTGAGATAGGGATATTAAAGGAAATGGCCAATACAGGAATTCTTGGGAGGCCAGCGTTTCAGCAATAATCATGGCTCTGTTGTACTGGGAAAACTGTCTACTGTGATGGTATTCTATCTCTAGTGAAACGCTGGGATAACAAATAAGTAAAGCTGGGGATTATATAGAGAAATAAAGCTAATTTTTACTCTTAACTGCATTCTGTTATTCTGCACAATCAAATGTCCCAGTTTGACTTGCACATCCATTGTATTAAGGCAATCTTCACTCACCTAAAGGATTATTAGGAAAACCATACTAATACGGTGTTTGACCCCCTTTCACCTTTAAAACTGCCTTAATTCTACGTGGCATTGATTCAACAAGGTGCTGAAAGCATTCTTTAGAAATGTTGGCCCATATTGATAGGATAGCGTCTTGCGTTAATGGAGATTTGTGGGATGCACATCCAGGGCACGAAGCTACCGTTCCACCACATCCCAAAGATGCTCTATTGGGTTGAGATCTGGTGACTGTGGGGGCCATTTTAGTACATTGAACTCATTTTCATGTTCAAGAAACCAATTTGAAATGATTTAAGCTTTGTGACATGGTGCATTATCCTGCTGGAAGTAGCCATCAGAGGATGGGTACATGGTGGTCATAAAGGGATGGACATGGTCAGAAACAATGCTCAGGTAGCCCGTGGCATTTAAACAATGCCCAATTGGCACTAAGGGGCCTAAAGTGTGCCAAGAAAACATCCTCCACATCATTACACCACCACCACCAGCCTGCACAGTGGTAACAAGGCATGATGGATCCATGTTCTCATTCTGTTTACGCCAAATTCTGACTCTACCATTTGAATGTCTCAACAGAAATCGAGACTCATCAGACCAGGCAACATTGGTCCAGTCTTCAGCTGTCCAATTTTGGTGAGCTCATGCAAATTGTATCTTCTTTTTCCTATTTGTAGTGGAGATGAGTGGTACCCGGTGGGGTCTTCTGCTGTTGTAGCTCATCCGCCTCAAGCTTGTGCGTGTTGTGGCTTCACAAATGCTTTGCTGCATACCTCGGTTGTAACGAGTGGTTATTTCAGTCAAAGTTGCTCTTCTATCAGCTTGAATCAGTCGGCCCATTCTCCTCTGACCTCTAGCATCAACAAGGCATTTTCGCCCACAGGACTGCCGCATACTGGATGTTTTTCCCTTTTCACACCATTCTTTGTAAACCCTAGAAATGGTTGTGCGTGAAAATCCCAGTAACTGAGCAGATTGTGAAATACTCAGACCGGCCCGTCTGGCACCAACAACCATGCCACACTTAAAATCGCTTAAATCACTTTTCTTTCCCATTCTGACATTAAGTTTGGAGTTCAGGAGATTGTCTTGATTAGGACCACACCCCTAAATGCATTGAAGCAACTGCCATGTGATTGGTTGATTAGATAATTGCATTGATGAGAAATTGAACAGGTGTTCCTAATAATCCTTTACGTGAGTGTATATTCCCACAATGTTGTGTTATGATTATATTAATTTAAACATTATAGAAATACCTTTTTTGTTTAGGCTGTTGTGTAGAATTGGTTACACAGATTTTTTGCAAATAATGTTTTTTAAATGTTAAATAGAATTTCCCAAGCTTGTTTATTATATTGTTCATTTTTTGTCTATGAAGGGACGGGACGATGTATACTGTTGGGAGCTCTGACTAAAAAGGTTTGGTGTAAAGTTTTGTTTTCCTGCTTTTCATAATTAAAGCTAAATTTACTACAAAAATTTTGAGTCGGAATCATTTTATACATTACTGTGTGACAGTAAAAAAAAATTTGTACGGCATCGAAATTCTCTAAAAATGCCACATGTCTGAAGCATGCTTTAAATTGGCATAAGGAAGTTTTTTTCATATTTCCATTTTTATTAATGGAATAGACTAATAACTTCGTGTAGCATTATGCATAAACACTGAGCTACACAAATTACCGCGTTTCTTAAAACTAACAACATGAAGTGCAGCAGTTTTAAAGAGTTTTTTGTTTTTTCTTTTGTTTGTTTTTTTATAAAAATGCTTTATGTGTATTAGGTGTGGCTTTGCAAATTCCCCGAATGACCCAATCTACATCTAGACAGACCTGAAGGTTTACATTGTGTACTTCGCTTAAGCCATGCACATTTGCATCTGTGACCTTATTACATATTAAAAACCATAGCAAACTTTTGTGCTGGTGCCTATTCCAAGAACCTTTGGCCACAAGGTGGGGTACATCTTAGACAGTGTGCCATTTTATCACAGGGCACATACACTACGGGCAATTTCGGATCATCACTTAGACTAATCTGCGTGACTTTGGACTGTGGGAGAAAACCTACCAGGCGCGGGAGAACATGTAAGTAATTTGTGTATCTTTATAATATTAAATAAAAAAACATGGAGACACTTTGGGACTGTGGCTACTCTACCAAAAAGTGGAAACTCAGTCAAACTGACCTGAAGAGTACAACAAAAACTCATCAATGAGGTAAAGAAACAACACCCAGTGGCAGCCAAAGATTTTAATGCATCATTGGAACTGGATAATATCTACTGTATGTTCATGAGTCTACAGTATGTAAAACATTTAAAAAAGCACGAAGAAAACCGCTGCTTACTAAAAGGAACATTTTACACTTTAAGTTTGCAAAAGAGCACGCTGATAAGACGAAATATGAAATAATGAAATAAGAAATAAAAAACATCCAGCACTACAGTATCTCTGGCGTAAAAAGGGCACTGCATATCATCATGAAATCATTATCCCAACCGTCAAGTATTGTGGAGGAAACATGATTTAGGCCTGCTTTGCTGCATCAGAGCCTGGCCAGAAAACCATGAAATTCTATAAGGTTCATCTATACCAATCAGCCATAACATTATCACAACCAGCATTAACCTTTTCCTCAATTTGATCTACAGTAGCTCTTCTATTGGATTGGGATTCCCTAGGCAGCGTTTGTTCCCCATGTGCATCAGTGACTCCAGTGCGCCTATGACCCTGTCGAAAGTTAACCGGTTTTCCTTCCTTGGATTACTTTTGGCAGGTCCTGACCACTGCAGCCTGAGAACATCCCACAAGAGCTGCAATTTTGGAGTTGCTCTGATCCTGTCTTCTAGCCATCACGATCTGGCCCTTGTCAGTCTTTCAAATCCTATTTTTCTGCTTCAGCAGAACACATCAGCTTTAGAAAAAAAACAAAAGGTTCACTTGCTTCCTAATATATCCCATCTACTTTCAGCCGCCACTGTAACGAGATATTGAAAATGTAGCTACTGTGAATAGGGCCAAATTGTGATGGTTAGACAACAGGATCAGAGCACATGAGGAGTGAAGGCTGGGCCGTGTAGTCTGATCCAACAGAAGAGCTACTGAAGCACAAATTGAGGAAAAGGTTAATGCTGGGGATGGCATGGTGGTGTTGTGGTTAGCACTGTAACCTTGCACCTCCAGGATCCAAGTTCGATTGCCAGGCTTGATTCCCCGTCTCTGTGTGCATGGACTTTGCATGTTCTCCCCGAGCTTGGTGGATTTCCTCCGTGTACTCCGGTTTCCTTCCACAGTCCAAAGACCTGCAGATTAGGCTAATTGGCATTCCCAAATTACCCATTGTGAGTGTATGGATGTGTGCCCTGCAATGGATTGGCTCTCTGAATACAGAATAAAGCGGTATCGTTGATGATTGAGTGAGTTAATGCTGATTGTGATAAAAAAGTGTCAAAGCAGTGACATCACTGCTTCCAACACATCAAAGTGCAACAATGTTATGGTGGCAAAAGGAACACCTACTCAGGCAAGTTTTTGTAATGTCATTGCTGGGATGTCATTGCTGATAAATAACAAATAATAATTAAGTACAGTTGTGTTCAAAATAATATTTTGAAAAAAGTGAGTAAAGCTCCATATCCATATAATAATTTAATTTTTAATCACACAAATGCATTGGACACCCTGCACGTTCTATTCTAAATCACAACATGAAGAAAAATGTGCCAAGTGGATTATTAGTTTACAGAAAGTAAAGAAAAACAAATATTAGTCTGTTAAAGAGGTCCAATTATGCCATTTTAAGGTTGCTAATATTGCTTAATGAGTCTCTTAAAACAGGTTCACATGTATGCAAGGTCAAAAAACACTTTAGTCTTCTCTAAAAATAGATTTCATTTTATCCCATTTCTAAATGATTCGTAAACGACCCGTGTGAAGCAGTTCGAAGATTCAGTCTGTCTAAACCCATCCTTTCCGTGAGCCCTCACTGCTTTGATTGATCAGATGGCGCGGTGGTTTATGACTGGTCTACCGCTACAGCGTGTGTCGAAAAAAAAAAAAAAAAACGCCCATAACCATAACTGAACGACGGCTCTGGAGACCCGTCAATACATAGAAAAGATGGCGTCGGTTTTACCGTGTAACGACCAGCTAATTTTATAAAAACTGTGGCTACAAAATCGAGAGGTCTTTTATCTTTTTGTCTGTGTTGTGTTAAAAGGCCGGTGAGCAAAAAGGACAAACACAAACAATTAGATAAAGCAAACGTGTATTATACAAGACTAAATAGAGTAAACGAAAAAGGTGCACCACAACCAAACGAAGATATAAACAATATTTACAAACTATATATAATAAACGGTATGTGTGCGAGTGAGTGGAGTCCATATAATATGTATTATTCTTGTATGTCCAGTCAAAGATAATCCGGTTAAGAAATCTTCGAAAGAAAATGATCCACAACAATCTCTCCTTCTCTTGTCCAAACAAATAACTGCAGTGCTGTTCCACCGTTAATACCACAAACCTCGAGGGACAAAATGCCTCCACACACACGAAGTGCGCATGCGCCTTGACACTTCGCGAGTTTTAAGTTCAGTTTTGGTGAATGGTGGAGAATAAACAGTTAAAAATGCCTCCGTTTGCTCGCGTTTTTATTGTTTTTATATATTACAAAGTGTTTAAGAGAACCTGGCATGAATGCTCGGTCACATTAACAAGAGTGTGGTAACGTTAATTGTAAGATGGCGGGCAAGTTGTTCGTGACGTAGCATGTGGGCGGGCAAGTTGTTCGCGACGTAGAACGTGGGCCGACATTATGCAAATATGTTACGGAGTGACGTGGATTCGTAACAGAGTAAAACTAGATTTGCTAACGACTCGTTTAGGCAAATGTGAGCCGATTCTTTTTTTAATAGACAAAAACTCCATTTATCGTGCTTTGTCAGCGTCACAGATAGTGCAGATAGTTTATGTTCACATACAACTACATGACACACTGCATGAAAAAAAATATTTGAAAAAGCATAATAGGACCTCTTTAAAAAAATAGCAGTGTCATCTTTCATCTTTACAAAGTGATGAATTTACCATTTAAACAAAAATGCTTGAAGTTTAATCTTTCTTGTGCATCTCTGAACTAATATTTAGTTATATAACCATGCTTTCTAAGAACTGCTTCACATCTGTGACAATTGTACTACATGCCACAATTCCTCTGCATTTCTTGGTTTTGCCTCAGAAACAGCATTTTTAGGGTCTGGGGATCGGGCTGGCCACTCCATAACGTCAATCTTGTTGGTCTGGAACCAAGATGCTACTTGCTTACTGGTGTGTCTGGGGTCGTTGAAACACCCATTCCAAGGGTATTTCCTCTTCGGCATAAGGCAACATGACCTAAGTATTCTTATGTACTTAAATTAGACCAAAAAAGGTCAATCTTGCTTTCTATCAGTTCACAAAATATTGCACCATTTCTCTTTAGGCCAATCAATGTGTTCTTTGGCGAACTGTAACCTCTTCAGAACATGTCTTTTTTGAACAATGGGACTTCTTGCTGATAGCTTGGCTTCACATAGCCATCTTCTTATAGTAATAGTACTCCCAGGTAACTTTAGGTGTTCTTTGACCATGCTGGAACTGATCACTGGCTGAGTCTTTGCCAATTTTGTTATTCTTCGATCCATTCGAATGGTAGTTTTCCATTTGCTTCCACATCTTTCTGGTTTTGATCTCCATTTGAAAGCATTTTCAGGGGGAAATGCACAAGACAACCTTTTCTGCATTAATTCTTAAATAAGGGGAACTTGTTTGACATCTGTTTTTCATAGAATAATTTACCTCTCCAATTAAACTCCACACTGCTATTATTTCGAACACGCCCCATTTCAGTTAATGATTAAATGACACAGAATCAGGTGCATCCAATCATGACTGTTGGGTCTGTTGGTTTTCTATTACCCCACTACACCCACAAGTAAAATATTTACCATGGAGAATTTTAATTTCTCCCAAAAACAATTATTGATCTGGTTACTGATGTTGGACTGCTATTATTTTGAACACAACTGTACATACATTTTTACAAAAATAATTTTGACTTTTGGCTTTTCTGACACCCTGTAGTTAGATTTAATGTTGTGGAAAATCCAAGAGACAAGTTAGTTCCTGCTCAAACTTGTTATTGCTCTTTCTCTCTCTCTCTCTCTCTCTCAAACACACATACAGTACACACATACAGATACAGTACATACACACATAGTCTCTCTCTCACACACACACACTCCCAATCTTCAAATGTTTTTTAAAGCAAGCTTTTAGTGCAATCACCATTTAAAAAAAACAAAAGTTCTCAAAAAGTCAAAAGTTCTCAAGACTCCCATACATGCTAAATAAACGTATAAATTTATGTATTTTATAATTTATTAGGTAACATTTAGTTTTTTTGTTTGTTTTTTCTTTTCGGTATATTAGTAAGTAAGCTGATATTATAAAAAACAAAGCATCTTATATATATATATATATATATATATATATATATATATATATATATATATATATAATGAATTAATTCTGAAATAAATGTAAACGCAAATTATTGTACAAATCCAAAATTCTTGCGCTTGCGCGTTTGGCACGCGTGCACGCTCTGTGGAGTCTGCGCAGTAGTGCATTCGAAGGGGCTCTCGAGGAGAGGAGGAGGTGTGGGGGGGGAAACAGGGTCAGATTGACTTCGACATATAGCAGCCGAGCCGCTCCGCTTCTGCTCCGCTCTGACTCTCGGTTTCGTTTCGAAAGACTTTTCCACTCGTGGACGCTGAACAAATTGATCAGCACTTACTCCGCATTAATGGAATCTAGCAACGACACAGGGATATTTGTGTAGCGATTTAAAAAAAATAAAAAAACGGCTGCTGGGCAAAGTTACCTAGCTAGCTAGCAAAGCTAAGTTAGCTAGCTGGCTAGCTCTCTCTCTCTCTCTCTCTCTCTCTCGGTGTTCTAGAAGCTCGTGCGCGTGCGTTAGGTTTAGCGATAACGTTAAGGTCGGTACGCGAACACCCTTGGCGTATTATCAGTATTTCTTTTAATTCTGGGGCCGTTTGATGGATCCTAGAATCGCCTGGTTTCAGCCAGAACAGCGTGGACCCGCTAACAGCCTGTGGATGCAGATTTGGGAGACGACGCAGGGCCTCGGGAATTTGTACTTTCACGGGAACGGGAACAGTAACGGAGGCGGCAGCAGCAGCGGAGGAGCAGGAGGTGGTGGTGGTGGTGGTGGAGGAGGCGGCGGAGGCGGCGGCGGAGGATACAACTCGAGCCCGAAGAAGAGCGGAGACGGTGCGGTAGCGGCGGACAGCAGCGCGGCTCTCGACTGCAGCGAGCCCAAACACCGCGGGATGTCCGGGGAGATCGCCGAGCAGCGGGACTTCATACCGCTGGAGAGCAATAATATCATCATCAATAATAACAACCACCAGAACCAGCGAATTGCTGCGGCGGTGGGCAGGGGCGGAGGCGGCGGCAGCGGGGCCGGGGGAGCGTGGAGCGGGGCGCAGGACACTGCCGCTGTCGCCGCGGCTCAGCGCAACAAGCGCAAGCGAGAGAACAAGGCGAGCACGTTCGGCTTCAACCGCAGCCTGTTACTCAGCAACGGCGCCCCTGGGCCGGTCACCGAGCTGTACAACGGCACGCCGTGGAAACGGAGAAATTACTCCGGGGGAATCGTCGGGTGAGTAGCATAGCTTAACTAGTCTAGTTAGCTAGTTACTCCCTCTCTCTCTCTCTCTCTGTCACTTTGTCCCCTGAACCATGTGCTTTATCGGTGAGCACATGGACATATCCAACCTGCAACCTGTCTGAACGTTCATGTTTCACACGAGAACACGACAGCGCGAGAGACAGAGGGCAGAAAAGCACAGGCATACAGCTGATCACAGTAACCAGAAAAAGAGACAGTCAACTCATCACAGTATAGACAGACAACTAAACATCAGAGAGACAGTAGAGAGAGATAGAGAACCACAATAAGAGAAAGAAAGAGAGCAGAGGACAAGAGAGAGCTAAGCTCAATAGAGGGAAACAGACTCAGTCGAGAGAGAGGGAGTCAGACAGCTAAACTCAGTGGAGAGGGACAGACAGCCAGACACAGAGAGAGAGAGAGACAGCTAAACGCAGTAGAGAGAAAGAGAGAGCAGAATTGTCATTGCAAATGTATGGTACATGGCAACGAAGGCCAGACAGCTGAACGAGTTTGGGAGAGAGAGGGACAGCTAAACTAAGTAAAAAGAGAGAGAGAGAGACAACTGAACACAGTAGAGAGATTGAGAGAGAGAGAGAGCTGAACTTGTGCGTGAGAGAGAGATTGTTCATGTTTCAGCCATATTCGGTTTGCTTACAGGTTAAGGTCGAGGATTTCCTTTTAAATGCTGCGCGCGTGCATTAGTGAACCCAGATGACATTTTCTTAGTTGACTGCTACACCCATATTCTCTCTCACTCACACACACACACACACACCCACCCCAAAGTTGTTCAACAAGAACATTACTGAATACTCTTGAGTGATTTTCAAGAGTATTCAGCCAATAATCTCAAGTTTTGGCACCCCTCTCCCATCACTGCATAGTCGCTCGGTATTATTATTTGAAAAAGTATAATTTTTTTTACTTTATTTTTATAAAATTATGACAAAGTTAACAAGATTACTGAATGATGCAAAAGTCACCACCTTATCCATTTTAGGCAAAAAAAGGGTGTTTTAACCTGTTACACAGAAAATTTTAGCATTTTTTAATTAGTTGGTCAGAAGCATGTTTGTTTTAACCAGATAGACAGAAAGCTGGATGTTTTTAGCTAGTTAGTCAGAAACATAGTAGTTCTTTATTAGAAGAACTTATTAGTAGATTTATTAGATTATAAATGTTTCCTTTTAAACTAGTTGGTCAGAAACATGTCAGGAATAGCAATGCCTGATCCTCGGTTGAGTTCAGAACTTAACCACCCTAACCATGAAAATTTAAGACTGTTCATTTTGTACACATGGACTTGCGCTGTTCACTTGTTAAGCAACACATACCTCTGAGGTATTTTATTCCAACCTCCGGTCTTTTTATTAAAAGGCGGATGATCAATATGTTTTGTATTTTATAACTTCGATGATATTTCTGACCAACACAAAGCAGTGCTGCAGCACTCCGCTCTGCTAAGGGGGGGTGCCTGTCTCGCTGAACAATAAATAGTGTTAAGATGTCTAACATGTACATTAGTGTGTTTATTACGTGGGCGAAGCATTAGGTGTGAACTTATTCGCACACTCTTCCATCCCAACACTGGAATGTGTAGAGGCTTGCAAAGCCTCGAGCACAGAAAGAGCCGCTTGGTCGTTCCAATAATATTATCCAGTGTTTGTTTGTGTTAGAGCATTCCTCAGCGCTTAGTCAGACGCCTTTAACCCATACTGTACAAGGCTGTTTCTTTTTTTTTTTTTCTTTACTACTTTTTTTTTGTCTTTCGGTATATTTTTTGTCATTCTGTCTTTTAATAGACATCTCAGGAAAGATTTTAATATAGCTGTAAAGACATTCAAGACAGTTTTTCGTCTCGGACGTTGTTGATTATTGTTCATCTAAGCCTGTTCTTTATTCATTAACCCCAAATTCTAGTTGCGAGAAACTAGAAAAGGAGGCATTTTGTGTGTGTGCGTGTGTGTACTCTGTGTGGGCAGGCAAGTGTGGAATCCGGCGATGTTTATATTCACAGCACGGTGAGCGAGTCCCATCTGTCCAAAACAATCTCCGCCCCCTCGTGCACCCAGACACCCGATCCCTTCCACGGTGATGTCACTGAGGCAACGGCAAATCAGATGGCACGGAACGAGGGAGTTCCTGATATGACGTTTGGCATTGTGGCGAGAGAGAAAAAATTAAACTAGAGGGAAAGCCTTGAGAGCAGGCATGCAAAGATTCCTGTTTCATTATGGAGAGAGAGTGAGAGAGAGAGGTGGAGCACGGTAGAAAGAGAGACAGCAGAAGAAAAAATAAAACAAAAAAAAGAGAGAGGTAGATAGGTGAGTGCAGTAGAGAGAGAAAGGGAGAGAGAGAAACTGAACATGTCGAAAAGAGAGACAAAGCTAAACAGGTGGGCGGAGATGCGAGTGCCAGGTGCAGCCAGGTGTTCCCCTTTTAGTTTGTTTCTCTGGTTCTCTAAGTCTCCTTGCCATTCTTTGCGACAGATTTTGAGAAAGAGTGGGCAAAGATACCTTTGTGGCTGTCAATAGCAGCTCACAAGAGAGAGAGAGAGAGATAAACGCAGTAGAGAGACAGACAGGTGAATGGAGTAGAAAGGGATGGATCCCTTACTTATCTGGGGGCTGAAGGAAGGGATTGTGGTCTGTTTAGGCCCTGTAGACCAGCATGTCTTGTGTTTATTTATTGTTTTACATCCTGGCTGATATCCAGGACAGGGCATTTCTAGCTTTCAAAAAGATCAGGGAAATTTCAGAAAAGGAAAGGATCAGAAATCTTTGGTTGTAGCGAGGTTCTTTTGTGTTCATTCATGTTTGCATTAGGTAGTGTGATGGTGTAGTGGTTAAGACTTGCACCCCCAGGGTCCAGGTTCGATTCCCTCCTTGGGTCTTTGTGCGTGGAGTTTGCATGTTAACCCTGTGCTTGGTGGGTTTCCTCTTACAACCCAAAAACATACAGATTAGGTTAATTGGTGTTCCAAAATTGCAGTGGGTGTGCGCGTGCGTGCATGCCCTATTGTGGATTGGCACCCTGTCCAGGGTGTGCCTTTCCTTATGCCCCAAGTCCCCTGGGATAGGCTCCTGGCCCCCTTGCCCCTGTACAGGATAAGCATAATGGGAGATGAATGAGTGAGTGCTGTCATGTGAGGTGGGAGAATGTTGCTGATAGTCTGTAATTCTGCAGGTGGTGAGATCTAAACTAGTAATATTTTTTTGTAAGAAAATCTAAATCTGCAGTACAATCCTAGGCACCTAGGTGTCGTAATATCGGATTGGATCAGTACTGGCCGCTCAGTTTCTTTTGATTTTTCTTTTGAAATAATCTGGCTAGATTTGGTTTTATAACCAAAGCTTTTCTTCAGGTCTTCCAACGTTTGCATGGGACACTTAATTTTTTCCACCTCCCCTCCCTCGGACACAGAGTGTAAGTAAAATTCCGCCCTGTAACTCTAAATCAGCCCAATGCTTTGCTTTAAAACGCGTCTTTTCAAAGCTATAAAATATTCTGGGCTAAATCCCTGAATGACCGCACCTAATGACCCCACTGTTCCAGAGTGTAGATGTAAACTCGTAGAGATGTTTGGAAGAGTGCAATTTTATGAATGCTCCGGGTATTCACCGCAACCATTGAAGATCTCTGAGCTGTAAGCAATTGTATCTTATCTCCTAGAGGAGGAGGCTTTAAAGTAAAGTAATAAAATGAGGAGCTTGTGTTAAATGGTAAAATAGCAGTGTTTGGAAAGTGGAGTGCTTGTAAGCCTTAAACTGAACATTTCTTGTGTCATTAATTTTTTCTCCTTTGTGTTTTGTGGCATTGTTTCAATGCATGATGACATTCCTCCCAGTTAGATTAGATACACTTCTCTCTAGATTAACATTCACAATGTCATTCAGATGTATGTCATTCAGACGTATGTCATTCTGCTGCTCCATCATCACAATGTTGGATCTTTGAATGTTGTATCATGAGACCGGCACTCCTGCCTAGTCGAGTTTGTTGGGGATGTCTCTGATCGGTTGTTAATGTTCACAACTCTTCAAGTGTTTGTCATTAACTGCTGTTATTTTCTTTGGCTTTCTGTCAGGTTCTTAGTACACTAGTGGTTTCTTTATTTTAAGGACAGTCTGTTGTGTGGTGTTTTGGCTATACCTTATTTGTGCAACAGCTCTGACTGGTCTTCCGTCTTTTCTCAGCTTCAGGATTATAAAATCCTTTTCTCCTCTAGACATCTCCCTGTTTTAAATTTTTTTTTTTTTTTAACAGGAAATGCAGGCTTTACAAGCCTCAAGCACCTGTCATTTATGTGCTTAAGTGGTTGTGATTATTGGACAGACAAATGGGTTTAAACAAAAAGTTTAATGCTCAAAGTTGTTCACATAAGATGATAACTTATAGTTATGAAAAGTTTTAAATTAGAGCGTTTCGTGTGTGTCATTATCGACAAGGGGTGGGTGGGGTATGTTGTTTTCACTTTTCAGCTTGTTCAGCTTGATTATCCACAAAGTAGGATGACACCTAAGGTTACTAATGTTCCTTTTTTAAAATTGGATCAGGTAAGCTTTATGTTCGGTGAAAGGAGTGTGTTTGTGCATGTGTGTGTCTTGTGTATGGTAAACGGCTTGTCACCTAGAGTAAAAATGCGTGTCTGTGCATGTGCTTTTTTTTTTTTCCTGTGTATCTGTTTATCTCTTCTTGTATGTGTGTGTATGTTTGACTGCACAGAGAGAGAAGGAGAGAGACAAACATGTCACAGGTTTTTTTCAGGTTGCATAAATGGTGTGAAGTACAAAACAGCAGATTACCAAGAGCGAAGGTGTGTGTGTGTGAGAGTCACGTGGTTATGTAATTTATGAGATGGAGCCGGCTCACTGATTGGCTACAGAAGAGCAAATTAAATCCCTGTGTGCTTGTGTGTTCCAAGAGGCAGTTCTAAGGAAACGAAAGTCACACACTGTAGGAGAGTGTTGTATTAAACTGAAACTGATGGCCTCAAGTATGCACAAGTGACCATGTTGCCAAATCCACTGATTTCACACACAGCACAGATGGCAGATCTGGCCTGCGTGTCCAGTTACCTCAAGGCTTCTTGGTTAGAACAGTGTTTAAAGAAAAAAAGAAAGAAATTAGCACATGTAGTCTGTAGTATTTGGACCTACAACTGTAAATGACTTTTCATCACTTTGAAAGGTTTATATTCTGGCAACCGAGTTTGCTTTCTTAACATGCTACCCTGCAGATGTTTCTCGTCCTTTAAGACATCTGTGAAATCTCGTTTCTCCAGGAAGATCTCCAAAATGGATCATTAGGAATTGACTTCCTTCCTTCCCTTGTATCAGCTGGGAACGTGCAGCAGAACCATGCAGCCTTAACTCACTCAGTCAGTTCAAATACAGACTAGGAGACGGGTTAGGGTGAGGGTTCAAGTAGTTCACCGGTGCACAACATCTTCATGCTACAGTTCTGTCGCTTTTTTGTGACACATACCCGAGCCAGTGCTTTGCATAGATCTGTACCTGTGTGTATAAATATGTTGCCAGAATTGAATGCTGACCAGAATCTCAGATTGCTCACGAGATTAAACATTTGGTTTTAATTCCGAATGTGACTCTTCTCTGACCTCTTTTTCTTTCTCTCTCTTTTTTCTCTCTCTCTTTCTCTCTAGGCTCCATGAGGAGATCAAAGACTTCTATGAGTACATGTCTCCTCGGCCTGAGGAGGAGAGTATGAGGCTGGAGGTCGTCGACAGGATCCAGAGGGTCATCAAGGATTTGTGGCCCAGTGCAGACGTACGTCCAGATGTCTCTCTCTCTCTCTTAGATTTGCATATACAAACACATTTCACAGGGTGATTTGACACATTTAGTAATATTATTGGACCACTGTTTCTTTTCATCATGAGTCTCTGTGTCTATGACTCTGTGCGAGAGGTGTGGATGTATGTGTGTAAGTGAAAGAAAGTAATGTGACTGACTGTGATAATGTGTTCATGTGTCACCGAATTTCTGTGTGATTGTGACACTGTGTGTGTGTGTGTGTGGGAGAAAAAGAAACAAAGAGAGTCATGACTGTCATTGTGTGACTGTGACACTGTGTCAGTGTGTGACTCTGTGTGTGTGGTTCCTTATTTCTTCACTAGACCGTTTTATATATATATATATATATATATATATATATATATATATATATATATATATATAAACCTGCACAGTAGCTCTTATTGACTTCTCTCCCACACAAAATCTGTTTAAAGGCTGGGAGTTTGTAAAGCGGAAAGCGTCTGCCCCTTTTGTCCGGCTGCACTTCTGTCTTTCTGTTTGACAATCCGATGATTTCACACATCGCTCGAGGTCAGAAACTCACAGCGTCTGAGGTTTTCACTAGACTGAAGCAGTGGAGAAATAATCAGTTGAGGGTTTGCTGAGGGTCGGCTCTCTCTCATGGCTAGGCATTTTACGCTTTCTGTATGTTTTTTGTCTGTTAGAATTTACACACGAACCATGAAACATGGCTGTTTTGATCGTGATACTAAGACGCGCATGGACTACTAAGAAAATATTTTTTCTGTAAGCTTAGACAAAAGTGCTCAGTGGTAATTGAGGTTTGGGGAAATTTTTCTCTGTTTAACAAAAACTATTTTGTGGTCAAAGTTGTGTATCTGGAATACAAACAGAACCGTGTTTCTCAGATCAGAGATATTCCTAAAACTTTCCCTTTTTTTTATTTTTATTTTTTATTAATTTTTTTTATATGAGACATAAAAAAGGCACATGATGGCTTTCTATCAAGGTGAACTTTGACACGAGCCTCCTTGTTGTAAGTGCTTATATTGAGAAGAAATGAATGGGGCTTTGCTGTTTATCTATATAAATATATCATTTATCTATAAATAATTTAGCATTGTGTACAGGGATACGCACTCGGGTTTTTGTTTTCAAATCATTGTTCTTGTTAGCAGCGTTGTCACTAGTGCTGCATGCGGAAATGCATTAAGTGAATTAAAAAGTGTAGGTTAAGTTTGTTAAGATGGAATTGAGTTAAAGTGTGTGTGTGTGAGAGAGAGAGATTTTTAGCATTTTTCCTCATGTTGTTGACAGGTCCAAGTGTTCGGCAGTTTCAGCACTGGCCTGTATTTGCCTACGAGGTAAGCTTACACCACTCTCTTTTTTTAGATGTAAATATATAATGTTTTTATCTAGACTTGTACAAATACTGAAACTCTTATCTGAAACTTATCTGGAAATAAATTTAAAAAACGCATTTTGCTATATATAGAACTGTTGTCAGGTTAAATCAAGGACTTAATATAATAAAGGCTAGGTCTAGGTTTATTTGTGATTTAATGATTCTACGGTGTTTGCGAGCTTGACAGGAATTCAAAATTCATCAAATTTAACTGTGCCGAGAAAGATCTCACGTCACGCTCAAAACTACATTGATGTGTCACTCGGATAACTAAATCTGGATTAGTGGAATAAATCAGACCCTTGTGTGTGTGACTGTGTGAGGAATGACACAAGCAGTTATGAATAGAGTTAAAGGTGCCGTATTACACGCCCCTTTAACAAGTTTTAAGTCATGCACATCTCCAGAATGTGTCTGTTAATCTTTTGGTTGCCTCTTAGGTCGTGCATTCTGGCCCTCCTGAAATTCACTCCTGTTTTAAAAGCACACTCTCTCTGTGACTGTAACTTTAATTGCAAGTGAGCTAGACACACCCCTTTGTGGAAATACATTTTTATAGGCCGTCAGAGCAAAGGCAACTAAACATTTAGTGCATGTTCAAACACATGTGGCATGTTCAAGCACAAAAATGAGAAAAAAAAAGCATGGAATGATACACACCCACACAAGATGATGTAAATTGTGCATAATAAGTACCCTGTTGGAAGTCCTCAGATGGCACTCTAAGTGGGTTAAATGGGACAGGAGATTATCAGTTTCCGAGGCTGCTTTGTTTGAGAGCTAGTACTGATAATCTAAAGTGTTTCATTCATTTTATTGTGAATGTAGTCTCTCATCACTGAATATTAATTCTACCTTGAGTCAAAACGAATAGCAATAAATGAAGTCTTGTAGAGACTGCTATAAATGTTTGAGCATAATTTTAAAGAGTGTTTTTGTGTGTATTGAGGTAAATGATGAATATAAGAGGAACCATGTAAACATGTTTGTGTGTGTGTCTGTCAGTGATATAGACCTGGTAGTGTTCGGAAACTGGGAGACGCTTCCTCTGTGGACACTGGAGGAGGCGCTGCGCAAGAGGAACGTCGCAGACGAGAATTCGGTCAAAGTGCTGGATAAAGCGACGGTAATGTGTGGGATCGGGTGTGATCACGCTCATGTCTGGATTCAAAACGAATTAAAACTGATATTCCGTGTATTTGTGTTTCACTGCAGGTTCCGATTATCAAGCTGACAGACGCTCACACTGAGGTCAAAGTGGACATCAGTTTTAATGTGCACAGTGGCGTAAAGGCTGCCAATCTCATCAAAGACTTTAAAAAGGTGTGTGTGGTGTGTGAGGGAGTGCTGTCAGGACATAGTAATGTAGACCAAGTTGTGTGCTGTTAAATTTGGCAGACACCTTAACTTCTAATTGTTCATTGTGTGTGTGTGTTTTAGAAATTCCCTGTGCTGCCGTATCTGGTGCTGGTGCTAAAACAGTTCCTGCTGCAGAGGGAGCTGAACGAGGTTTTTACTGGAGGCATCGGATCCTACAGCCTGTTTCTTATGGCTGTCAGCTTCCTACAGGTACACACACACACACATCCAGGTTACAGACACATTCATGCACACACCTTTAGGCATTAGAGATTGAGGCTAAATTCATACATTAGGTCCCCAGAGAAAGGGGGAAAAATTACCTCGTCTGACGTGCACAATGTAACCATAGCGACTTTCATACCAGTCCTGGTTAACCTCCATCAGAGAACTAGCCTTGCTTTGAGATCTGTGTTTATGATTAGATTTATGATCAGTAATCATGATTTAAGATGGGACTTTAATAGTGATTAGGATGGTGATTTTGTTTTTGTAGAATCAGGTGTCTGAGATTTTAGTGTCCTAAAAATGCACATGTCGTTTTTTTTTTCGTTACATTTCACAGTTGGAATATTTGCAATAAATCTTTTTTAAATTATCTTTTTGTATTTGCTTGTTATCTCACCTTTTCCTTTTTTATCATTTATATATTACATGAAAAGTGGAACTTTTGGTTCATCGTGCTATTTGTTGTTTGATTTATGGGTTGTGAAATCAGCAGTGTTGTGTGTGTTTTTTGTAGCTACACTACAGAGAGGATGTGTGCAGTCCTAACTCCAACATGGGCGTCCTGCTGATCGAGTTCTTCGAACTGTACGGCCGCCATTTTAACTACCTGAAGACGGGCATCAGAATAAAAGATGGCGGCTCGTACGTGGCCAAAGACGAAGTGCTGAAAGGCATGCTGGACGGATACAGGCCATCTATGCTGTACATCGAGGACCCACTGCAGCCGGGTATACACCCACTCTAGAACGTGACACAGTGCAGCCATTCTTAAGATTTATGTGCATCACCCTGACTTATTTGTTGTGTCTTTATGATTTAGGCAACGATGTTGGGAGGAGCTCGTACGGGGCTATGCAGGTGAAGCAAGCGTTCGACTACGCCTATGTGGTCCTCAGTCACGCCGTCTCTCCCATCGCTAAGCACTATCCCAACAACAAATCTGAAAGGTGTACACACCAACACACACCTATACAGCTTTCATACACATACAAGCCCACACTTGGGACCCTTTAAAACACAATATGAATCATTTGTTAAAGCTAAACCCAATTTTTCATTCTGTCCCTCAGTATACTGGGTCGAATAATCCGCGTCACACGGGAGGTAGCCGAGTACCGCGATTGGATCAGCGAGCAATGGGGCGTAAAGGCACAAAGCGACGCTGCCCTCAACTGCAACGGTACACTCTGACAAACACACAAAGCCAGAGATCTGAATTGCTGTATCTGTGTCTAAAGTTTAACCTGATAAAGAGCCGTGTAAAGTTATCCCTAAAGTCAGAGCTGACTTTAAATAGAATTAATTTAATTTTTAATTTTGTTCAATCCTTTTTTTTTATTATTTGGATAGATTTTAAATTGTTTAGTTAAACTTATAACAACTTATATACTTTTATAAAATTATTGTGAAAATCCACAGCAGCATTTGCAGAAAATGCAAACTGCTTACATCTTCTACAGAGCACTTCTAGAATATTTTCTTTCTTTTTTTTTTTTTCATTTTGTGAGATCATTGCTTCCTGATTTTATTTTATTTTTTTTAGTTTATGGGCAGTTAATGCAATACTGCCACCTACTGGAGTGGAGTGTGGAGGAAGACTGATAGGAGAAAGGTTATGGTTTCGTATGAAACATGACTAGATACACGAGTATCAGTGTAGCTGTATAATTTATAAAAGGTCGTAGCGAGTGAACAAGCAAACATTTTTGCTCTCGCTTAGCAATGTTATCTGTCCCTGTGGTTAAGATTTTTTTCTATGAAAACATTTTGTAAGATGGGCCTCTGAGTGGCGCAGTGGTAAAGCGCTCGCCCTATCACCTGGGGATCGCTGGTTCGAACCCGGAGGGATGAGAGGTACTTGCACTCCCACATTAATCATGGCTCTACAGCCAATTAGGGGCGTCTGTGAGCTCACGCCCGTGGAAGGAGTGGCTAGCACTTTCCTCTGAGTGTGTTACTCCGCCCCTAATGGTGCGTGAGCAAGCAGTTCGAAAAGATGTGGTCGGCTGGTTCGGAGGAAACACAGGATAGTCTTCACCCTCCCGACTGAGTAGTAGTAGCCTTAATGTGGGAGCCCCCTAGCCACCCCCCCCCCCCAAAAAAAACATTATGTAAGATTATTTATTTCAGTCTTTGTAAAGGGTTGAAAGTTTATTTTTACTTATTACTATAACCCATGTAAAGCACTCCATGAATAATGCTATATAATTCAGTACTGTTGTTTATTTATCGGTATAGCACACTCTTAACTGTCTTTTGTGATTCGGTCCTTCTCTGTCTACAGGTAACGATGTCACTCTCCTGGTTGAGCCTCAGGAGCTCGACGAGTGTAACAACAACTTACCTGAAGAGCCTCCACCAGCGCCACGGAGTAAAGCATCCTCCAGCTCATCCTCCCCAACGCCTTCCACACCATCATCGCATTCGTCCTCATCGTCCTCCCCCTCCTCCACATCCAGCGACGCCGTAAGTACTTACCATATGTTTAAAAAAAGAATAATGTTCTTTTACATTATCCTAAAAAGTTGCTCATGAGGTTATTTTTTCAGGATTCAGACGGAACGCCGTGCAAAACGGTTAAACAGCTAACCAGCCGGGGCTCCGGTGCTCACCGGGATAACAGCGAGAGGAATCTGGCCAATCACAGAACTCAGAGTCATCCCACGACCACACCCACTACAGGGCACAAAGGCAGTAAGGTAAGAAGTGATGTGCTATTCTTCAGTGTTAACACGTGTACAGGTAGTGTATAAGCACTTGATCGAGGTGGAAAGGAAAAGACCTCTGGGTCTTCAGTACAAAAGGTTAGGAGTTTTTTTTTTTTTTTTTTTTTTTTTTAAAGCTTGGACTTAAAATAATTGTGAGCCTATAAACGAAGGAGATAAACCTAATAAATATAAACTGTTCATATTTATGCAACACTTTAATCAGTTATTTAAAAAAGAAGGATTATTAAGCATAATTTTTTCCCACACCTACCTATCAGCCCACACCTTAAAAACACGCTCATACTCCGCCCATGGTAATATCGAGTAATTTAAGCTGGTGTATTATTTCCAAATAAGATTTAATAAGCTTGTCATTATCGTAAAGGAGTGGCCGCCATCATCATCACCATCTTTTATAGCGACTCGTCTTTAATCGAAACAAACGTTCAGGCATTTACTACATGCGGATTTACTTTTCAGGGTCAGGTGGAAAACCTGTGTGTTATTCTGAGGATCATTTTCCTGCTCATGTTGGGACATGTGTGCAAGGTTTCTATAGCCATGATGCTATTCGAGATAACCTGTAGCGTTCGCTAGCTCTCCAGAAAAAGTTTTTAAAAAATATCCCAAAAGAAAAACATCATAGTATGTTTGTTTTTTTGTTTTTGTTTTTTATTTATTTATTTTTTTTATTTTATTTGAAGGAACTTTTATAGATTGTTTCAAGTGAAACATTACATTTAAGTAATTTAAGTAACCTGTTTACATTTAAGGCATACACATTTATCAAATTTTTACATGCAGTTGAGGGTTAAAGGTCTTGCTCAGGGGCCAAACAGTGGCAGCTTTTTAGTAGCCCAACAGCTTAACCTCCTGTTTTGAGGTTATATAATCTGTAAGGTGTTCCAAACGTCTTTGTAGATAAGGGAAATGAATACCCACTTTGTAGCAAAAGGTTTTTAAAAAAAAATTAATCTCGAGGCTACATTAAAGTATTTAAATAATTTTTAATCTACAGTAAGTCATCCATTTCCAAAAGTAACAAGGCTGTGGACCAGTTTGAACTGGAAGAACTGTCTACAACCCAGAACTCTCAACACACAAGACAAAGATAAATGGATGCAGTTTTTTTTTTTCTTGTAACTTTTTTAATGTTTTAAGTATATTAAATAATTTATGGAATTTTTAAACTTTACAAATTACAAAATGTAAAATGAAAAACCTTTTTATTTATTTTCAATTAATGACCTCTGCAGTACCTTTACTGCCACTTCCACTTTGGAAAATGTGGGTTAGGGTTGGTGTAGAGTAAGGATGTTTAAAAAAAACAAAACAATTTGTACACTTAAAAGATACAATAAAAAGCAGTTCAGTTAACAGTAATTATTGAAGTTTACAATTGGTGTGATTACCCTTTGCTTAAAATGTAGTCTCGGGTAGAATTGTGTGGTTTTAACATGCTTAATTTAAATGAACATCCTGCAGAACCATTCCTTCTGAGGACTTTTGTTTTTTCATGCAGCAAAACTCAGAAGGTTTCTTTTATTATTTATTTATTTATTTATGTTCATAAAGTTGTCTTTTACCCAATATGTTTTTTTTTCTGGTATACAGATATTTTCTAAAAATTCTTGCTGGAATATTAATGCTTGGAAATCTTTTATTTATTTTTTGTTATTTATTTATTTTATTTAAATAATGACCCCATAGAATAGACATGTATACCATTGTTTGTACCTCCCAAAAACATAGTGCCTAAGACATTTGCACAATACTGCAAGTATTCCTTCCTTCCATTTCCAGAATACCAATCTTTTTTTTTTAATAAAATTTCCTGTTATATTTAATGCGTAATGTATTTATTTATTAAAAGATACAATAAAATCTTATTGGTTTATTGGTTTAAAGCCTTTTTTTTACTTTGAAAATGGATTTATTGCTGGATTACTTTATTATATACCAGGTAGGGCATGAGATTGAATTCTAACCTTGCCAATGCCTTTCAATTGGCTGTGTTGTCTGATTGGGAGGGGCATGCTGTCTAATTTATTTATTTTTTGTTTTCCATTTGTACATTAGTGCTTATGTTGCATTAGAGCTAGTTTATGATGGCGTTGTCAGATTTTGACTATTGGTTCTCTTTACTTTGGTAGAGCCGACAGTTTCGGCCAAGCAAAAGCTCCCCGGCTCAACAGAGCGTCTCGAACAGCAAGAGCCACCAAAGCAGCAAGGCACATCACCCCGCTACGGGCAAAAGACGGAAAAACCAGCGGGAGGCTGCGCACGAGGACCTGTGCAGATAGGAGGCGCTCTCATTCTTCCTGGACATTCACCTACTCTTACTTCCCTGGCCACGAGGAGGCGCTGCCAGTGTTATTGGGCCCCCTTACCCAAATTTGGGATTTTTAAAGAAGTTAAAAGAAAACTCTCAAAAAAAGAAACACATCTGGTGTAGAGATCCGAGGACAAATCAATAAGGAGTGTTTTTTTTTTTTTCTTTTTTCTTTTTTCTTCTTCTACCTTCAATTTCAATCTTCCTATTTTTCTTTTTTTTCGTCCCCACTGGCTTCTTTACTGCTTGTGCTCGGTGTGGTGGAGTTTTTAGGCCTCCTGTCCACCTCTCTACCACAGAGACCCTCCTCTTATTGGTGTGGAGGACCAAAGGGAGAAAAAAAACAGAGGGACAGAGACTCAAAGGAGCAATATCTTAAAGCCCTGGACTTTAGTGGCAAAATAAAAATGTTAAAAAGACTGAAACTTGAAAACAAACAAAAAATATACAATAATAACATAAGCGCCAATTTTTAAAAATCAGAAAAAAAATACAATCATTGAAATTGAGGACAGGAATTATGCATGAAGGTTTTTTCTTTTCATTTTTTCTTTTTTTTTTTGAAGAGTTAAATCCTTTGTCATGTGCTAATTAGATGGATTTGTACAAAAAAAAAAAAAAAAAAAAAAAATTCTAAAAATGCCTCTAAGTCCTAAGGAAAATTTCATAAAAGTTTTTACAGGATCATAACTTCTTTTTTTTTTTGGTTTTGTAAAGAGGTCTGCAAACGACTTCATAGAGCCAAACTGGGATTTAATTTCATTTAATCATCAGCATCTGAATTGTGTGTGTGCGTGCGTGCGTGCGTCCGTGCGTGCGTGTGTGTGTGTTTGCATGTGTCTGAATACGGTGTCTGATTTATGTTTGAGTGTCTGTTATTAGAGGTTCATGAGGTGTGTATGTAAGATGTGGGAAACAGATTGGGTATGTGTGTCTGTTGCATGACGACACACTCGCACTCATTCATAGGTAATTGACCCGTCGGTGTCCAGAATCAATTGTGTCTCAGCTGTGTTAAATGAAAATATTTTTTAAATCACTACCCAGTTATTTTATTTTATTTTTTTTTCTCTTTAAGATATCAAACCCCAGATTATTTGACTTGTATGGATATTTATTTTTCTTGAAAGACTTGAAGTATAGAAATATTATATATATATAGTTATGTGATATAGGTATCTGTATGGGCAGATGAGGATGATCTGATTGTCGCTTGTATGATATTGTGGCTAAGTCACTGTTCAGTTTATTTTCCTTTCAAAGAATTGGACGCTTCAGTGACCAATTTGTTGTCTAATCCCTGAGAGACCATTTTAAACAAATTCTTTTAACCTGTGGCTGGTCTACTTCCCTTAAAATATGACT
The DNA here is from genome assembly GCF_024256425.1 of Clarias gariepinus. Lineage (NCBI taxonomy): Eukaryota > Metazoa > Chordata > Actinopteri > Siluriformes > Clariidae > Clarias > Clarias gariepinus. The sequence goes on from NC_071102.1 coordinate 3,978,326, forward strand.
CTTGATTTTTTTTTTTTTTCTTTCAGATTTTATTTTATTTTTATTTTTGTTGTGTTCTCCTAATTGTCATGTCACTGCAGTAATACAACAGTTGACCACTAGATGGTGGTGGGACCCAATTTCTTTCTCTCTCGCGCTCTCTCTCTCTCACACGCACACACACACACACTGCAAAGTTTTCAAATGATCCTGTTGTCAGATTTGCCCATAAATATCTGTTTTTAAGTCTTGAGGGTAGGTCAATGTGATCACCTGTATGGAAATTGATGTGGGGGAAATGAAATTGATGAGGGGAAATGAGAAAGATTGCTTGAAAGGTCTTTAGTGCCATTAAGAATATCCGGTGGTTTCAGACAAACTGTATTCATGATAACTCATGCAATAAACCGCAGCACAATTAAACAAACAAACAAAGAAAAACAAACAAAGGTGCCATTTTTACTTGTTTGTCATGTTTCCAATTTTCTGTGTGTGTGTGTGGCTGATAAAGCATAACACATTGCTCTCTATGTAGTACCAAGCTTTTATATGGTGTCTGGGACATGTTAATTAAAAAAGAAAAGAAAAAAAGGTTTTAAAATAACCATAACTAATTTAAGTCAAAGACTCTAACACTAAACCATCTGTCACCAGGAGTCCAAGAGCGTAAAGTTGCCTATGATTTCTCAGATAGATAATACCAGTCAATTGTTTTGATACAAGTTTGGATTTATTTTCTACATTCTAGAACACTACTGGATTTTTTTTCCACAGCTATTAAATAATATGTATGGAATAATGTAACAACAGTAGTTATTTTAAGACCCAAAGGTCAGCCCTTCTGGAATAGTTCTTGCAACAATAGGAATGTCAAATGCATTTACAAAACCCATGAAGCACCATGAGGAAACTGACTCTCATAAAGATCTTCCCAGGGAAGCAAGACCAAAGCCAGTTCAGAAATCACCATTTAACAGCACGTCAGATCAGAGGCGTGATGAAGGCTTTACATAGCATAAGTAGCAGACATCTAAATATCAACTGTTTAAAGGAGATTATTGCATATTTTGGTTTATATTGCATATATTGTTTTACAGTGTAGAAATAAAGATCAGATAAGACATTGAAATTAGAAGGTCTGTCCAAACTGTGGGTGTGTGTTTTATCCATCTATCTATCTAAAATATGTAAATGTGGAAAAAAAACAGAATTTAATTTAAAGAGTGAAACGCTCATATACTCTAGATTCATTATATGTAAAAAAATAAATAAAATAAATTCCAGTATCCTCTCAATTTTAGAACATTTAATATCAAGTTTAAATAAATTACTATTCACTGTCTACTGTATTTCCCAATCTAGTTAAGTAGTTTAGTACATGCATGGGAAGACTGCTGACTTTTTAATTAAGGACATAATTTATACCCTTGAAAAAGTGTAAGCCACAAAAGGTCATCAATGAAATATATATTTATTTTACAGTAAGGTTATGATTTATTATTATTACTACTACTACTACTATTATTATTTGGTTATAATGTTGTGCGTGCTAAGAACATTTGGTTATTGACAGATGTATTAAAATGAACTTTTATTTAGATTAAATAGGAATTTAGTTTGATTATTTTGGTATAATGATTATTTGGGAGAACCTTAAAGTACTATCTGTGTAGTCAGGTTTGAACAAAAAAAAAAAAACAACTTGTATAACAATTTTAAGCTATGAAGTTAAGGATATAAATTTTTAAAAATTAATGCATGAATGGGCTATAATTATATTATGCTTTAATTGCTAAAGTGAATAGTCTAAACTGTTTTCTTTGATTCAAATAAAGCAAATTTTTTTTAAAGATTTTGTTTTATAATGAAATAATATTTTATTACAGTCTTACATATGTTTATAAAAAAAAAGAGATTGTATTTGACTTGTATTAGACACTTATCCTTTAGTAGCAATTAAGTATTTTACTAAATATTTATTAATTCTAATTGTTTTCAATAGCAAAGAAACCACCACATAACCTTAAGGTGATCCTTTAATAAACATGGCAACAACATTTCCTTGCTCTGGCACCAGCTAACACAGAGGTTACTGTAAAAGCTATTTGTCAGTGAAATATTAACAAATGTATGCAAATATGAGTGGCGTTCAGGTCAAAGCAGGAATAGGAGAACAGTTCTGGGAGTAAAAACTCCCTTTATCTCTCGCTTTATATAATCTGCTCCTACACTGATGCACTTCTCCTAGCGCTTCACCAGGGCTCGGATAACATCAAGGAGAAAGTTTTCTCAGTTAGCCATTAAGGAGTCATGTTCGGACTGCTTGCTTCTTGTTTGAAATGCTGGCCTCCCAGGAACTCTTTTTTTTATGGTATAAACATGGGGGAAATGCATGTGAGTTCCTGCAAGGTGCAAGTGGTGTGGGTAAACGATTGTGTGTACAGTTCACACTGACAGATGAGTTTCTTCCGCAAGTTGGTGGCACGTTACCCGTCGATTTTCATAGATCAGACGTTCCACTTGCTGAATTTTCACAGGAACGACAATTGGCCTTGCAGCTTTTAAATAATTTACTGCGGCTAAGAGTCTCATTAGTCTACTGTGCTTGAAGTCTTCTGTCAGTCGTTTTTTAGCTTTAATTTTCCAGAAATTTTATCACAAGTCCTGGTTTGAATTGGACGTCCCTTGCATCTTCAATCAACTGTACAACATAATAAGGTAAAATGTAATGTTGCATTTAGCTAAAAAATCTCAGATGCATCTCATTCATCTCACTGGGAAATACCTTATTTGGCAAAGCGTTTTGTGATAAATTTAGCTATTTTGCTAACATTATCTATATTTGTTTGCTTAAAAAAGGCTGAACTGGCATTGATTTTAGATTTCTAGCATAAATTGCTGCTAAGTTGAATTCTATTAATACTACAGAATTTAAAACTAAAATATTGTTCAACCAGTAATAAAAGTTACTTTTCACATGAAAACATTAGCACATTAAATTTATTCTTTGAAAACTTTTTAAAGTACCGTTTCTTTTTTTTATTATATGGTAAAAAAAAAAAAAAAACATGTCAGTAATTTCTTCACATTTGAAAGATACAACACTGATCCTCATGTCTGGTTATTACCATTATAACACTTTATGACTTTAGCTCCCAGGAGAAAGGAACCTACAGTACTAAAGGTGTGAAAGACGCACGTTTCCCCTGTTCCCTTCAGTCACAAGAATTTGTTAAAACAAGTATTTGTTTCTGCTAATAGCTGGTACAAATGCCAGTGCTGTTTCCTGGTTATTCTAGCTTCAGTGTTTTGCATAAATTACATTAATTGTTTTTCATTCATTTCATAATGTAAGTATTCTGTCCTGGGATGGAGTGATGTGGACTGTATTTCTGCCTCGCACACCGTCGTCCTGGAACCTGAACCATCCCATTTTGTACCTTTGTACCTGAAAATGTAAATGAAATCTACCTTAAACACTTTACCATAATAAAGAATGTATGATGCACAATACACATTGAGTATACCCCAGCAGTGACCAAATACAATATGGTTTCCTTCTCATAGTGTAGGGTGTAATGTGGGTTACATAATTTTTTATTTTAGATCCTGTCTTTGGTTTGTAAAAATGGATGTCAGGCAAAAACCTGTATTATAGAACGTTTCTAAAGTATGCATTAAAAAAATCATTATCATTCTCTATAGTGCTTATACTGTGTAAGGTAATGAGGGCGAGGGCTGTATTATAGGTTATCCCAAAGAACATGGCAGAAGCAGAAGATTACCTCTATTAGATGCTAACCCATCACAAGGGCACACACAGACACACACACCTACTCATTTAATCATTCACTACACCACTTAGACCACACTGCATGTCTTGGGACTGAAAAAAGAAGATCTAAACCAAAATTTAAAGCCTCAACCCTGAAGATTATAAGGAATTAGAAAAAGTTTAGTTTTTCATTAATGCATTTGAATGCTTATGTTTTTAGGACCATATAAGACATAAATCACTTCTAAATTAATTTAAAAATAATTGTGACTTGTTGCTTTTGTCTTAGGTATGGATCTGTCCTCATATACAGTATTTTATGCATAAAATACAGAAAAGTAAAACTAATATAATGGATGTGTCAGATAAACTATATTCAGTGGCTTAGACCTTTTAAACCATTTTTTGTCCTTTTAATACATACTATAAGGTTATCAACACAGTATTGTTATGTATGTAACACATGTATGTCATACCAGGACATTGGCAATGGATACTTTGGGTGTTGTGGGTTTTTGGGTGGGGCCTCTGTGAATTGGACTTGTTTGTGTAGAGCATCCCATGTGGTGCGATTGGAATTGTGTCCAGTGGGCTGTGGTGCACTGGGTGTTCTGGTGCCTTTCTATCATGGCCAATATTTTTTCAGTGAGTTGTGCTTTTATGAGCCTTTCATGCCCGTGTTCTTGTTACGAGTGTACTGGTAAAACAATCTACAATGTTCATGTACATACAGTAGAAACAGTATAGTTTACATTTGTTCCATGTATTCCATTTGTTGCTTATTTGTTGTATAAAATGTTAATCGGCTGCTGTAATGATACAATTTTACAATTGGTATGAATAAAGTAATCTATCTATCTATCTATCTATCTATCTATCTATCTATCTATATATCTATCTAATTAATAATGTCAATGTGTTAATGTTATGTCATCTTAATGTTATGGCAGATTGGTGTATATCACACATACTTTCTTAAAAACCAGAATATGTCATTGTTGCTTAGATTTCCAAAAATCCCCAGCTTGCCCACTCCCCAGAAGCCAAGCCACATTAGAGATATTTATTTAACCTCTGAAATTATCTATATTAATACAAAGTTCCCAAACAACACCTAATCAAAATTATATATATTTTAAATTATTTATTTATTTATTATTGTAAACAATTATACAAAACATTTACACAACTGGGTGGTCTATTTACTATTAAAATATACATTTAAACAAAAAAAAACAATGATAAAGTGATAAAATAATGAGAATTATAATTATATATAATGATGTGTAAATACAGATACCTGATCATGCACGAAAGGATTAATATATGTTTAAAACCATAATGCACACTGTCTCTGTGTGTCTTTTGATGTGTGTTTTGCTATTTATTAATTGGGAGAAGAAAAAAAAAACGCTTCTTTCTATACTGTATTTTCGACAGGGACTGCGCGTGGGAGCGCGCGTGAGGATACGGCTCTTGACTGCGTGTACGCGCGTCGGCGTGTGCGTGCATGCGCGCGCCCGTATGTTTCCGCGCGCGCTGAAACCACAGCGCGTTTGCTCTCTTTTCTCAGCTTGCGATCTGCTCGCGCTCGGACAGTGTAAACCGAGTCTTCGGGTGTTTGAGTGAGTGAGAGAGAGAGAGAGAGAGAAGGAGAAGACAAACAAACAAACAAGCTGGAGTGTTATAGTTTGCAAGGTGACAAATAAAAACTGGAGGAGATTTAGGAGCAAGAAGAAGAAAAAGAAGAAGAAAGAGAAGAAGAACAGGGAGACGGTTTCTTGTTTGTCCGTTAACTCGGGTCAGGTGAGTGCACTAATTTATGCACTAGTTTAAACCGCTTTAAAGTTAAAACACTCAAGACAGGCCAGGTGTGTTCACCTGTAAGAGCAAAGTGAGTCAAACTGGATGAAATAAGACATTTATCTGATAATTTCGAATATCAGAACTTCCTTAGAAAACATCAAAGTGTCAAAAGATCAAAGTGTGCGACGTCTTTTCTGTAAATCATCCAATCACCATATAAACCTTATTAACTCCATTTCATCACTTTATTATAAACAATAATCAAGTATAGTAATAATAAAATTACAATAACAATGTCAGATTAAAAATCAGTTCTTAATAGGCTGCATAATTCATATTTACTAAATAATTCCTCATATGATTAGTATAGCAAACAATAAACACGTATCACTAATTACTGACATCTGTGCATTTGTCTGAGTAGCAATTTTCAGTGTGTGACTTTTTAAGCTGTGTCTAATACCATCACATTGCCCTTCATTTATAATCGCAGTTGTTTGTTGGTGGAAAAATGAATAAGGATGCGGCAGTAACGTTTTGTCTGCCCTGTTGAATTCCTGCCCCGACCCTGACCCCGATACTCTGCATGCTCCTGTTGCTTGTGTGAAGCGTCAGCGCCAGTATGGCAGTGGTGTGTGTTAAGAGACAGCTTGTGTTAACTTGTCACATGCCAAATTTACAAGAGGCATCATCACAGGTGTATTGGTCAGATTTATGGCAGCTTCTTGGTCATCTCTAAACCTAAATGTATTGTGTAATTGGGTTAAGCCGCAGTGCCGCGTTGGGTTTTTAGATGGTGCGTAGGTAATGTAATAATAAGAAACAAAGCACATTGTGTCTGTGAAGATGAAGTATCCACCATCATATAAAAACAATAATCGGTTGTAGCAATCCAACAACATTGCAGAAGTCCAACAGAATTTTAGCACAAAAGCAGAAAAAGCGCTCCAAAGTTGGCTAAACTGACTGTTTTCCACAGTTTCTTAGGCACTTTGACACTGTTGAAGATTTATCATTTGAAAGCTAGATTTTTTTAACATAGATGTTTAACCATATAATGTATAGCACATGTTGGTTGTTGCAATCCCAGGTTACTGGTTGCTTCCCAAATCCAGATGATGCAGGTTTTTCCATGAAAATACGTGGAATTGATTAGCATCCAGTCTGTTTCTTAAACCAATTTAATATTGGGACTTCTGCATCATCCTGAACACGCTGCTGTATTACATGCATAATTGATAAAATGCTACTATCAGATGTTACCTTATTGCACATCACATTTTTTTTGCATTGTATCATGATGCATCATTACATTGCAAACAATACATTATTCAGATTAAACCGATAATACATCCTAAACCAATTCAAACACAGATCTAAATGTTTTGTCCATTAACATAATCAGATTCTTTGAAACCCCAGCTACAGATGTGCAAACTGCCTGTTCAAATGCTCGCTTTGGCGAATAGCACAAGGCCATTTATTTTCTCACAAGCACGTCGGCTGGGAAATGAGTGGATCATGTGTTAAGGGATGCTGCAGTGATGTCAAGCTGAATTTGCTTTTGTAATAAGAGGTTTTGAAACACTTCTACTCGCACTTCTGCATATGTAAACTTGGAAGTGTGGAAAAACCTCAGTTGTTTTGTAATGCTTGAATTTGACAGCGTTCTGACCACTGTCCTTGTGCACATAAATGAATATTATGAAACTCGATAACAAGCCGGTGTCTGAGGACAGGTCTGCTCCGATACCAATACTCTGGATTAGATCAGTGCTTCTTTGAAAGAGGGAGAGTTCATAAAGGTTGATACAGAGAATTAGTCCCTGTGAGCACAGTCTGAAAGGAGCATTTTTAAAAAATGAAATCCAGCCCCCTCTTGATGGAGGATAAATTAGAGATGTTTGCGTTGCCATATGAATAAGAAAAACAGTAGATTTAAAAAATGAAAAGGCAGATCGGAGGATTTTTAACGCGTAAATTAAGGCAATGTCTCGATATGTGAACAGTCATCTTTATGATTGACAGTACATAACATATTTCTGTTAATTAAATGGAAGTTCAGTGTTTTGTTTTTACCAACTAACTACATCACACATTTCACAGAATTATACATCACCCACACATGCGACAACATTCAAAACATGAGTTGATGTAGAAAAGAAAAAAACACTTAAATAAAATCCTGTAACAATAATGATCAAATAACAACAAATATATTATATGTGCAATGCAAGTGTAATGATTTTTTAAATTAAAATGTAAAAAAATCATTACACTTGCATTGCACATATAATGAAGTGTAAAGTCTAAAACTTAAACTTATCTTAATAAAAATACAACCATATCTCCCAAACCCAGAAGAAATCCAGTTCAGATCCCTTCCATGTTTTTTTTTTTTTCACATTTATTAGGTTCTTTTTTTGTTGTTTGCTCATATCGAACCAGTACCAATACTGTATCAGATTTAGGACTGTATGAAAACTAATATTCTTTTCAAATCCCACATTTTAGCGTATACTGTATATGTGATCTCTGTGAATGTGAAACCTAGTATCCCACACAAGAACCAGGCTTTATTCTCATAAACAAAATCCACTAGAATGTCTGACTGCAGCCAATACACCACATCCAAACAGCTTTGAGTCGTGTGCGTAGTAGCCAAGTAGTGATAGAGCGTTTGCCAATAACTGTTCTGCCTTCTGTCTAAACTAGCATTTCCCTTTTAGCCACCATACAGGAAGTGGGTATTTTGGAGAGAATGAGGCTTGGGCAGCAATTCTCCATCCAGTCCTTGGGGATCATCAGCCACTTCACATCTGTATTTATCTCCCTCCAGCTCCGAGCACAACACTAGCGCAACGCTAGCACGGCCATTTACACCCTGCAGCTAGTCATTACCTGTTTCAGGTATGTTTAGGGCTGGAATAAAATTAAAGCCTAGTCTGGATTTAAGATATTGAGTCTTGGGGAATCTGAGAGCAGTGCAGTCTAATCTTCTAAACAAGCGGAGACTCTGAGATCTGTCTTTAAGGAGACAGGATGGAACTATTAATGACCCTCAAGTGCTTTCTGGAAAATTCCTTTTTACCTCAGGTGATGCTCCTCGGGGAACTAAAAGAATATTAAGAGATATTAATATTGGGCATTACTTTATAGCTCCCTATTTTATCTGCTGGAGAAGCAGAATTTTTAAAGAAATCAGAAGCCATTTATAGCATTTTCTTTTTGTTATTGTACCCACAACCTCTTTAAATATATTAATCAATTAATTAAAAAAGTAATTGATTAATGAATGTATTTATTTATCAGTATACTGTACTGAAATCCTCATCACTTGTATATAGGGCACTATATAATATAACAAAGTGCATTATGGGTGTTTTGCGTAGGTTAACAGCAATTTTAGTTGCACACTACTCAGAAAAAACAGGTGGTGCAGGGCGAAGTTGCTCGCAAGCTTATTTATTTTGGTCTGGAGCCCAAAGCGAAACAGAAAATTTGTTAGATTTTTAGCTGGTTAAGCATTTACACTTCTTTTTTGTCTCAGGGGTACACATACCTTTAACTCACTGGAATTGGAGAGAGAGAAAGAGGGAGAGAGAGAGAGTGAAGGGGAGAGAGAGAGAGCGACAGAGGGAGAGCTATAGGAAGAAAGAGCGAAATACAGAATGACACAAGTGGGAACCGCGAAGTTTCCAACTTCTGGGATGGTCTTGTTTTAGGGTCTCACTAAAACCCACCTCCATCTGCTGCGATATACATCATGTAAGGATTTGCTTTGCGGGTTTAATTTTGCAAAGAAAATCTTTGCAAGTATGATGTTAAGGAAGACTAATTAACATACCTGTCATGTGAGAAAGCAATCAAGTTACTTTCCATTAAAAGCAAACCCTTAAGAGTTTTATTCCTCTTACACCCTAGCAGCAGAAGATGTGAATTTAGGAATGAATAACACCTCATACCTTTCTGCTGGCTAGGAGGCCCCTAACTTCCAAGGACGGCACTGAAATAGCTTTTTCTAATAAGAAAGATTCTTTTGAAAGACTCTGTAACTGGTAATTCCTTCTTGGAGTTATCCCTCTATGATGATGTGTAGTTGGTTCAACATGGCAGAGTTCATAGTGTAAAGGATTACCAATATACTGATGACTTACGGTAAAGATGATGAGTCATTTATTAATGACTGACGCATCCTACTTTACTGCTGATTGAGTCTGAGTAAAGAAACTGAAATACAGCATGAGGCAGTGACAGTAACTCAGTCCTTGGGTAAATAACTGTCTTTACATTTATTCAGAGCTTGTTATCAAAGTAAAGCATAACATTTTGCATATGATTTAGTTCCTGTTCTGTATCACAGTTCAGAACCGTTGCATATAGCAGCTCTTTCATTTCCATATGATGTAGAGTAGTTTTGACTTTTTGTTTAGGGTGGAGAGCCGTCATGGCTGAAGGAAGAATGTAGTAAAAAGAAATTTATGCAAGCATTAACAAAAATGAAAATAAGTTGGATCGAATCCAGTTTGTCTTTCCAGATCTGCTTTACAAAGCGGAAACAGTTCAAAACACAACTGTGTGTGTGTGTGTAAGATAAAAAAAACTTTGCTTTTAAAATGTCATGACAAATGGTGAAATATTTTTGTATTGAAGGGATTGAATATGAAGGTATTTGAAATGTATGTAAAGTATACTTTGTTTCATAAGTAGTGGCTGCTCTAACTTTCTAGGAAGTATTTTTTTGACTAGAGGATCAAAGCAAAAACAATTATAACTTGCTACATACACCATTTAGCCATAAGATTAACACTGATTATCAATTACACACCAGAAAACTGGTGACATGATCACAGGAACCCAAGGCTCACCCATGCCCATGGGAACAGAAGGCCAGCCCATCTTACAGAAAAGCCAGTGCAGCACAACTCGCTAAATACTCAAAACTAGCCATGAAAGAAGGGCACCAGAATGCCGAGTTCAGCATAACTTGCTGTGTATGGGGCTTTGCAGTCAAACGGCCCGAGAGTGCTGACACGGCCTCCAAATTCCCCACATCCTAATCCGATCAAATGCCAATGAGTTGCGGACGACAAACAAGCTTGATCCACGGACGGTCCACCCCAAAATCCACAGCACCCAAAGTATCCACTGCCATTGTACTAGTGCCGGACAACACTGTACTCCACCAGAGGCCATGTGGAGCCACGTCCGAGAGACCAAAACCACCCCGGTGGCACTGGGGGGAAACTACACAGTATTGGGCATAATGATTTGCATTGTTATAATATAGTTGATGGGTGTATACAGTATATTTAAAAATTCTATTGCAGAATCTATCCTGCTGTTTGCAATCATATTTCCACAGAAATCCACCTGTATCTTGCTAACCAGAATACACACGGAACCAAAAAATACAACACCCTCCCCAGAGGGAAGAAACACTTATTAACCAATATGCGTACTGTTGTGTGGGACTGTTATGATGTGCAATACTTTTCTTCTTTTTGCCAATACCTGTTTGGACCAAGATTTAAGTCACACTGTACATATAACTCATATGTATGGTTATATTTATATTTTAGTGCTGTTATCTTTTATTATATTGTTTATTCTTGCATGTTTTTATTGCTGCTGGTCCTGAGAGCTACCTACAATATCGGTAAAGTATTTTTATCTATAAGTATTAAGGCAACATGAAAAACAAATTGTGTGAAGCATGACCTCATGTTTCACTAACCAAAACTATACCATGCGATATAATTGGTATTGAGATGTGGTCACAGCATTTCTTTAAAAATGAAAGATTACAGGAAAGAAATGGCCAATTAATAAATAGTGCTCAAGCTGACACTTTGGTCACACTTCAGAATTTAACTTCCCATAGACCAAACGGTAGGGTGTCCTCAACATCATGTTCGGCATATACCAAAGCTGCCATGATGAAAGTTAAACAAATTGTGCTTATTTTTTTCTGTAAAAAAGCTAGCTAAAATCTATAAATAATCCTAAAATCTATTTAGGTAATTTATTTAAAAAGGTGCACTAGCTAGTAATCAGTAAATGTACAAAATGTATGTCCAAAAACCTCCGCAGCCCCAGATCACGCTGTCTCCAGAGGCTTGCACAGTGGACGCTGTGCATGATGGGTGCATCGCTTCATGAGAAGGGACTTCTTACCCTGACACGCCCATCGCTCTGGAATAGGCTCAATCTGGACTCATCAGATCACATGACCTATTTTTTTTCATTGCTCCAAAGTCTGATCTTTATGCTCAAACTGAAGTCTATTTTTCTGATTAGTCTCACCAACTAGTGGACAACACAGCTGTTTAATCTCAATCCTGTAAGTTCTCATCACACTGTATGTGTTAAAATGTTAGTACTTTCACTATTAAATATAGCTCTGGACCCGTATTCACAAAGCTTCTTAAGCCTAAAAGTTGCTTCTAGTGTTGAAATTCTAAAAAGATTCTTCGAATTATGACATTGTCTTAATTTTTCCTTGAATTTAGAACAAAATCTTGGTAAAGATGAAAATGATTTACAAAACATCTTTTACCTTAGCAGCTGTTTTTAGGTCCAAGTTGTTAAGAGTAGAGAGGACGACTTTTAAAAGGCTTAAGAGTTTTTATAGAAGAGATATAGAAATATTCTCCAAACACTAAACAAAAGTAAACACTGCTCTTCTGTCCAATTTGGTTTTCTTGTTCTTTTACTCCCTTCCATCTCTCTTGGAGTGTTGGCTACATACCATCCAAAAGTGTAACTTAAATAGACAGTCCTGCAATCATGTAAACTGGAAAAAAGCTAGCCATTTTACTTCCATCAATCTGAAATGGATTGGTTGCTTCAAAAGTAGACACATTTCAACATTTCGCTGTTTTAATTAACTTTAAGATTTTTAGCCTATAACATAAACTTTGCATGAAGTAGCCTAAATTCATGATTATACAATTTCTTTATATACAAACATTATGATTTCACTGTCTATTTTATTATCATATATTCTATTTTCACAAATACTTTTTACAGATTTTTTTTATCAACCAATCATAGTCCTTGAATTGCTGTGTCATCCCTAGCAGCAGGGTCAACCACACCTCCTCACTAAGATAAAGTTTTTTTTGTACTTTCCTTACTTGGAGTTGCTCTGAGAAGTTTCCTAAATCACTTTTAGTCTAGGACTCCCAGCTAGGACTTTTTAAACTAAGATAGGAGCTCTCTGAGAGAATTCTAAGAAGCTTTGTGAATACGGTTTTGGACAGTTCTTAACCCATTCCTGTCATTTCAGCTGTTGTTTTCCTTAGTTGTTTTCTTTGCTTGATGCAGACCAATCATATGACCCTTGTGAAACTGCTCTTGTAGTGTATTTTACTGTAGTAGTTAAAATTAAATGTGAATGCATGATTACATCATAGTAACCTTTTGTTTCTCGTTCATTTCCTGTAAAAAATACAGTTAAATACAGTCTTACACAAGTTCAATCATGGGTGCTTTTTGTCGCAGTAAAGTGTTTGGATTGCATTGTGACTGGTTAGAGTTGCTTAGAATGCAACTGTCTGTGAAATGACTCCTGGCGAGACATGAACAGGTGAGAAGCGGGAATATTAAACGAGGGTTTGTCAGGAATTGAAGATCTAAACCAAACCGCTTGAATGGAGCGTAATTTGAACAGAGCTGGTAGCAGCAATTCGACGTTCGGGAGCAACATCTGTTTCTTTTCAGACGCTCAGTTTTATTTCAGTTACACTGAAGCGTGTGTTTGGGATTATGTCCAAACTGCATCCTGTTTTGTTTGCTTGCTTATTTATTTATTTATTTTACTTCATTTCAGAGGCAAGAACTGCACTATTATTGCTTGGGAATCCCTTCACTGCTCCAAAGTGATCAATCGTGTGTGTGCGTGCAAGAGAGAGAGAGAGAGAGAGAGAGAGAGTGAATTTGGGGTAGTGAAAGTAATCCAGCACAGCTTTATTGTGTCTGGCGTGATTGATCTCACGCTATTATGGGTCTAAACAGAGAGCCCTCTGTTTATGGAGAATTGCACTGATCCATGATCAGCCATGCTCTTTCACTTAATGGGAAATAAATTAGACGCATGTAGAAGAGCCTGCTCCTAAATCAGCACCAACTGTTAGACAAATTGAAGTTTTTATACTTTAAAGTTTTTTACCCAATTTTTCCATCTTGCACGACTTTCAAACATATCTATAAGTTCACACGGGGTATGAGTTCAGTGAGGTTTATTATAAACACGGTGCCAGGAAGGTCGGCGGTAGGTGAGGCAGGTGTGAAAACAGCTGAGCGTCATAAGGTTGTCGCTCGGCGCCTGTCTTTGTGTGTATGCTGTTTGCTGAGGGCTTTGAAGAAAGACAAGTGTGTCATTATCCAGCAGATTTACTGAGGCAAAAATACACACACACACACACACACACACACACACACACACACACACACACACACACATAGAGCAAGTCTCTAACTATCCTTGTGACGACCTTCCAATTAATAATTATAATTATTAATGCAGCTAATTAACGTTAAGTTTAGTACCCAAAGTTTAATTTGTTGCCTCTTCTATTTTCTTTTCTCCTTTTTTTATCATTTCCTTCATTTATAAAATGTAATCTGTGTTTCCTTTGGTTTTCATGTACTATATACACAGATATAAACAGGTAGCCCGTGAAGGGAATCCTTGGCTGGTTTTCACGTTAATAAGCCTCGGTCATAACTGATCCTGCGCTGATCTCTCGCACACTGAAAACCCATTTAAAAAAAAAAGAACAGTGTAAGTGTGGACTCGGCCAGAACCCGAGCTTACACTGTGCAGTCTTGTGATGGTGTAGATAAGATATTAGAAACAAAATCATGGGCTGAATTTATAATTTTTTTCTTTTGGAATTGTGTTTAATTCACATCTAAACAGTGTAAACATGAATTTCTGCTCGATATATCATTTTTGTTTAATGAACATGTATTTTTAATTAAAAAAATTAATGACAAAGTATTAAACTTTTTTAATTTAAAATACAAATCAGTTTATTTAGAAACATTAAATGGAACATTAACACTATTATAATTTCTTTGTTTAGGAACACTGTAGAATTGATGGCAGTTTTTAAGCGATGTCATGATGCATTTCCTGTATCGTATAAATCCTTTCGTTAACTGTGATACGATAGCGTTTTGTCACATCGCCCACTCCTGCCCCATGCGATACTGGAAAGGGCAAAATCCTCAGTCAGACACTTTGCCAGAGTGGTGATTCCACTGTCTTCACTTATTCTGAAGTTTGATTGGACTAATAAAAAAAAAAAAAGCATGAAGCAGCATCACATTGCTTGCTAGGGGTTTTATTCAAGTCAAAATAGTTAAACTCAAAATATATTAGCTCTTGTTCCTGCATATTATTAGGAAAAAGAACTTATTAACTATGGACATAAATATTATTTGGCCATCCTTATAAGGAATCACATGTCTTAACCCTTCGCATCATGCAAGTCTTAACCTCTTGAGACCTGAACGTCCTCCTATAAGGATGTGACGTTTGCTCCCAAAGACATTGTCCATATATCTTTATACGATCCTCATATGAAGGACATTGGGGGTTATGCTTTGGCAAAAAGTCAGATTTTTTTGAATGAATGATCAATGAAGTAATAAACCGAGCAGTCAGGAGAAATGAAATACAGTTTACACACCAGGAGAGTCCAGAGGTCAGGAGGTTAAATGGCACCCTGATGTCGATTCTGTAAAGCTGCTTTGTGACAGTGACCATTGTTATAAAAATTTAAGTGCTATAAAAATTCAAATTGAATTGAATCGAATCCTCCCTCGGTTTGGTGGTGTTCTACTGACACGGCGGATAATCGCCCGTCTGTAATTAATGCAAATGCGAAGTGGGGGGAAAAATAATTACAGTGGTAAACTTTTGGAAGGAAGTTTTAAAAGCGCTCTCTCGCTCTCTGAACCACTCTGGCGCTGAGAATACTGTGTGTAGGAAAAGGTTGAGGATGTAGTTCAGGATTCAGCACATGCGTGGGTGTAGGCTTATGCTCAATAGCAGTTCCGACTCTTAATGTGTGTGGATGTTTTTTTTTTTTCCCTCATGTGTGTGTGTGTGTGTGTGTGTGTGTGTGTGTTTTCTCTCTCTCTCTCTCTCTCTCTCTCTCTCTCTCTCTCTCTCACACACACACACACAGATAAGTATTGCGTTCCAGTACTGTTTTTAACACATCCATCATTATGCACTTCTGCCTGCGGTCTTTTGCATGACGTATTTGATACACGCTCCGTTGTAGTGACAGGGGAGTCGGCAAGGTTCTGCTAAAAACAGGATGGGAATTCTGGGAGTGAACTGTACCTCAGAGGAATAACTTTCTGCTCTCACACACTTGTTGCAGTTTTTTCATTGCGTTGCTGCTTTTTAGTCTCGTTGTCCATCACACACACACATACAGACACACACACGCACGCACACATTTGTAACGAGTAGTGATAACTCTGACACGTGATACTACTTCATTTATAATCCAGTTGTACCTTCTTATTCTATATGACTGAGATATTGCATCATGGGGTGCGTACACTTTCTCTCTCTCTCTCTCTCTATATATATATATATAAGTATATATATATATATATATATATATATATATATATATATATATATATTGACCTCACTGTGTATAAGTGTGTATATATTTATTTATATATATATATATACACACAGTGAGGTCAATAAGTATTTGATCATTCTGTGATTTTGCAAGTTCTCTTACTTAGAAATCAGGGAGGGGTCCACAAGATTCAGCCAGATTTCTGACCCTCAAAGACCAGTTATTTTGCTTTTAAATAGTCCAGCTACACGCTGCTCATGACTCTAGATTAGTAGCACCTGTTTGGGGTCGTTACCTGTCATAAAGACACCTGTGCACCCCACAATCAGCCAAAGTCTAAGTAGATACATGGGGTATCAATAATGCTAAGAATGGTGAAGAATCAGCCCAGAACTACACGGGAGGAGCTGATCAATGCCGTGAAGAGAGCTGGGACCATCGTTTTCCAGGCTACTATCAGTAATACACTAAGACGTCATGGTTTAAAATCTTGCATCGCATGGGAGGTTCCCCTGCTTAAGTCAGCCCATGTCCAGGCCCGTCTGAAGTTTGCCAGGGACCATCTGGATGATCCAGAGGAGTCATGGGAGAAAGTCCTGTGGTCAGATGAGACCAAAGTGGAACTTTTTGGTCTTAACTCCATTCGCCGTGTTTGGAAGAAGAATGATGAGTATCACCCCATAATACCATACTAACAGTGAAGCATGGGGCTGGAAGCATCATGCTCTGGGGGTGTTTTTCTGCACAAAGGGACCAGGACGACGGCACTGTATTAAGGAGAGGATGAACCGGGCCATGTATTGTGACATATTGGGGAAAAATCTGTTTCCCTCATTCAGAGCATTAAAGATGGGTCGTGGCTGGGTCTTCCAACATGACAATGACCCAAAGCACACAGCCAGGAAAACCAAGGAGTGGCTCCGTAAGAAGCATATGGACTATTTAAAAGCAAAATAACTCATCTTTGAGGGTCAGAAATCTGGCTAAAATCTGATAAGCATGTGATCAAATACTTATTTCACACAGTAATTCACAAATAAATTGTTAAAAAATCATACAATGTGATTTCTGGATTTTTTTTAGACCCCTCCATGAGAACATGAAGTATACAGTGGTGTGAAAAACTATTTGCCCCCTTCCTGATTTCTTATTCTTTTGCATGTTTGTCACACAAAATGTTTCTGATCATCAAACACATTTAACTATTAGTCAAAGATAACATAATTGAACACAAAATGCAGTTTTTAAATGATGTTTTTTATTATTTAGGGAGAAAAAAAATCCAAACCTACATGGCCCTGTGTGAAAAAGTGATTGCCTGGTAAAGGTTATAAAGCCATTTCTAAAGCTTTGGGACTCCAGCGAACCACAGTAAGAGCCATTATCCACAAATGGCAAAAACATGGAACAGTGGTGAACCTTCCCAGGAGTGGCCGGCCGACCAAAATTACCCCAAGAGCGCAGAGACAACTCATCCGATAGGCCACAAAAGACCCCAGGACAACATCTAAAGAACTGCAGGCCTCACTTGCCTCAATTAAGGTCAGTGTTCACGACTCCACCATAAGAAAGAGACTGAGCAAAAACGGCCTGCATGGCAGATTTCCAGAGCGCAAACCACTTAAGCAAGAAGAACATTAAGGCTCGTCTCAATTTTGCTAAAAAACATCTCAATGATTGCCCAGACTTTTGGAAAAATACCTTGTGGACCGACGAGACAAAAGTTGAACTTTTTGGAAGGTGCGTGTCCCGTTACATCTGGCGTAAAAGTAACACAGCATTTCAGAAAAAGAACATCATACCAGTAGTAAAATATGGTGGTGGTAGTGTGATGGTCTGGGGTTGTTTTGCTGCTTCAGGACCTGGAAGACTTGCTGTGATAGATGGAACCATGAATTCTACTGTCTACCAAAAAATTCTGAAGGAGAATGTCTGGCCATCTGTTCGTCAACTCAAGCTGAAGTGATCTTGGGTGCTGCAGCAGGACAATGCCCCAAAACACACCAGCAAATCCACCTCTGAATGGCTGAAGAAAAACAAAATGAAGACTTTGGAGTGGCCTAGTCAAAGTCCTGACCTGAATCCTATTGAGATGTTGTGGCATGACCTTAAAAAGGCGGTTCATGCTAGAAAACCCTCAAATAAAGCTGAATTACAACAATTGTGCAAAGATGAGTGGGCCAAAATTCCTCCAGAGTGCTGTAAAAGACTCGTTGCAAGTTATCGCAAACGCTTGATTGCAGTTATTGCTGCTTAGGGTGGCCCAACCAGCTATTAGGTTCAGGGGGCAATTACTTTTTCACACAGGGCCATGTAGGTTTGGATTTTTTTTCTCCCTAAATAATAAAAACCATCATTTAAAAACTGCATTTTGTGTTCAATTATGTTATCTTTGACTAATAGTTAAATGTGTTTGATGATCAGAAACATTTTGTGTGACAAACATGCAAAAGAATAAGAAATCAGGAAGGGGTCAAACAGTTTTTCACACCACTGTATATATATATATATATATATATATATATATATATATATATATACATATATGTATGTGTGTGTGTGTGTGTGTGTGTGTGTTTGTGTGTCTGCACGTGCATGACATGATTTGTACTGATTTATAGTTAGATTTAATGTTGTGGAAGACCCGAATAACAAGTTAATTTCCAGTCTCATTTATGTTATAGATGCGATTATACAGTCACTCCTTCATGGCCTCTCTCTCTCTTTCTTATCTCTTAATTTTATTTTCTGTAATATTTTATCTTTACATGTCTCTCATTCTCGCTTCCTTCTATTTCTCTTGACAGCCCCGTTTTTATTTCTCTTTCATATTTTCTGTTTCTATCTATCTTGTCTCTCTCATTCTCACTCTTCTGAGATTGTGTATATATGTTATATAATGAAAATCATTCTCTCCCGGTCGATTTCTTTCTCTCATTTTCCTTTTTCCTTAAACAGCATGTTTAGTTCGTCAGGGTGTTTGCACCCGGTGATGGATTGACACCCTGTCCAGGGTGTACCCTTCCTCATACATAAGTCTCCTGGGATAGGTTCCAGCAATCCACCATAACATCTCCCCCCCCCCCATTCGCAACCCTGTATACAGGAAAAGCGATAGAGATAATGAGTAAATGATCGAATTACTCTTCTCGATTCTGCGTTTAACACTTATTTTTGTGAAAGTATCTCTGACATAAGTGAACAAATCTTAATGAGAGCGATGTCCTCCTGTCCGATCTGAAGGTTAGGGTCAGTGCTACTATCTACACCTCTGACTTTAGTATCTCTGCACTCTGCACCCTGTTGTCAGACCTACTGATTTATTTTAGACATGTGGCTCACCGTGCCCTGTCATTATATTTTAAGCCGAGCTATTATCCTGCTGATAACCCCCTTTTTTCCAATGACACAAGCTTGGAACCAGATCCATCCAGTGTTTCCGCCAGGTCGAGAGCCAAACATTAAAGAGGAGCGTGAACATAAAAAATTTATAAAATGATTACCTGTAATTGATGCTAGATTATGTTTTATATTAATATTGTTCTGCTAGCCTGGTTGTTATTAGTGATGTTTTAGATATTTACTCATAGTATGAAACACATTAACTAACTGCAATGCAAGCCCTGATTTATTTATTTTTTATTTTTTTCCCAGCTAGATATATTTAAAATAAAGTCTTGTTGACTGGATAAGGAAAGCTTTGGGATCGACACGTAGTTTTTGAGTGTGGAATCAGTGATTAAAAGCAGTATGAAGAGTTCTTGTTAAAATGCACGGTAAAATATTAAATATTTAAAAAGAATTTATGCATAATTTATTTATTTTTTTACCAAAAACAGTTTAACTACATACAAATTAATTTTGTATTTGTTTGCCAACATTTCTCTCCTTCAGCATTGAGTTGTCCCGGAAACTATGAACGTTTTGTCTAAAGCAGCATGCTTTAATGCCACTACAACAATATAATATCTTGTTTATTACTGTATAAAGTAAGGCAACACAAAAGAATACATGCCGAGCGGGACCACACGTGTTGTACTGAGTAATGGCCTGGTTGGGTGTTAAGTTTAAAAATAAATTGAAGGAAGAATTATTGCTTAACGTGTCGCCGCGCCTTGATACGCCTAGCTCTATTTAAAAAAATGCTCATTAGCCCTTATGGTCAGTCGCTCTGTCTCACTTACGTCCTGTAGATCAAAAGAACAGAAGTCATAAAGTCATATGGAGACCTTAAGACAGACAGACAGTAGGAAGCACATTAGCGTGTTCCTGTTAGACAAAAGTGTTTCAGCGATACATAGAAAGTACTTTTTATATAAGGAATGATGAAGTGCAGTGAGGGGCTTGCCTTATGGACATATGACATAAAACAAAAAGAGATGTAAGAGATGAAGGCATGGGAACAATTTTTAGACACAAAACAGCCAAATGTTCTGTCGAGTTCTGATCCAACAAAGTAAATATATTTTGAATAAGCTACACTCACTGAAAGCCCTTTAGCTATAGCAGCAAAGCTACATCATGTTGAATTGTGCGTTCCTGCTAAAGGTTCATCTGGTGAAATTGGTGTTTCTTCTTTCCTTCCATCATCATCTGATCAGGTTTCATATTGTATGGCAGAAGTTCTGTTTATGAAATGTACATCGATCGACAATACTATCAACACTGATTATCAATTATTTGTAATAATAATGACAGGGTTGTGGGCACCCAAGATTTATTTATGCCTGTGCGGAGCAAAGGCCAGCCTGTCAGGTCCCATCCCACAGAAAAGCCAATGGAGCGAAAACGACTGTAAAGAATAATGCAAATGATCGAAAGGTCATTCATGCACGAACACCCCGTGCATCACAGCCTGCTGTTTATGGGGCTTTAAGTAGGTCAAGGTTGTTGATTCCCCAGATCTTAATCCCATCAAGTGTCCATGGAATGCACTGGACAAACAAGTCTAATGATGGAGACTGCGACTTGCAGCACATAATCTGCTAGTAACGTCCTGTGTGTGTGTGTGCGCGAGTGCGCGTGTGTGTGTGCGTAAGTGCGCATGTATGTGTAACCAACCCTATCTTTCCTTGAAAGTCTTTGTGTATTGTTGAACATGATGACAGGAACTGACCCTCCATAAAAGCACACATACTCGTGTGGACAGAGAAGGATCAGGATTACCTTTGACATGTATTTTCCACATATGATTCATAAACTCGCACAACACATTTAAAAAAAAAAACATTCATATTTAAATTTAATAGAATTCATTATTGAGCGGTCTGGTGTAAAGCTCATCCGTGTCGTGTGTCATCGGGTAATTACGGCGTCTGCATTGTTTGTCGTGCAAAAAGCTGCATTATTGATCCTGTGCTGAAAATGGTTTCTCAGAGCGTTCATTAGATTATATTCCATTAAGGGTGATGTCACTTTTCATCATCTGTTTGATCAGGAAGCTATTGTCAAACGGAAGATATGTGTTGGGTTGACATGGCTATGTGTTGGTTGATGTCACTATAAAGCTGGGTTATTTAGGCGAGTATTACACACACGGACACATACATGTGCATATACATTACGTATTATATATATATATATATATATATATATATATATATATATATATATATATATATATATATACACACACACACACACACACACACGCACAGAGTAAAATTATTAATATGATCTGTAATGTGGTTCCAGTATGACTTCCTCTGGGCTGTCTGCATATCTGGGAATTATGAACACAGGCTTCTAGTTACAAATTAAATTTCCCTGTAATGATCGTACCAAAGCTTTCAGCACTGTTTACAATTTCCCAGGATCATGTTAAACACACAGTGACACAGTGTTGACTACACAATAGTTCTCTAGCCACTATATTTTACTTTGTGTTTAAAACTAGACTGGTGAAATGAGTTATGGAATTGGCTTTTCTTAGAAGTATGTATTCTCTGCTGACATCATAGTTGATGTTGCCGGTTGTGGAGCACAAACAGTTTTGATTATGTTTTGGCAAAATATAATTATATGGTGGTGTGGTCGCACAGATGCAGAGCTGCCGTCTCTAAGTCTGTCAATCAAAGGTCCTTGGGTCCATCTTGGACCTCTGGCTGCTGTCACTAAGTTCCAAATGTTCTTCCTGTGTAGCCACCTGTCCAATCCACTCAGACTCTCCATCCAATCAGACATCCAGCAGCCCAACCACATACCCTTCCACTCATCCATCGACCAGACCATCCACTCATCTATTTAAAAAGCCAACCAAGCTAATGACCAATCAACCCAACTAACCACTTATTCATCCATCTAAGCATTTCTCCTCAAGGACCTCTTCGGATTAGACTTGTTTGTCTGGTGAATTCCATAGGTGCTCAATCAGATTGTGACCGGAGGAGTTTGGAGGCAGGGTCGGTGGCATTGGCGCACAGGATGTTCTGGTGCTTTTCTGTTGCAGCCAGCTTTGGCTTTGGGATCAGACTAGTTTGGCCTTTGGTTCCCACAGGCATAAATCATCCTTCTGTGCCCATAGCGACACACTCGTACCCAATAATTAGACCAATTACCCATTCATCTACTCGTCCATTCAGCCAGTTAACCCAACTAACTACCCATACTACTAACCCCAAACCCCAATAACTCAACCCTAAGCCCGTCCATCCAATGACTTGAGAAGTAGGTTTGTCTTCACATGCCAAGAATTTTTCACAGTGAATGCTATGTATAATAAAAATAATAATAATAATAATCAATCCATCACAATATTTTTGTCCCCATGCTGCTTGGCTCTGATTCATTTAGTGTGTGCTTGTGCCCAAAAGGTTTTAGCAGAATCATCAAATTTCATAAAATAAATTTAAACAAAATTGTCTATCAGTGTGAATTTCGTCACTCATCATCTGTATCGGTGTGAATCATCACCTTCAGCTACTGCTAACCCAACCGGCCGCTAGCTGTTTTCTGCATTACTGTTATTGTACATAGTATGTGTTTTGAAAATACAAAGCAGTGACGTCAATTACCACGGAGTACGTGAGGTGCGTGAGTGTGCGAGAGAGAGAGAGAGAGATACTATCTTAGATAATGTTTATAAGTTCCTCGTCTTCAAGCAAGTCGTAGCCAGCAAAATAAAAGTCTTCTTTATTACCTACACTATAAAGTCCAGGTTTTATAAAATTCTCATTTACCCATTTTTTTTTTTGGTTGTATTATCTTCTGACTTTAAAAAAAAAAAAAAAACCAAAATCGCTTTTTTTTTGTGTGTGTACAAGATGAATAAAATTAAATGATGTTTAAACATTAGTGAGACAGAGTTTATATCCCTGGCTGGCTGGTCTGAGGGAATTGGTTGCTTATCAGCAGATTATCAAAGATGCACATTTTACTTTGATTTGCTGCATCTGTCTCTTGGGATTAGTCATCTGGCTCTGACTCCTTTTAGACCTGGTATCAAAAACACATCTTAAGTGATAAACTTACAAGTGTCGTCAGTACTGGATCACTAAGTAAAATGTGTGTACGGTAGACAATATCTTCAAAAAATACACGGTTGAATAAAAATTATTAAGTAAATATGGTCAGCCAAATAGTGACAAGAAATTTTTTTAAATATATAATTATAATGCGTTGGACTATAAAGTCTGCCATGTTGCATGGCTCTAGAGAGCATGAACATTAGCGGTAGTACTAGAAAAAAAGCCATGTATGCATCCATCCACCCACTTATTTATCTCAATACCCATTTTTTATATATCTGTCTATCCCTCCATCTCTCCATCCAACCAACATGTCTGTTCATCCCCATCCTTACATAAATATATTCACCCAGTCAACCTACCTGTCTATCCATGCATCCACCCATCCATCATCCCAACCAACCAAGCTACATGTCCACCCAATCAATCAGCCAACAAATGGCTCACCCAACTAAATGCTCATCCACAAAGTATTTCCCCCAACTTTGGTCCTGGAGGACCCCCATCCGGCACATTTTCCCCTGCCCTACCCTGAAATCAGGTTAAACCAGCCAACGAGTACTACTTTCACCCAACAAAGTACCCAACTATCTGCCCAACCAATCGCCCAAACCACCAGCCAGCCAACTGCCCATCAAATAATTGGCTGATCTTACAGTATCTTCCCAACCAGCCTGATTAACCACCCATTCACCCAACCAGTCGCCCAAACACAACCAACCGCCGATCCACCCTACAGCTGGTCAACTAACTCCCCATTCCCCAAACCAACAGCTCATCCAGGAAAACAAAGACCCAACCTACTGTATCATTCATTCATTTTTTTTTTTCATCCAACCCCCCACCCACCATCACCTGTCTGTCAATCTGGTGAGTTCTCTCCTTTAACGTGGCTCTTCACTACACGTTTGTATCATTTTCTTTCTGCCCCTCTGTTTCCACTGCCGCTGTGAAAAAGCTCTCATTTAAATACGGGTTCACAAGCCAACATATTCTGTGCACTGCTGATTTACACATGTGCAGGAGGGATTTCCATGCATGGAGAGTATTATTTATTCATATATGTACAAGCTTGCATACCATGCACCATGATGTCACAATGCATTGAAATCATTTATCTGTCCCTCCTCTTTAACTCTGACTCTGGACATCTGTTTTATAAATTATGTTGCTTTTGTTCATTCAGTGTGCGTAAATACTGCAACGTCTGTGCAAGCGTCTAGGTGTGGGTTGTGTTATTCTTTAATTTTATGGCATTGAATGTATCACAGGGATCCTGTAAAAAGTGATCATGTGTAATGACTGCACATATGGAGAAGAGACCGAATGTGCTGGAGGGAGGAAGAGAAAGGCAGAGTTCATCTCACGAGACTGATAAAGCAGGAGTGCCTTCTGTTTTCTAACCAAACCAACAATATCAAAAGCTGCTGAAAAGTTACACGTCGCATAGTTTCCATTCTGTCTCATGTTTTAGAGAGGTGAAGTAATGGGTAACGGTTCAGATACAAGAAAGATTTAAGAAATTGTACAGACAGACATTGTGTTGGACGTGTCCCATATGCTGGGGGAAAAAAGTGCTCTTAGTAGAAATAGTCATCCAGGATACTCTGCATTTAATTACATAAGCCTGTGTATCAAATGGAATGTAGTGGAGAATGCACTAATCCTCGCTCAGGCATCTTATTCATTTGACGTTTGGCTGCTGTAGCTAGTAAGAGAAGCAGCGAGACATAAAACCGTGATGCGTAACACTGCACTCACTGCAAGGTCAGAGTGAACACTTTTGTGTGTGCAGACGTTCTGAAAAGGAATTCGTGCGGACCTTTGCATCTTTTTAATTCTAATTTGTCAGCTGGATCCCTACAACCCAGAGAAAGATGTTAATTCGGTTATCTTCCATCAAATTTATTTCTCATTCTGTCTGGTTCTCTTTATATGTGGTTCTGTTCCGCTGTGTTGTTAGGGAAATGAGTCACGGTTGCTAAGGAAATGATAAAAAGAGAAAGAGTGTGTGTCTGTGTGTGTGTGTGGTTAGGTTATAAAGAAGACATCTCTGATTGGCCTTGCAATGCTCATAGAAAATGGCAAGTTTCATCTTCTGCTTTTGTGCGGCTGCTTTTAGTACTGAAACCTGCATGCAAAGAAAAAAGAAAAGGAAAAAAACTCAGACGGGCGTAATGCATGCAGGCTGAAAGCAAGCAACCAGAAACAAATTAACAAAGCAGACTTCATTAGAAATAGCAGCTTAGGCATTTCTCTTTTTTTGTCTCTTTTGTAGATTTTGATTCAAATTCCAGATCCAATTTAAGCGCAAGATTGGCATCATATACGGTGTGTGTATATGTATATATATATATATATATATATATATTAATATTTCCACCCAGTTGGTTCATCTTCCAGTTCTCATCCACCACACAGCTCTTGTCTATCAAGAGTAGCGCCTGACTCGTGCTTCCTCCGAGGCAAGTGAAGCCAGCTTGAAGGAAACATATATCCACATATATACGAGTTCATCCATTAGCATCGCTAGCTAAGCCTGTCTCTCCCAACCAGCCCCATTTTGCTGTCAAGAACATTTTTAAATAATCACGTGGACAAATCAGGTGGTGCAACATTACTGAAAAAAGAGACTTTAAGATCTGTTGCATTGTTGTTTATTTAATTACTATAATTCCTGAATTCTCAGGTTAAAACGATAAAGACGTTAGCAGTAAGTGAATGCTAACTAGCTAGAAACCAAGGTAGATTTGTTAGCTTGTTATGTTTTCTCCAATGTACAGTAAATGAGATATTAATAATAAAAAAAAAAAACAGGAAAGATATCTGTTTACAGATAATCGCAGCTTTGTCATCTCTATTGAAAATGTATTCTCGTGTCCGGATTTAATTAATATAAAACATCAATGAAAGCAGAACGTTATATTTTCATGTGTTGATTTACTGGTGGGTTCAGTAAAGTACAGTGAAACAAATTAGCCATTTGTATTCAGAAAAAAAGTACAAACGGGACTCTGTTTCTACCAAGATCGTGAGCAGCAATCAACCCCTGGTGCTCAATGCCTGCCAAAACCACTCATTCTCCTTCCCAGCACTAAACCCCATTTGGCCAGACACAAAGACAAGCGAAAACACATTTAAGATGCCAATGTTTGGCGATTATTTCGAAGCTGCTCACACACTAAGCCTAGGGTGAGAAGGAAATTACATACCAATAACTCACCTACAGAGTCCTGTCTGTACATGTCGGCCCATAGCCGGCTTTGTCTCTCCGTGTCTCACACACACACACACACACACGCTCACATACTAACAGTCCTTTTTCAGCACCCTGCCATAACACACCCATTTAATCACCGCCTTTATGAAGGTGTCAATACTTAGGAATTATCTGTCACTTACTACTTGGAAGCACATAAGCACATAAAGTTTACTCAAAAGGACCGTTGGGCTTGTTTACAACAAATACCTAGCTGCATATTTTTTGGAGTTGCAAAGTGAGTTACGTTCTCCGTTTAGTTCCAGTAAAAATCAGGCTGTACTCGCTGAGTGTTTCATATTGCAGTGTGTCAGTGTACTCACTCACTCACTCACTCACTCACTCACTCACTCATCTTCTACACCACTTTATCCTGTATTCAGGGTCGCGGGGACCTGGAGCCTATCCCAGGAGGCTTAGGGCACGGGGCAGGGTACACCCTGGACAGTGCGCCAATCCATCGCAGGGCACACACACACTCACACACTACAGGCAATTTGGAAACACCATTAGCTTGACCTGCATATCTTTAGAAACCGGAGAACCCGGAGGAAACCCACCAAGCACAGCGAGAACATGCAAACTCTATTCACACAGAGACGGGAATCGAGTCTAGCCGGGAATCGAACCCGGTCCCTGGAGGTGCAAGGCGACAGTGCTAACCACTATACCCCCGCCTGTGTCAGTATAACTTTGAAAAAAATAACATTAAATTCTAAAAGGACTGATCATGATTGTGTCCTGTTTTTTTCCGAAAGCTCTACTGGTGACACTGAGGACTTTGAAGGAGTCTTGTCTTAATAGTTGAAAGTAACAGCAAATCAGAGTGCAGCATTTTTTTTTACCAGCACAAATCTAATTCTACCCTCTAAAAACATGTACTTGTAGAGTTAGAAGTTACATTTAGCCCCAGGTTAGATAATATAAATGTTCTAGCAGGTGTTAATGAAAGTAAAAAACAAGCAAAAAAACAAGACAGAAGACTCACCCTGTCTTAATTAGTTAACAAAACTGTGTTGATTGAAGAGAAGTATGATGCAAATCAAACATCATCAGTTACTACATTTTTATTAGTATAATTCTGATTAATAATTAATCATATAGATCCCTAATTGTAAGATCTGATTGATGGGTAGGTGACTATGGTTGCCAATTTTCTCCTAGTGGGGAGCTGCGCATGAAATGAAATTGAGATGGAGTTGGGCAGTGGTTTTTCTAAAGGCGGTTACTGATCATAAGGTCGTGGGTTCAAGCCCCAGCATTGCTAAGTTGCCGTTGTTGAGCCTTTGAGGAAGGCACCTAACCCTATCTGCTCCAGCTTACCTAACCCTATCTGCTCCAGCTTACCTAACTGTGCTGTGAGAGATATGTGACAAATAATTGAATTTTAATTTTCCAGCAACCCACCAAAATATGCAACAAAAATTACACCACAATGCAAAACTCATCACTGAGTTTCTGTCTTTTAAGTGTGTGCGTGAGAGAGAGAGAATATAGGCCTCGTAACTCTCTGGTCCAGCACAAGGAGAAAGGCTTTAAAAGAGGATGAGTAATGATCTGTGACGACACTGTCATTACGACTAAGCTAATAATCAACCAACAGCCCTCTCACACATATACACACACTACCCCCCATGCCCCCCTCCACATACATGCTCGCACACACACTTACACTGTTGCATAGCTGAGCACAAAAGCAGCTGAGTGTGAAAAAGACAAACGAGTATTTTAGACCCAAAGCTTTGCTTCCGTTCTCACACCTGTGTGTGTGTGTGTGTGTGTAGGTGTGTGTGTGTGTAGGTGTGTGTGTGTGTAGGTGTGTGTGTGTGTAGGTGTGTGTGTGTGTAGGTGTGTGTGTGTGTAGGTGTGTGTGTGTGTAGGTGTGTGTGTGGGTGTGTGTGTAGGTGTGTGTAGGTGTGCACACATATATTTTGAGGATACAGACTTTTGTCTGGTATTTTTAGTGTGTGGTTTGGTGAGAGACAGCTTTTTACCTTTCACTTTGTTATGAATAAGAGGAAGGTTCAATTAATCAACTCACTATTTCTGTCTGAAAGTCTGTCTCTTTCTTTCATCTTTTCTGCTCCTTTCCTTTCTTTTGATCATATCAGACAGTCTGGGTTTTTTGCAGTTTGGAGGTTGGTTTATTCCTTCTCCGAAATTAAAGAGTCACATCAGAGTCAATTGCAAAAATAAGAGCCAAAAGATTTTTTTCCCCAAACTCCCCTGATGCTACCATTCCCGGCTGTACACTACCATAAAATTATTCTTTGCCTTTTGGTACACTACCCTAGTTATATCCTCCAATAGCATTTTGCAAACCTTCCCCACCATACCCTACCCTAGGCTACGCTAACAACCCTAATCCTAACCTACACTAAATTAACAACCCTAACCATACTCTCCACTACTCTACCCTACATAAGCAACACTTATCCTACCCTAACTTTACCCTACGCTACACTTACAGCTGCAGTCTTACCCTCTACTATCCTTTTCTCCTCTACCCCAACCATATACCCTACTCTACACTAACAACCCTAATTATTGCCTCTACTACCCTACCGTACTTTACTCTACCCTAACAATTTCCTCCACTACACAACCCCACACTACCCTAACC
Organism: Clarias gariepinus; assembly: GCF_024256425.1. Classification (NCBI taxonomy): domain Eukaryota; kingdom Metazoa; phylum Chordata; class Actinopteri; order Siluriformes; family Clariidae; genus Clarias; species Clarias gariepinus. The sequence goes on from NC_071102.1 coordinate 4,007,853, forward strand.
ATACTCTCCAATACTCTACTGTACCCTAACTATAACTTCCAGTACCCTGCCTGCCCTACCCTACTCTACCCTAACCACACCCTCCACTACCCTACTCTACACTAACAACCCTAACTATACCCTCTCCTACCTTACCCTAACTATACCCTAGCTAGCCTATCTGTTCTTTCCCTATCTTACACTCACTCCCCTAAGCTAACCCTTTACTTCTTTACTCTACCTTAACTCTACCCTTTATCACTCCAACTTATCCTAACCCTACTGTCCACTAACTTTTCCCTAACCTTCCCCTCCCACAGTACTCACACTGTACGATACTGGTTCTTGCTCCACACTTCTCTAAAACTACCCTACACTGTACAGTGGAACCTTGGACTACGAGCTGGACTACTAATTCGTTCTGGAAGCATGCTCGTATTTCATGTGTATAAACACTCGTAAACCAAATTAAATTTTCCCATAAGAAATAATGTAAACTCAAATTATTCGTTCCACAGCCTAAAAAAATAAATACATAAAAATAATTAATACAAAATATAAAGGAAAAGGAAAACTAACTAACCTGCACTTTATCTTAAAAAAAAAAAGTTTAAATAAGTGTTTTACGTTTGTGCACCCAGGCGCTGTGTATGTGTGTGTGTGTAAAGCTGGAGTAAGCTCCCCTATCCCCCTTCTCGTTGATTATGTCAGTAAGAGACGCCCAGCAGGGGAGACGATTACCCACAATTCCACAGCGCAAGAGAGAAAAACCGTTGGCTCAGTTGTGATCATGTGACACTCGATGTCAAAACAAGAAGCGCATGCGTGCTACATAATACTCGGTACTCGTAAACCAAGACTTGTTCGGTTTCCAAGTCAAAATTTATTAAATATCTTTGCTTGTCTTGCAGAACACTCGCAAACCACGTTACTCGTAATCCGAGGTTTCACTGTACTTGCTTTTCCTTCCCTGCCCTACACTACTCTTACCCCTATATATGTACACTACATTTTTCTACTCTGCACCTACCTTTTGCTATACTCCTCCACCCTGCACCTACTTTTCCTCCTCTACCCTAGCTGAGTGTTATCATAGCTTTATTTAGCTACAGTAGGGTGTGTATAACTTTTCACATCAACACATTGACCAAAACAGCATACAGTATGATTAAATTATTTGTCACATGTACCTTTACAGCACACTGAAATGATGTTTTCGCATCTCCCTGCTTAGATACTGTGGTCAGAGTGCAGGGTCAGCCAGGGTACAGTGCCTCCTGGAGCAGACAGGGTTAAGGGCCTTGCTCATGGGCTCAAAACTGGCAACTTGGTCGTGCTGGGGTTCGAACATCTGCCCTTCCGCTCAGTAACCCAGAGCCTTAACCATTTACTTCCCTTTAAAGAGATTCATATTTTCATTTATGGAAGATGGAAAAGTAACACAATGTGATTGAGGCAGTAATAATTTTTTTCTTTGGTGAAAATCGTATCAAGATATTGAACACCGCTGCGTCATTTTTATATCGAACTGTAATTGTCAGTATTTGTACACCTATAATATCATTAAAATTAAGACAGCATCCTTATTTCAGTTGCTAGTGAGGCAGAAACCAGAGAAAAAACATTTTTTCGAAATATGTATATAGAAATAAATATTAAATCAAATACCATATTACAGTACATGTGTGTTTATTTCTGAAGTGTCTAATGTTTTTGTATCCACTTTCTGATAAAAAACAGAAGAAAATTTTTTCACATCTATTAAGGAGAAATCGTGAAAAAAAAATGGTATTAGAGCAAAGCGGTAAACACCAACAAACATCAGTTCAACACACACACACACACACACACACACACACACACACACACACACACACACACACAAAAAAAAAAGGAAAGTTGATTGCCTTTGTTTCTGGCTTTTGCCCTTCAAAATTAAAAGCACTCCTGATGATGGTGTGTGTGAGAGTGAGTGTGTGGGTGTCCAAACAGGCTAGCATGTTTTTACTTGCGTAACGCTTTAAACCGAAGCTTTTGTAGCACATTCCACTGCTCATAGCCACGGCGATGGATAGAAACAGAACTAGTGCTCACACTGTTGCTCGGTGTCCACACACACACACACACACGTGCGAGCGCACACAGAGCTGAAACAGCGTAATTGAACACTGAGGCGCCCAGCTACTTACACAACGAGTTCTTTGAGATCAGATCGACAGGGGAGAGGAGTGAGGAGAGAAGAGAGCCGACAGATGAGATGGCAAGAGAGAGAGAGGGGAGGATTTTAGTTCTCCACACACAGATTAAACAGAATTTAAGTGGAGTCCTGACTTATTAGTTCATTTCATTCGTCTGAAATCATTTTTTTCCTATTTTATTATATTTGTCTTCAAACCGGACGGAGCAGGAAAAACGAGGAAATTTTTTTTTTATTCTTGTTTTGGTTCGAAAGATGAAGAACTTTTTTGCGACACTTAGACATTTCACAGTGTCACAAACTGCTGCTGTTTCCTTTTTTTCATGGCACAGACACAGATATTACACATGATACTGATAAATGAAACCTTCATTTATACCCTGCAAACCTTCATCAGATTGCAAATCAAACCCAGTGTTCGGTCCGTCCTTACTGTAGCCTTTTATAAATAAAAAAACAACACTTTTTATTATATGTAGGCAGTTCTGTAAATACGTGCAAAGTTGGTGTGTTGTGACAGAGAGGTACAAAGTTACATAAGTTTGGGTTTAGCTGTAAAAAGTTATGTAACGCTTCTGGTTGCAGTTCTTGGCCACAGATCTCCATCTCAAGATTCAGCGAGAGCCATTTTTAGATTCGTGATCTCCGAAAATGAGATGCATTCAAAAGTCCTACGTATAACTACTTCTTCAACAAGTTAACACAGGTCTCAGACCTCCCCCAAAGTGTGCGTGCGTGTGTGTGTGTGTGTGTGTGTTTTAATGCTCCAGCTGAAATACCCCTCAGGTAATGCATTTTTTTAAGACCTCAAGAGGCTATTCCACTCCAGATACAATTACGGTAGCATTGTTACCTGCGGATCTGAGCGTTCTCGATTCATATTTTCGTTGTAGCTCACAAAGAAAATTCAAGAATGAACACACTATTTGATTTTTTTGATTTTCTGTGATCTTCTAAGATCTAAGATTCTAAGTTGTCTTCTAAGATGAGGATAATCTTATCCTGAAATGATCAGTTTTGATTTAGCTAAGTTTTTTTTTTCAATACATAAATACTGAACACGCATGTTTAAGCTAGGATTGTTATTTTTTTTTTACATCATTAATACAGAATTAGCTGAAACACCTCAAGTATTCCTCCCACCTTTTCCAGCACAGGCTTTTCAAACTTTTTGCACTCGGAAACACTTTCCAGAATGAAAGAATATAATGACAGGGCTGAATAATTTTTTTTTTTTTTAATAATGGACCTTAATTATGTTTATGTTCATTTGTTCAAACTGTTCAAGTTCCTTTCTCTTTTTTTTGTTGAAAAAAAACTAGCTTTTTTCTACCTTTCCAGATGGATTAACATCATAATTCCTGGTTTTATTAAAATTAGTTAGAATGATGTGAAGATTATTTATACAATCCTTTTGATTAACGGCTATGATGACTGAATTATGATCATACCAATGTTAAGATTATTTGACTACTCATTCATCCATTCATTTATCCATACGGTGTCCAGGAAGGTAAAGGATCTCTCTTGTGAATGAGAAAACTTTTTCCAGAGTATGAGTATGCTATCCTCTGGGTGGAAAAACATACCCGTACACAGAGGGGGGGGGGAAAGCATACCCGTATACAGAAGGGGGGAGAAAAGCATAGCAGGGGGGGGGGGGGGGGGGTCTGAGTATTTCACAATCTGCTCAGTTACTGGGATTTTTTACGCACAACCATTTCTAGGGTTTACAAAGAATGGTGTGAAAAGAGAAAAACATCCAGTATGCGGCAGTCCTGTGGGCGAAAATGCCTTGTTGATGCTAGAGGTCAGAGGAGAATGGGCCGACTGATTCAAGCTGATAGAAAAGCAACTTTGACTGAAATAACCACTCGTTACAACCGAGGTATGCAGCAAAGCATTTGTGAAGCCACAACACGCACAAGCTTGAGGCGGATGAGCTACAACAGCAGAAGACCCAACCAGGTACCACTCATCTCCACTACAAATAGGAAAAAGAGGCTACAATTTGCATAAGCTCACCAAAATTGGACAGTTGAAGACTGGACAAATGTTGCCTGGTCTGATGAGTCATGATTTCTGTTGAGACATTCAAATGGTAGAGTCAGAATTTGGCGTAAACAGAATGAGAACATGGATCCATCATGCCTTGTTACCACTGTGCAGGCTGGTGGTTGTGGTGTAATGGTGTGGGGGATGTTTTCTTGGCACACTTTAGGTCCCTTAGTGTCAATTGGACATCGTTTAAATGCCACTGGCTACCTGAGCATTGTTTCTGACCATGTCCATCCCTTTATGACCACCATGTACCCATCCTCTGATGGCTACTTCCAGCAGCAGGATAATGCACCATGTCACAAAGCTCGAATCATTTCAAATTGGTTTCTTGAACATGATAATGAGTTCACTGTACTAAAATGGGCCCCACAGTCACCAGATCTCAACCCAATAGAGCATCTTTGGGATGTGGTGGAACGGGAGCTTCGTGCCCTGGATGTGCATCCCACAAATCTCCATCAACTGCAAGATGCTATCCTATCAATATGGGCCAACATTTCTAAAGAATGCTTTCAGCACCTTGTTGAATCAATGCCACGTAGAATTAAGGCAGTTCTGAAGGCGAAAGGGGGTCAAAGGCATATATATATATACTTGATATGGACAAGAAAGCTTTACACACACACACACTAATGCGGGTGAGTCAGCTAATTATTGATGACAGACTGTAATGACAAAATGACTCTATAGGGCCATCAAATACATTTATCTGTGTGTGTGTGCGCGCGAGCACAGTAATTTGATTTGTATTCTAATGGGTTACATTAACTTAAAAATTTGGAATAGCTGATATTTCTGAGCATAACTGTGTTCATATGTACTATATGCATCTACATGTTGTTTTGTGTATGTGTGTAAGAGAGAGATGTTGTTTTGTGTGTGTGTGTGTGTGTGTGTGTGTAAGAGAGAGAGATGCTATAAGGGAAAATCCAGAGTGACTAAAAATGAAACTGATCTGATCGATCCGCTCTGCATGTCTGTGTAAAACACTTTGAAACCCCAAAGCTGGAGTTACATTTCATGAGTGTTCTTTTTTTTTTCTCTTCAGGTCGTGAGCTCACTGTTCAGTTCTGAAGAACCTGGAACTCACAAACAAACAAACAACAACAAAAGAAACACACACTGTAACTGCAGGGTGAGCGCCTGATTTGTATGGTGAGTATTTCAGTTTACACTGATGTTATCATCTGTTTGTTTGATCTAACATCTCTCTACAGGATTCAGTACACAGACAACTTTAGTAAAAAGAAAATATAAATGTTTGTTCTTACTTTTAAACAAGATGCAAATTATTTATTTAGGCTGCTTTCCAAAGCCCTGTTTTCACTTTTAAGCTTTTTAAAGCTTAAAGCTTTTTAAAGAAGAAGCAACTAAGGAACCTAATTAGCTGACTGAGACGAGACAGATTATACAGGTCCTATACAAAAGAGACCACAGTGCACGTGCAAATGTGCAAACGAGAGACAAAGTGACAGCGCGACCACATGACACATTTCAAAACTTTGTGGTGATGAGGTAATGAGTTAAAGTAGTGAGAGGAGAAATGGTAAACTTCTTGTAAGTAGCAGCAAGGAAAACATTTTGATCTACACTTTTATTGGATTAGACAACATGAACCATACGCGCATCGATGTGCTTTGGCCGATCATGATTTTGGCGCACCAGTTCAAAGTTGCTTAAACTTAAAAGTTGCCAATTCAAAGTTGCTTAAACTCTTGTATTTGCTTCTAACACATCCACTTACAGTCTCCATTGTAATGAGGTATTGAAACTGTAGTTACTGTGAAAAGGGCTGATTTGTGATGGCTGAGTCCGAGCAGCTCCAAAACATGAGCTAATATGGGAATTTCCTAGTTCCCATGTTGTGTACTGTATATCTGGCCATGCCCATTTACATTTACACTTGGAGCCTTCGCCCCTCCCAACCTGTGTGATGCGCTATCACTAATCACAATCAAGCGCTGGTTTATCACAGACAATCACAGAGATCAGAGATTTCTTCGGTACATGTTTACAGGTGAAGTGTTCTCGATTTTGCAAAACAGGAACATAAGATTGTGCAAATCAGTGAGGCTCGAGTTTAAATGTGAGTTCTCTCACTTCTGGGTTTGATTCCCGTCTCTGGAGTTTGCATGTTCTCCCAGTGCTTGGTGGGTTTCTTCCGGTTTCCTCCCGCAGTAATTGGCGTTCCCAAGTTGGCCATAGTGTGTGAATGAGCATGTGAGTGTGTGCATGTGTGTGTGCCCTGCGATGGATTAGCACCCTGTCCAGGATGTACCCCGCCTTGTGCCCCAAGTCTCGTGGGATAGGCTCCATGCCCCCGTGACCCTGACTACAGAATAAAGCGGTAAAGATGATGAGTGAGAGTAAGTTTACAAAAGCGCAGCGTTTTAAAGAACCTCAGACCCTGCCAGTTCCCATTAACATTCTGGAATGCCTGATCCATAGATTTGATCAGATAATTAGTCGCTGTACAATCCTCGCTTCATTTCCAGATGTTTAAGCCCATTAAAGGAGTTCCTGGGAGGCCAGCATTTCAGACATGAAGCAGGCAGTCTGATTATGGTTTTGGGATACTGAGAAAACTTTCGACCTTGATGGTGTCCAACCACTAGTGAAACGCTGGGCTAAGTGCAATAGTGTAGCAGGGGATTATATAGAGAAATATATAGAGTTATATAACTCTTATATAAAGTTTTTACTCTCAGAACAGTGTTTTGTTGTTCTGCAAAATAAATCAAAAGTCCCAATTTAAGTTGAACACCACTTGTTGTTTTTTTTGTTTTTTTTTGGTTGCAAGTAAGCGTATTTTAAAAAGTTACAGTAGAACTTCTTTTTGCGACACATAATGTACCAAAGACAGAAACATAAAGTCTGTCGTTTTTGGAGCTATAAATAGTAGAAAATGTCAAAATTGCAGCATGCGTAGAGGTTTCCCAGGCCGGCACACACATACAGTATATGGGAATACATATATTGATGTTTACATACAGTAAGTCAGTCTTTCGGTCTCTCTTTTTTTCTGTGTTCCTTTCTCTTTTCACTTATATATACACACACAGACACACACTGCTGGGAGTTCCCTCTAAATGACCCCACTATGGTGTAGTGACATTACTATTGTCTGTATTTCCTAAGGATATCACTGATGTCTTTTTATGAGGGTGGAAGAAATTTCCTGTTCTAAGTCTCTCTCTCGCTGTCTCTCTCTCTGTCTGTCTGCTCAGGGAGCTGTAAAAACATTCCCTTTTTCTGTTTCATTAAAGCCTAATAGTCTCTAAGGAGAAAAAGGAAATGATGCTGAGTGCATGCTAAAAACATTGTATGACAAATTTGGACTGTAATGGTCTGATTTTAAACAGTCTTATGATGTATAAAAGTGTAAGTTTGGCTTTCCGGTTAACTCAGATCATGTTGTTTGTTTTTCCATGTATTAAGTTGACTTTTGCATGTGTTTAAATGATAATCTGATGGTTTTTTTTATATAACTTTTTCTTTATCACATTTTATCTCGAGTGTGTTGTGCATAACGGTGAGGATTTGAGACTTTATTTTCTCCACAGTAAAGATCTGTTAGTGAAGGGCTGAGCTCAGACTCCACAAGGAGAGAAACAGTGAGAGGTGAAGAGAGAACGACTGCGAATGCAGGAGAGGTGAAGAGCGCGTGTCCGATCTGAAACACACCGAGCAGATGGCCGTGCGTGTCGATCATCAAACACTCCACTTTATTAGACTGCAGACTCTGCGTATTACTCGAGTGGACATCCGAGTCTGACTCTGTATTTCCCTAACTAACACTGCTCTCTCTCTCTCTCTCTCTCTCTCTCTCTTCTGTTGGTCAATCTGATGTTCATCACCGGCTTATTAACAGATGTTTCTTTATTTATACCTTCACCATTTCTTAAATTTCTTGGAAGTTAACCTGCTCGTTAAAATTCTTTCTTTCTTCCCTTCTTTTTCTTTCATCTTCTTTTATCTGTGTATCGTCTGTTATCTTCATCTTTTTATTTAAAATTTTAATCATTCTTTTCTCTTACTTTTCTCCTTTCTCCCCTGCTATTTGTACGCACATCTTTTTCTTTCCTTCTTTCTTTCTCTTTAGAATAAAGAACATAATTCTGTTCATTTCTGTTTGTTTTCCCTTTTTTTCTTATTTCCGTCTGCATATTTAACATCTTTTTTTTTCTGTTCCTACTGTATTTGTACATGCAACTTTCTTTCTTTCTTTTTTTCTTTTTCTTTCTTTCTTTTATCTGTGTATCTTCTGTTAATGTTTTTTCCTTCTTTTTGTATTTACATATTTTTCTTTAAAATTTTTAATCTTTATTTTTTTAGATCTTCATCTCATGCTATTTGTAAGTTTCTTTCTTTCTTTCTTTCTTTCTTTCTTTTTCTATTTAAAGGAAAGAACAGAATTAATTTGTTTTTCTTTCTTTCCTTTCTTCTTTTTCCTATTGCAATTTGTGCTTGCATTTTCCTTTCGTTTTGTTTCCTTTTTTCTAACCTGACAATATTTTCCTTACTTTCTCATTTCCTCCTGCTATTCATACATGCATCTTACTTTCCTCTCTCTCCCTTTCTCTCTCTCTCTCTCTCTCTCTCTCTCTCTATCACTCCCCCCTTCTTTTCTCTGTGCTACAGTTAATGTGGATAATTAGGCTTAAAGGACTGCTGTTGTAGTTTATGCGATATGTTGCGTTACTTCCTGCAGTCAAACACATACGTGTAAACAGTAATAATAAAAAGCTTTGCTTGGGCTGTTGATGCCATAAATGGCTGAGGCGTGTGTGTGTGTGTGTGTGTCCCACGACTGCATAAGCGTTATCGGTGAGGGGCTTTTTAAATGCATCTCACGTTCTCTGTGCCTAATTATTTTTCCAGCGTGCAGCTCGGTGTCCTTGTTGGCTCTGCGCTTGGCCTGCGCTTGGCCTGCGTGGTCACACGGCTCCGTGCACAGATGTGGCCCGTGGCCGCGGTGCAGTGATGGAGAGAGTGTGTGGGAGGGATGTGGTTTTGGCCTCGGTGCTGAGCTGTACTCCGCCGTTACACCCTCACTGCACTGCTCCCCTTCCGTTTCTCTCCTTCTTACTGTTTCATATCAGGCGCGCAGACAGAGCCGTGTTTACACACGTGCAGGTGTGTGTGTGTGTGTGTTTATAAGGAATCAAATTTATGTCTTTTTTTTTTTTCAATTAGAGATAATATGAACATTATGGACTTTTTAGGTTTGTGTGTGTGTTTTGGGTGGAGAACATGTCAGCCACGTGCCACGCCAAGTGACTTCCTTTTGTGTCTGATAAACATGATGTAATTCAACCCTGACTCCCCCCCCCTTTTTCTCTTTCATTCTATTTGCTCTATCTGTATTTCTCCTCAATCTTTGTCCATTTTTTCTCTCTTTCTTCTTTCTTTCTCTCTTTCTGTTTCTAATACATCTGTCCATCCATTTCCTTCCTTTGTCCCTTATTTCATTCATCTGTGCTTTCTAAAAAAAATTTCTGTCTCTTTATCAATTGCTTTCTATCTTGTTTCTTTTTATTTGTCAATTTCCTTTTCTTTTATCTTCCCTTTAGGTCCCTTTCCCTCCTTCCTTATTTCATCTTCATTTTATCTTTATGCCTTCCTTCTTTCTGACTTGCATTGCTTTCTGTGGTCTTGGAGTCTTGAAATGTATGCAAAATATGTTCCTAAACCCCCCGCCCCCCTTTGGGACAGGGTTTGTGTGTGTGTTAGTAAATATCACAACACACACACACACACACAGATCTTATATGAGGAAAACATCTTTCGGTGGTATTTTTGCATCGTGATTGCACATGGCTGTTTCCTTTGGCAGATCTCCACTCCCCACTTAAGTGCACTGTTTTGATGAGGCTGTATAGTGTAATGTGTTGTGGGGGTTTTTTGTTTGTTCCAGAATTCACCAGAGGGCTTTGGCTCTTGCCTCTTTTTAAGCGTGAGTGACACGACTGAAGTTTTGTTATTGTATCACTGACTCACAGAATCGCCGCGTTCTCACGGGCTGTGATCCTGTTGTGTTTGTTCAGTCGGCATGAGCAACTTTACAAACAAATCACTTGACTGATGCAGTTTGTGTAAATACGCTGTACACCGTTACTCGGCCTGTGTTTTTTTCTCTTAAAATATCTGATACATTTGATTAGGAACATATTTTGCATACATTTCGAGACTCCCAAGACCACAGAAAGCAATGCAAGTCAGGAAGAAGGAAGTCATAAAGATAAAATTAAGATGAAATAAGGGTGTCAAGGGTGTCATACGTTAGACACTCTGTTCTTGAAGTTGATGTGTTGGAAGCAGAAAAAATGTGCAAGCGTAAGAAGTTGAGGGACTCTGACCAGGGCAACATTGTGTGATGTTCAGACGACTGGCTTAGAGCATCTCCAAAACTGCAGCTCTTGTGGATAAGAGAGTGTAGGAGAGTGTGTGGCTAATCTGGCTTATCCAATCCTACAAAAGAGCTACAGTGCAATGGACTACGGTTCGGGAGATCCCAGGTTCAAGCCCCACAACCACCAAGTTGTCACTGTTGGGCCCTTGAGCTAGGCCTTTAACCCTCAATTGCTCAGTTTGTATAATGAGATAAAAAATGTAAGTCGCTCTGGATAAAGGCGTCTGCCAATTGCTTAGATGTAAATGGACCATGAAACAATGGAAGAAGGTGATTTATTCTGATGGATCACGTATTCTTTTACATCATTGGGACAGCCAGGTTGCATGTGTGTGTCACTTACCTGGGGAAGGCGTGCATTATGGGAAGATGGCAAGCTGGTGGAGGTATTGTGAATGTGGCACGTATCACCTACCTAAGCATGTTTACAGACCAAGTACAACCCCTTCATGGAAACGGTATTCCCTAATACGTACTGCAAACATTGTTCAGGAGCACGGCAGAGGTGTTGACTTGGCTTCCCATTGGGGATCTCCATCTTTGGGATGTTCTGATCCATGGAGGCCCCAAGTCACAACTTGGAGCACTTAAAAAGAACTGCTGGTATTGTTTTGGTGGCAGAGAGTGCACACACACACACACACACACGCACCTTTAGAAGTCTAGTGGAGTCCGTTCCTCAGTGGTCAGTGTCGGTCTGAACTACACAATGTCAGACAGTGATGGTTAACTGATGTGACGTGTTTATCAGGCTGATTGTAGGGTTGGTGAAGTGTGAGCATTTTTGTATATGATCTCGAATAGAGATCTTTAGTCCTAGACTGAATTGTTGAAATGCTTTTTGTTGGTGCTGTGCTGTCAATATTTAAATATTTTCTCAAGATAGTCATGCTGTAAAAGTCATGTAAATGGTTGGCAACAGTGCAGCTGTTCATGATTCAGTGGTTCAGTCGAGGTAGTAAACCTGAGCCAGGATGATTTCTCTCCTTTTATCTGTTTCCCCTGATTGCTTGATTGCTTGCATTCAGATACGAAGGCCATTCGTACAAGGCCATGCATTTTTGCAGTTTTCTCTCTATCTCTCTCTCTCTTTCTCTCTCACACACACACCCACACACTCCCCTTTCTCCCACGCATTAGTTAAAACCTACAAGAACATCTCAATCTCTTTATAAAATTTGCCCCCATCGGTCTTTTCATTCAAGTTCATTCAGCAAAATCTCTCTTTCTTTCTTTGTCTCTCTCATTCTCTCTCTCTCTTTCTGTCTGTCTCTTTCTGTCTCTCTCTCTCTCTCTCTCTCTTTCTCTCACTATGTCCCGCTTTCTCTTTCTGCTTTATAGATGTTCTTGCTGAGTTTAATGGAGGTGTCTGTCTGGTTCTTATGTTTAGCTCTTTGTCTCTCTCCATCCCTGCTTTTATATTCTCAGGATGCTGACGTCACGGCGCTACCCGTCTCTGTGAGTCTTTTAAGAGAAATGTAACACTCGGAGACGCCTTACACCACATGAAGGCACATAAAGCGTCAAAATTTGTACAACAGTATATTTGAACATCAGAGCTGTCACCTGTCCTGTTTTTTTTTTTTACTTAGCGCATTTCTGAGGACATGAAATGCTTTAATATTTCATTATTCGCATTTAGATGCTAGCTTAGCAACGTCTATACAGCATTTATTCTTTGGTCACTTTGGCTTGCTGCTGACCTCAGTGGTTTTAATAATACACATGTGCTTATTCAACAATGTACAACTTAGAAATGGGAAGCGAGTCAGAAGACGAGGTTGGTGTGAGTCCTATGCCAGTCAAAAAGAAGTAGACAAAGCTTACTTTGTTTCTTATTGAAGGGCTAAAAGCAGTGTATAGGAACTAGGATACTAACACAATTGGCTATATACACTACAGGATATTATAGTGCAGTGTTCTTTAAAGTTGATTCATGTCAAAAGAACGAGCAATGTCTGCCCTCTTTTCACCTCGCTTCATTTTCTCATTTATTTTCACTTTTGTCTCCATCCTTATTGTTCGGCGCTTCTCAACAGTACCAGCTTTATCGTTGCGCTTTTATGCATGCTTCTGGACATCCTGTGATGCACGTATCCTCAAATTTTGGAACTCAAACGTTCGTATGTAGGGGACATACTGTACACTATAGTTTCTGTAGGAAATACAAACTGCTTGCATTTTTCAGAGAGCACTCACAGTATACTCTCATTTTGTGAAATGATCACTTTGTTTTCTTATTTTGAGTTTATGAGCGATTGATTAAATACTCCTACCTTACGGACTGGAGTGTGGAGCAGAAAATTGTTGGGGGGGGGCGTTATTACCGTGTACGAATGGACATTTAATTAATTAACAACATGATTTACACAGCATTAGTTTTTAATAGTCCAAATCCTGTAAGAAATACGCTTTAGACGAAGCAGACAATAAACATTAGTAATGTTGAAATCTCAATGCCTTGAAATTGAATTAGTTTAGCTATGATTCTCAGCTCTAATAAATGCACTGAAGAAGCCTTCTTTTACATTAGCTATTTAGTTAGCTACACCTTTTTAGCTATCAAATTTGTTCTCAGGGCTACACACCCATGGCACTGAGCAGTACACTGCAGCTCACGGTTACATTTATGATTTGTCGACTCTTGTATGCTTATGTTTCTAAACTTTTAAGGTCTCAGCAGTGACCCTGTGGTACCCCTTAATTCATTGGTATCCAACTCTGGTCCACGTGCCCCTTGACACAATTTTTTTGTTTTCTCTGCTCTGCTTTTCTGAAGAGAAGAGGTTGCATCAAAGCCAGGAAACCATAAAAGTTTGTAGGGCAGGGGGTCACCAAGGACCAGTGTTGGAAACCCCTCTCTTAATTTATCAGCACACATCCTCCTGAATGATGACTAGATTATACTTGTAACCACAACATAACACGATTGTGATTCATATTTGATTATTCATATGAATAATCAAATTTGTAGCAAATATTTTTAGAAACCAAATGTAACATCTGCACATGTTCCTCACGAGCAGCATGTTTAGCTTGTGTTTGCTCTCTCCAATATGAGCTGCTGATTAAACTCTGCTGATAATATACATCTGCCTCTCAAACATTAATACCTAGCAATTTGAACAAGACCTTTGAACCTTTCCGTTGGTTTCCTCCTTCACCCACAGTCTCGCATTTTATCGTGTTGACCCTGCTCATCCGGTCGTGAAAAAATTGCCCTTGTGATGAACTTTATTGTGCAGTTGAAATGATGATGAACAGGTTTTCTTGTCTCTAAACACAGAGGATGTGCTGCAGTGTGTTTTATCAGGACATGTCACTTTCTGGTGTTAATGAGGTTTTCATCTTCACAATCTAGAGAAATATTTAAATCTTTGGACTATCTTAATTTATTTATTACATAAAGGTCTTGTGTTGCTGTAAAGACTTTCAGTGGGGCAGGACTATAGCTCATGTGTGAAAATGATTCCTCATGCTTCTAGAACTGCTCTGTCATACAGTATGCTGGGTCCTGGAATATGCCACGTGCCATCAGAGAAGAAAAACTCCATTGATGTGATAATCTGGTCATTCAGTTCATCAGCTGACTTAAGTTTATTGCCACATAACGTTGCTGAGTCTAGACCTGAGCAACTGAAGCAACCCCAAATCATAACACTGTCTCCAGAGATTGTACAGTGGACACTATGCATGATGGATGCATCGCTTCATGCACTTCCCTTCTTACCCTGACACGCCCATCACTCTGGAATAGGCTCAACCCGGATTCATCAGGTCACATGACCCTTTTCCATCGCTACAAAGTCCGATCTTTATGCTCCCTAGCAAATTCAACTTCCTTTTTTTTTTTTTTTATTAGTCTCACTAACAAGTGGTTTTCTTATGGACACACAGCTGTTTAGTCCCAATCCATCACATTTTGTGTTTGAGGGAGAAAAACTCAGTCAAAACAAGAAGCGTATGCATGATACAGGATACTTGGTACTCGTAAACCAAGACATGTTCGTTTTCCGAGTCAAAATGTGTAAAAAAAGTTTTGCACGACTTGCAGGACACTCGCAAACCGCGTTACTCACAATCCGAGGTTTCACTGTATATAAGTATGGGACAGCCATGGTTTGTTTTTTCACCTGCGTGAACAGCGTCTCTTGGTGTTCATGCCGCTCTTGTTATTTACGCCGGTGTTGGACATGTCATGTTATTTTCTGAGGACAGGCACAAGCGATGCTTTAAATGATTGCAGGACTCACAGCATTCATCGTGTGCACACCTTTTACTTAATTAAAAGCAAATATAATCCAACCTTTAGTCACCAATACAGTTTAAAAGCTCTGTGATTTAGATGGGATGCCGGCCTGCTTCGTGAATGAAAGCGTTATTCTGACAATATTCTAGAAGATTCTCTGTGTTGGAGAGAAATAGCAGACATCTTTGTGTAATTTGAAAAGACTTTTTTTTTCGTGTGTCCTCGTTTCTTTTCCCAGCAGGTGCAGCTTCCCTTTGCTGCGCCTCAATGAGGGTCTTTGTGTTTTTGTGACTACACACACACACACACACACACACACACACACACACACACACACACACAGAACGTATGCCATAGTTTTCCCCAACATTCGCCTTTAAATTATCTGTGATTCGACGTCTTTTCCATTTTTTTAAATAATGAAAATGTAATAAGATATAATAACGTTCTCTCTTTCATTCCTTGCTCTTTTTCCAATTCACAGTTGCACTCTTTTTTTAAGATTGTTGTACAAAATGGAAAATGTTACTAATATTATAGATTCACGCAGCCATCTGTGTGTCACAGTTTCTCTATTTGTTGTCTAATTGTCACTGTTGAAGTTAATGTGTGTGTGTGCACAGTGTGTTTATGTCCTGAAATAAAATTTGATTTTAATCACTAGTTATGGTCTAGAAATGTAAGAATAATGTTCTTCGAGACTAAGTGAAGTTAAAAAAAAGTTGTGATTTATTTAAAATGAATTTTGCCGCACTGATTTTATTTTTAAGAAAAAACAATTAAAAATGAAAAGAGATTTTCTTTTAATGTAATTGAGGTTATAAATATTATATATTATATAATGTATTTTGAGTGGAAAAAGATAAACTATTACATATAATGTGTATTTTTTTTTATACAGACCATTTTTTTCTTTATTCTTAAGGATTTGAAATAAAACCTTTTGATCTTAGCTGTATAACTGCTAAGGTGCTATGACATGTCATAAACAGTCAAAACAACACCCGAGGGTCCTTACTGAATTACTTGTGGGGGAAGTTCAGAAGAATTTCCATCGAGTGTAATTGTTTTATGGTTTAAATCCTTTTTTAGTCTGTGAAAAAAGCTTTTAACTTTTCTCTTTGTGTGTGTGTGTGTGTGTGTGTGTGTCTGTGTGTGTGTGTGTGTGGTGGGTGGTGGTTCACGAGTCACAGATGGATTGGAAAGTTTTATGGCTTTTAGACAAAAGCGAGTGCTCGCAGAATAAGAAAAGAAGACCTTCTTGCTCTCTGTCTGTCAATAATTCATTGTGTTTTTTTTTTTTTTTTTTTTATCTTTCAGGATTTTCTTTTCTTGAGTCCTGGAGGTATCCGTGACAACCGTCCCAACTTTCCTTGGACCCTTTACCGTTCCCACCTCGGACCTCCGTCGTCCGGATCTGTCCGTCGATGAGAAAGATGAGATCCGTCATCTCGTGAAGAGGAATGAAGAACGTGCGGCGTTGGACAGAATGCCTCGTGATCTGCAGCAGAACGTGCTAGACGTACACGCAGTCTCTATGGCCGTATTCGCATAGCGCACCTCGTGTTGAACTGGGGCTAGGTGTTTGCTGCGCTGTGATTGGTCAGGATGCCAGCGAAAGGGAAGTACCTGCTGAATGAGCAGAAGCTGAAACAGGAAGCACTGTACAGGAAGTTCTCGTGCAACAGACAGTATCGGCCTCTGGTTTTGCTGCTCGGTCTGAGCGTGGTGACGTGTGCTGCGCTGCTGCTGCTGTTTTTCAGCCTGGGACTGGTGAGAGATGCACAAAATGCACACACACACAAACACACACACACACTGAAACTGAAAGGTTTGTCAAAGAGCATAGTGCAAAACAACAACATATAAAAATACATCTAGTGCGAATGTATAACCGTGTGAGACGAGGAAATGAGAATAAATACACAGGCCCAAATAAATAACAGACTAGTCTGATTGTACCCTAACAGTAAGTAGTAATTTACAGATGAAGGATGTACTGTATATAATTTGAGGTGATTCTCATCGGTATGACTTGGGTGACACTGAGAGATGTATGAGAGTGTCAGTTCATTTCTAAAGAGTGTCTGATGCATTTGAGGGGAAAAGTGTGTTTCTTACAGTGATATGAGAATATAATGCTGATATTGTGTAAATTAAAATGCTGTATTTGCGTAAGTTCTTTTCAAGAGGAAGAAGTCTGTCTATTCGAGGAGAATAATCTGTGTATGTAATTAAAGACCCTTCATTTCTCTCTATAATCCCCTGCTACACTAATGCACTTATCCCAGGGTTTCACTAGTGCTTGTACACCATCAAGGTAGAAAGTTTCCTCAGTACACCGAAGCCATGACTGGCCTGCCTGCTTCACGTCTAAAACCCCGGCCTCCCAGGAACTCCTTTAGTGCTTCTAATATGTGCAAATGGCTTGGAGTGATGTCAGGACTGTACGGGGGACATGGCAATAACTCCCAGCCCAGTCCCTGTAATGTGCAAGGGGTGTTTATGAATGATTGTATACAGTCGTGGCCAAAAGTTTTGAGAATGACACAAATATTAGTTTTCACAAACTGCTTTTAGATCTTTCTTTCAGTTGTTTGTGATGTACTGAAATATAATTGCAAGTACTTTATACATTTCAAAAGCTTTTATCGACAATTACATGATTTATGCAAAGAGTCAGTATTTGCAGTGTTGGCCCTTCTTTTTCAGGACCTCTACAGTTCGACTGGGATCTCAATCAACTTCTGGGCCAAATCCTGACTGATAGCAACCCATTCTTTCATAATCACTTCTTGGAGTTTGTCAGAATTAGTGGGTTTTTGTTTGTCCACCCGCCTCTTGAGGATTGACCACAAGTTATCAATGGGATTAAGATCTGGGGAGTTTCCAGGCCATGGACCCAAAATTTTAACGTTTTGGTCCCCGAGCCACTTAGTTATCACTTTTGCCTTATGGCTCCATCATGCTGGAAAATGCATTGTTCTTCACCAAACTTTTGTTGGATTGTTGGAGGGTGTTTTGGTATCATTCTTTATTCATGGCTGTGTTTTGGGGCAAAAATGTAAGTGAGCCCACTCCCTTAAATGAGAAGCAACCCCACACATGAATGGTCTCAGGATGCTTTACTGTTTGCGCTCACCTTTTCTTCTCCGGACAAGCCTTTTTCCAGATGCCCCAAACAACTGGAAAGAGGCTTCATCGGAGAATATGACTTTGCCCCAGTCCTCAGCAGTCCATTCACCATACTTTCTGCAGAAGATCAATCTGTCCCTGATGTTTTTTTGGAGAGAAGTGGCTTCTTTGCTGCCCTTCTTGACACTAGGCCATCTTCCAAAAGTCTTCGCCTCACTGTGCGTGCAGATGCGCTCACACCTGCCTGCTGCCACTCCTGAGGAAGCTCTGCACTCTTGGCACTCCGATCCCGCAGCTGAATCCTCTTTAGGAGACGATCCTGGTGCTTGTTGGACTTTCTTGGACGCCCTGAAGCCTACTTAACAAGAATTAAATCTCTTTCCTTGAAGTTCTTGATGATCCTATAAATTGTTGATTTAGGTGCAATCTTAGTAGCCACAATATCTTTGCCTGTGAAGCCATTTTTATGCAATGCAATGATGGCTGCACGCATTTCTTTGCTGGTCACCATGGTTAACAATGGAAGAACAATGATTTCAAGCATCACCCTCCTTTTAACAAGTCAAGTCTGCCATTCTAACCCAATCATCCTGACATGATGATCTCCAGCCTTGTGCTCATCAACATTCTCACCTGAGTTACCAAGACGATTACTGAAATGATCTCAGCAGGTCCTTTAATGACAGCAGTGAAATGTAGTGGAAAGGGTTTTTTGGGATTAAGTTAATTTTCATGGCGAAGAAGGACTATGCAATTCATCTGATCACTCTTCATAACATTCTGGAGTATATGCAAATCGCTATTATAAAAACTTAAGCAGCAACTTTTCCAATTACCAATATTTATGTAATTCTCAAACCTTTTGGCCACGACTGTAAAGTTCACACAGACGGATGTATCTTTTCCACAAGTTGGTGACGAGTTTTCTGTCGATCGTTAAGGATCAGGCGTTGCACTCACTCGCATGTTCACAGGAACGCCCGCAGTGGGCTCTGAGCTGCGATCGTCGTTCATAATATACTGGCGTAATATTTTACTGGGGAAAAGAGTCTCACCACCACGCTGTGCTTTAAGTCTTCGGTAAATGTCACTCACTGGTTTGACTTGAACACCCCTCGTATTTTTACAAGCATTAAGCATCATTGCACAGTTTTTGTTCGGTTGTTTGCAAACTGCCGTGTACAGTGATGTAGAGTGTGTCTCACAGTAATCCTTTTAAGAATCATCATATTTTCTCTAAGGATAAAGAACAGAAAAACGAGGATAAGATCAGCATCTAAACTTACAAGAAAAAGATTTGCCTTGTGAACAAAGTACAGTATGTGCTAAATCTGTATCAGTCAAAGAGCTGTCTCTTTTTCATCGCCCTTTACCATAACGAGCCTTACGATATTAATGTGAAAAATGATGATAAAACTTGAGAGTCTTCAACTGTTCTGAAAGTCGTGTGAAATATTATCAGATTTTCTTTTCAGTGTTGCGAATGTCCTAAAAGGAAGTGATAGTATCTTGAAACAGGAAGTGAACATTTCGAGACGTTATGATTGGCAGGTTCTATCGGCCTGCAGATTTCCAAAAGAGAAAAATGTATGTAGCAATTTTTCCTGCCATTGTATCCGAAATGTGCTTTTTTTTTTTTTCTCCTGCTCCCTTTTGTACACGGATCATTTTCGCCAAGGAAACGTCTCCTTCCATGTTAGAATAATCACAAGAAATCTGAGTAAATGTTATTTCAGCTTGGGTCTGCCTTTGTGCATCAATCACATGCTGGTTAAGTGATATACTGTCTGCGTGAACTTTTGTAACCCTGTGTGTGTGTGTCAGAGTCTGTGTAAATCCTTGACTGTTCTTTTTACTAATGGTCTGTCTATTTCGAGTAGGAGAATCTGTATTTGTAATTAAGCATATGTTTAAAAAAGAAATATAATAATATAATCCTGGTGTTCAAGGTGTGCAAGTGTGTCAAGAGTGCTTGAACTAATGATTAAAATTCATACTCTACTTTGGTAGACTTATCAGATCCCATATAAAACAGGATTATAGATTTATATAAGCAGTTACTTTATGAACTGTACAGGTTTTATTCCTGTATTTACTGTCCATACAGAATGTCGTGCAAACGATTGCAGGGATTTAGTGGCCATTTTGGCAGCACTGTGGCGAAGCGGTTAGCACTGTGACCTTACCCCTCCAGGGTTGCGGTGGGTGTTTTGTTGGGTTTCCTCCCACAGTTCAAGGACGTGCAGATTAGACTAATTGGCATTTCCAAATTCCCCATAGTGTGAGTGTGTGGTTGTGTCCTGCTATGGTTTGACCTCCCATACAGGGTGTACCCCACCTAGTGCTCCGAGTCCCCTGTAACGGAATAACCCCAATAGGGAATGAGAGAGTAATGTCCTTTTTTATGTATTTGCATTGTAAAGAGTAAGATTGAGACAGTCGATGAATGGCATTGTGGGTAATGTACTGTTGGAGAACGTTTAAACAAATCCAAATAATTGTTGATTCATATAACTTGTCCTGTAAGTTGTTCATTTATGGATTTGTGTTAATTTGTGATCAGATGTAAAATATGAGTTTCTCAATCTGATCAGCTTTTTATCTCTCAACCTCAACCGTTCTGACGCATTAAGGCTGTCCTCATGACAATCTGTTTTTATATGTACTGTGCAAAAATGTGAATGTCAATTAATCTCGCTTGCGCTCTCTCTCTCTCTCTCTCTCTCTCTCTCTCTCTCCGTATTTTTTTGGGATTTAGTATGTGGACAGCCATGCAGCATTTTTGGGAGTGGTTATCGGTGCACTGCTTGTGTTCCTGGCTGCGTTTGTGTTCCTGGCTGTGTTTGTGTTTGTCTGTGCCGAGGCTCTCACTCAGAAATGGATCACGCTGTTGGGTTTGGTGTTGTGGGCGACATACCTCACCATGGGGTTCACCTTTGTTTACTCCACGGAGAAAATTCTTCCATGGGACCAGGTAATGCACACACATACTGTACACATACATACACACTCACACATGCACACATATACTGTACATTCTGAGTTTGATTCCCGCCTCGGGTTCTGCGTGCATGGAGTTTACATGTTGTCCCCGTGCTTGGTGGGATTCAGGTTCCTCCCACAGTCCAAAGACATGCAGATTAGATTAACTGACATTTCCAAATTGCCCCTAGCGTGCTAAAGATGTGTGTGAATGTTGACCGGTGGTGCCACCACAGTTGTAAAATGGGAATTAATATAATGGTAATTACTACTGGCCTCCACGGTCCCTAGTTAGACTGCAGAGGTTCCTAGATAGATTGATGGATATTCAGTGTGTGAAATTTTTCCACATTTAATAATAAATCTTCAAAATGTTGATTGTAGTATCCAAAATACTAATATATAATATATTTATATATTTTGACAGATTTGAAACACAACTTAAGCATAATAATCTTATAAAGAAACCTTGCCATGTAGCCAAGTACCGTGACTCTAACGATGTACCAAAATAAAAATTTCTTTTATTAATTTCATATCACATACATACAGTTTAGGCTCATGTAAAGAAATGCTGTGAAAAAGACCTGTAATAAAAATTTAACACAAAGACCAGGACATTCCAAATACACACCAAGTGCAAGCACAAATTCTCCTCTGAATGGCTGAAAAGGTTACGGTTTTTAAGAGCATGCTTGTCTTTGTCCTGACTCGAACCCCGTTGAGATCCTCTGGGAGGCTTAGACTGGAGTTTCATGCTCAAAGTCCTCCCAGTGTGATTGCAAAGAGTGTGCAAGAATTCCCCCACAGCACCACAAAAGAATGATCTCCTGTTATCAGGGGTGTTTGGTTGTTCTTGTCCCTGATGAGAGTAGCAAAGCCAGTTACTTACAGTACTGGGAAGATTTGTTTTGTCAGACAAAGGGACAAGCTGACACGGCAACAAAACAAGCCCTTAAAGAAACAATTAGAGTATGTCAAATCCCACCCTCTGATCTCAAGCCATTTGATAAATCAGTATTTATTAAATTAATGGCAAGCAGAATGGAAACAATACCAAAAGAAAAAGATGGTTTCACCCCTTTAAATCCAGACACGACCAAATTTAACCCATGCCTATTTATTGAAGGGTGAAGAAGCTCCAAAATGTCAGCACTGTAGCACTACTCTAATCATAAAACATTTTGACCTGCCCAAGTTTAAATACCATAAGAAAAACTATTTCTACCAGAACAAACTTATTCTGCAAAACAAAACCAGAAAACATTTACAATTTTTAGCAAAAGTGCACTTAAAGAACCTCATGTAAAGTCCTGTTCCTCTGGCAAAGGCCATGTTATAATGTGACATTTATTTTATTATTATTATTCATATTTTTATTTTACTTTTTTCCACAACCCTTTAAATCCCTTACATTATAACATATTATAGTGGTTATCTGCCATGAAATAGGCTGAGAAGCTGATATGGCAATTAATCCTAATACAAACAACCTTTTTTTCAGATGGGCGAAATAACGCTTGTAGAACATTTTTCTTTAATAATCGAAACAGTTATTTAACATTTCATTAGGATTTACTAGTCTGTTATTATTGGTATGAGCATCTGGAACTATTTAATGTGACAAATACATGAAACCAGAAGGTGCCAATATTTGTTTACAGCACTGTTTGAAGAGCAGTACACAATAAATGTTAATATTTAGTGTGACTGATTTATTTATTTATTTATTTTAACCTGTTCTTCTGTCCTGTTTAGGTGCCCTTTTTCCTCTTCATCATCATCACGGTGTTCACATTATTCCCCTTCCAGATGTGGTTCGCCGTCACTCTGAGCATTATCTCCTCCCTCTCTCACATTATTTTGCTGTCCGTGCACTTCACCTTATACAAGTCTGTCGTGGGTCCTAACCTGGTCTATCAGGTAAGTGTGCATCAGACTTTCACCTGTTTGGTTCCCTGAAAGCGGCCCTACGGGGACAAAGATTAACTTCTGTTGAAGAGGTGGAGACAGCGGTGCATTTGTGGCTTGTAGCTCAGCCTAAAACGCTTTTAATTAGGGAATACAAAAGCTGGTTTGACAGCTGGACAAAGAGATTATGTTGAAAACTTATGTATTTGTCATCCAAAACACAGTACTGGTGCTGATTTTATTTTTTTTATGTGATACATATAATATAGACAACCTGTGCCAAAGAAGCTACTTTGTGCTAAAGAAATTTATGTAACATGGAAGTGACCAAGCTTGCTTCCATAATAATTTACAGTAGCTGTTTTGGAGAGATGATTTGTGCCCCAAAAATGGCCATTTTTCAAAGTTAGTTCATTTAAAATTCTAATTATTTATATTTCTTTGATTATTGATACTAAAATTGGTGTGAGATTCTAGAACCAAATATATTAAAAGGAGATAAAAGCTTATAAAGCAAAAAATCTGTAGTGTCCGTAACCATTTTAAATTCACGTTGCAATATCTTAAGTTTGTGTTTTAGAATAACAAACTTTTTCAGATTTATATCTTTTTATGTAAAATCTAAATTAGCCAAGTAAGATGATTGAAATTCAGACATGGAATTTTAAATTATGAGCATTTAATTGTATTTGGCAAATGTGATTCTTTTTATCTGATTCTAATATAAATGTGTATGAATATTTACAAAAAACGAAGCATGGACCGAAGGATAAGAAGCATTAAGTACTATGAAAAAAGCTGTTGTACAATGCTATTTAAAAATGCACTTTTTCACCTAGGTGAGACACTTTTTATTTTTTTATTATATTTTTTTTAGCACGGATATCATATTTTGGCCATGTCATTTCTTAAAAGTTAACTAAACTAAAAGCTAACTAAAAGAAATTTTACAGCCGGAGTGTGGATAATTTTTGACTCTCATTGGTGTATGACTTTTTAAACAAATGGCTTTTTCTTATGATCTCTTTTTGTCTCTCCCTCTCTCTCGTCAGCTCTTGTCGAACGCGGTGGTGTTTGTGTGTGGGGTTGCAGTGGGAGCGTTTCATAAGGTTCTTAAGGAGAAAGCTCTCAGGCAAACTTTCCAGGACACACTGCGCTGCCTCGGCATCCGCATGAAACTGGAGCTCGAGAAGAGGCAGCAGGTAACATACGCACATGCACTTTTGCTAAGTAAAACTTAAGACTAAGTGCTCCAAAAATCCAAACTCCTGCCAGGACAAATCGCTGTTGTCCATTGTCCTGACTGGATGAGAATCATGCATCACTGGTTCGCACACGAGCCAGAACTATAAAAAATCCATTTACAGGTTGTTATTAAACCATGTCTAATAAAATCCTTATTCATCCCGAATGATGGTGTAAATATTTATTATCTAGCTGGAGGTCTCAGCTCTTTGTTTTGTGTAGGCGTGGGAATGTTGACCTTTTTATAACAAAGGCGAGTCAATCATCAGGCCAAAAATATAATTTTTATCCCCGTCTTAAATTCAAGATGCATTTTGTCTGGATTTTGTTTGTGTCTTATGAATTTCCAGACAGAGAGTCTCAGGATCGAACCATCCTGAGCGCATCGTACTGCCCTTATAAAGCATCGAAGTTGGAAATGTCAGTTAGAGTGTCAGTTGAAAAAGAAGTGCTTTCACTATGGAAAATAGACAAGTAGTTGAATTCTTATAAGGAAGAAATACTATGATTAAAATAAGGTTAATTTTAGTAGTCGTGCATCCTCTGGTGTTTGATGGTTGAGGTATTAGATAGTGGATGATTGAGCTGAATGAACAAAATACTGTCTATAGACTTGACAATTATAATAAAAACTTATGAACTTTTTTTTAACTTAAAAAAAAAAATACTTTTAATGTAAAACTTGTTAAAAGCGCCAGAAAGTTACCTGGAGTAAAATGACTGACGGGGGCAAATTTTACCCACATTTCATGTGCGAGTTTATTTTATTTCTTGCCCTGACTTTTAAAGAAAACAGCATTATTTGTGTGTTGGACAAACTCGACACAATGAATCTACTTGGCTGTGAAATAAATAAACGCTGAAGTCACGCCTAGCTTTATAACGGACTAACTTTGGTTTCAAATATTTGCTTGTGTTACATGGAGCCAGATGGTAAAGATCTGGATTATTTTTTGTTGGACAGACCTGCAACTTTGCTTGCAGTGAACTCACTGAAAATAAACAGTGACAGTTTGCTAGAGATAGAGAAAATACTCTGGGCTTTCCTCATCCATCTCATCTCATATTATCTGGGAAAAATGTTTAAATGTACTAGAGTACATGAACGTTAACTATATATACACTATATATAAACACCCGTGTGTGTATATGCTATGTATGTATGCATGCATGTGCGTGTGTACTGTATATATACACACAGTGGCAAGAAAAAAAAAGGATGTGAACCTTTTGGAATTTCATGTTTTTTTTCTTTGCATTAATTTGTCATAAATGAGATCTGATCTACAGCAAGTCAAGGGTATTGACAAAAATAATGTGCCTGAAATTTTTTTTTGATACACTGGGGAATTCATCCTCCTCTCCGTGACTGCAAGCTGGCCACGCCCGGATGCAGCAAAGCAGGTCTAAATCGTGAGGTTTCCTTCCTCATACTTTACAGTTGGGATGATACAGATTCATGATGATATGTAGTGCACGATTTATGCGCACGATGTCGGATGTACAGTATTGCTGCATGCTCTTTCCAAATAGCTTAATCTTAGTTTCATCAGCGCACAAAACGTTTTGCCAATACCGCTGTAGAGTGTCAGTGTGCTCTTGTCACGGTTTCTTTTAGTAAGCAGCGGCTTTCTCTGTTGTGTCTGGCAGTTATTAACCTAAGGATTCATAGACTTTTTCGACTAGCACTATGAGGTTTCCCAATAAAGTGAAATGACTTCGATGAAGATCACATTCCAGACAAATTCTATGACGAATTTATGCAAAAAAACATGAAATTCCAAAAGGTTCACATACTTTTTCCTGCCACTGATGAATTTCAGACTCTTTAAGTCTCCTGTTCAATAAGATCCTATGTTATATAGATCTGTTTAGTTTTAAACTGAAATCCTCTCCTTCACCTACTCATATGTGTCTCCTGTGATACTATCTGTGAACCTCTAAAGGTTCATTTCAGTTTCTACCGTTTTGTATGTCTGTGTACATTCTCCCCTTTCCAGCATAAAAACACAAGGTACACATTGTGTACGAAAAAAATGTGGAGGGGAAGAAGATAGGCTAACCTCTGTTCTCCTGGAGGATAAGATCTGCTGGCTTACGGTTACATTCAGAGCCCCTACTAACCCCGCTAACCCCTACTAAGAAAGACCCAGAGAGAGAAAGAGAAAGAATGCAAGATAGTGCGACAAGTTTTAAAAGAGGGTGGGGTGGGGGGGGGGGGGGATCATATCTGCTCTCTAGATACCCGGCTATGATTATTTTTTTTTATGATTTTAAGAGTAAAACATACAGTATTTAGAACATTAAAAAAAAAAAAATAATAAAAAATCTTGGTTTTGTAGCTGAGAAAATATATTTGAAAAACGAGACGCTTTTCGTGTTTGTTTGGGTGGACTGGGAGGTTTGTGCTCTCAATCTATTCTACAGCTCATTCAAAGAGCAAAGTCATTTTTAGGCAAATTCTAACAAAGGTCACACAATTCTTTCAAAAATTTAAAAAAAGCAATGGACAGTGTATTTAATGTGGTGGTTAAGCAAGTTTGTTGTTTTTCTTCGGGCTTACCTTCACATAAAGTATATTGCAAACAACAACTATTTACGCCATGTCCACTTTGTTAAATCTACCAGTTCCGTATGCGTCATACCAGGAAAACTGCAGCCAAACTGTGACATGAGAGTACAATTCCAGAAATGGGAATGTTAAAGAACCTTCCTACCCTTCTGCTGACATCACACTAGACGGAATGGAATCACGGTCTAAAGATAACTTCTCTAGTCCAACATGAGTTACCAGCTAGGATCCAGACGTAGCAAAGAATTTCTGAATAAAAATTTAATTTGCAGGAAATTTGAAAATCATTCGACATGTCAGTAAATAACATTAACATTTACGGAATTTAGGCACAGTAGGGTGATAAGACTGTTAGCCGCATTAAAACGTTTAAATGGTGCAGACGTTTTAAAGAAGGCCGTATGTCTGTGAATGAGATGGCTCCGAGCCCACTGCAGTCGTTCCCATGAACATTTGGCGAGTGAAACGCCTGATCCTTAAAAATAGACTGATATGTTGTCGCCGATTTGCAGAAGAGACGCATCTGTCTGTTCCTCACACCAGGCCGATTCCATTACAGGAGTTCCTGGGAGGCCAGAGTTGAAGAAGTGAAGCAGGCAGAGTTCAATCCTGGCTCAGGCATACTGAGAAAAATGAAGAAAGAAAAAAATGAAAAGAAAAGAAGTAATGACTGTAAAAAAAAAACTCTAAAGAGATACCTAGAAAGAGCTGATATAAAGTCTTACGTACACAATATTAGCATTTTACTGTAGTTGTAGTGATCTGTAAAGAAATTTGTGAACCTGTAATGTTCAATGCCATGTCCAACTCAAATGTCATGGTTTCATAAGAGCTTTAACATCACTTATGTCTTGTTACCAAAGTGATGTGCAAATATTTTATTACAGATGGTCTAGATTAGGTGTGGCTGCGGCTCGAGAACTGGGTCGGACACCTGGATCTTGATCTAGATCCTCATTATAACAGTCTATAGTCACATGAAAAGGTCTTGCTAGCTCTAGATCTAGATTAGATTAGCAGAAAGCGTTTGCTTGCATGATATGACATGCTTCCTTTTTCCTCTATTTGTGTGCTGCTGAATAAATGTAATAATTTTTTTATCCATTTTTTTCCTTTACCATCATGTGTAC
Organism: Clarias gariepinus; assembly: GCF_024256425.1. NCBI lineage: Eukaryota > Metazoa > Chordata > Actinopteri > Siluriformes > Clariidae > Clarias > Clarias gariepinus. The sequence continues at coordinate 4,035,726 of NC_071102.1, forward strand.
CGTGTTTGTGTGTTATTTAGGAGAATCTGTTACAGTCAGTATTGCCCGTGTATATTTCGATGGAGATGAAGCTGGCCATAATGGAGCGCTGTAAATGCAAAGATAAGGAGGCACACCAGCGGATGGTCAAAGACAATAACTTTCACTGTCTGTATGTCAAGAGGCACGAGAACGTCAGGTAAAAATTTCCATACACACACACCCTTTGGATCAGTAACTAAAAGAAACATTATTTTGAATAATGTATATACAGTACACATGTATCCTCATTGCGTGTTTGGAGCTCCAATGATCTGTCTAAGAGGTTGTGTTTGTGTATGAAGGGGATGTGGGTGTTTTAAAGAAATGAAAGATATCGATCTTGCTTAAGTTTGAGCATGCTCACCGTGGAAGTGAAAGTTTGTAGTTTTACTTCCTGATTACAGCGCTGTCCTGTTTGGCTTAAAGTTATTTTGAGGTTCAAAATGAATCTAAAATATAAGAAAGAGAAAATAATGAAGCTGCTGATTTTACCCTCGTTAAATTTTTTTTAAAGATATTTGCTTTCGTAATCTTTGACGGTTTAAAGTGGTATATTATAGTATAAAGTTGAAGTATGTGATAACATTACAGTGCAATTATTTTAGAAACATATTAGGATTGCGATTTTAAACTGCCATATGTAATTATTAAATGTACCATCTTATATTTAAACATATGTATTAAGGCTTATACCAAATAATGGGACCAGTGATCTCATGAAGAGGATGATTGCCAATATTCATTTATTAATCACCTTCAAATTATTATTATTATTTTTTCCTCCCTACTTAGTTTCCCCCCTAAGTTTCTACTACCACTCAGTCGGGAGGGCCGGTGACTATCACTGCTGACCGCAATTTTTTCGAACTGCTTGAAAACTGCCCTTTTCAAGCAGGGGCGGTGTAACACACTCGGAGGACATTGCTAGAGCCGTGATTATTGTGGGAGCACTAAGCACTACCTCCCATCCTTCCCCTCTGAGAGAGCTCGGCCAGTCAGCTATCTCTAGACCTCCGGCTGCGAGAAGGTTACAGCATCACCCGGGAATCGAACTCACGATCTCCGGATGATAGGGCGAGTGCTTTACCACTGCGCCACCTGTAAAGTATTTACAAGAGCCAACGGTTTTTCTCTCTCTTGTGCTGCGGAATTGGGGGTAATCGTCTCTCCCCTGCTCGGTCTTAGTGCGCGTCTCTTACTGGTATAATCAACATCTGTGCGCGCGTGTACTGTTTACTATAACACTGTGACCACGTGTGTGTGTTTAAAACATCTTTTATTTTGTGTCTGTATGCGTGTGTGTACATCGCGTGTGTAAAGCAAAAGCAAATCTCGTTAGAGAGGTTAAAGATCCATTTTCTCTCTTTGTATCGGCCTGCTCTTTGTCATTGGACACCGTGCCCCTTCACACACACACACACACACACACACACTCTTCTCTCTGCTCTACACTGCTCTGTCACGATTCTTTTCAAAGGTAAAGTGCAGGTTAATTTGTTTTATTTTTACTTCCGATAAAACGGCCTTCTGTTAACGTGCGTGTGTGTGTGTGTGTGTGTGTGTGTGTGTGAAGAAGTCAAATGAGACAGGAAGAAGTGTTACTGTGTACAGTAAGACAAGAAAAGGGGGAGGGGGTCTAATGACTCCTCTCCTCATATTTTTGCTTCACATACAAGCACACACACACACACACACACACACAGCGCCTGCGCGCATAAACGGAAACACTTATCTGTCTGGATTTATTTTTCCTTTTTTTAAAAGTAAAGTGCAGATTAATTTGTTTTATGTTTATTTTTTATTTTGTATTCATTATTTTTATGTATTTGTTTTTTTGGTCTGTGGAACGAATAATTTGAGTTTCCATTATTTCCCATGGGAAAATTTCCATTTTCCCATTCCCACTCGGAAACTTTATTTTGAGTGTTTTGAAATACGAGCCCGCTTCCGGGAACGAATTATGCTCGTAATCCAAGGTTCCACTGTACTTCTAGTTAGGAACCCAGTGAACCAGTGTACGAATATATTTAATGATGGAAACTTTTAAATCTCATCTTTTACTGCGCTTAAATCATCTGCTCCATTAGTCCTATTTTGCAAACCATGATACATGGACATGCATAGAGAAAGAGTATCCAATGTTGTAAACATTAAAGCAATTTTTGTAAGTCGCTCTGGATAAGAGCGTCTGCCAAATGCCTAAATGTAAAAGAGTACTCACTATTAGCTGCTTTTCTGTCTTTCTGAAGCCCACGCGGTCATACACATCTAATTACACAGCACATGGGCGTGTCCGACAACAATGCAGGATTTGTTTCATGGTCCAGTATTTTCATTTTATAATCACTGACCTATGAGACCTACAGTATGAGAGGGATCTTATTAAGAGCAGTTCATTTATTAAGTGATGATGTACATTTCCTGTTTTATGTAAAAACATAGTTCAAACAATCGGTTAAAATATCTTGTACATTCCTGTGAATATGATCATGCTTTATTTTACCTCCATCGTTAAAAATCTATATCCTTTCTCGAGGGGAAAAAAAAGTCAGTTTATACTTTTTTTTAGCAGTACATCAGCTGTTTGAATAAAACTTTTTTTACTTTAAAAAAAATTGTAAATATTTGCTTTTTGTGCGCAGTACAGTTAATTTTCAAAAATAACTAAATAAATAAATTAGCGAATTTAGACTTTAATCTTTTGTCATAATTAATTACAATTTGTTGCTCTGTAGTTGTAGAATTTAACCCAGGTTTGTGTTCAAGAAAATCTGCAGCCATGTCAGACGGCTAAAATCTTCAGGGTTCCTTACTGACGGTCACAGACGTGTACACACCTCTATACACACTTTTCATCTTTGCGGCGCTGACCTTCAATATTAAAGTCGATTGCATAACCTTGCTCATTCATCCTGTCACCTCAAAAAGGCTTTTGAACCACATCATACAGGCTTGAATCATTTTATACACGCGAAATTGCTTTGAATGGCCAAACATTGAATCAATGCGTTTGAATTAGACTCTGTATCCACTGACTCACAAGTAGTAGAAGGTCATGAGTGTTCGTCATCAAGGGCTAACGTGAAAGCGAATTAGCAGACTGCGCTGAGATTACGGACATGGGAAGTGTGAGGCAGAATTTTAAATAAAGACTCGAGAGGAAAAGTTTTCCCTTGGACCAGGCTCCGAGCCAATCCCTGTGACTTAGCGCTGAGATCCCAATGAGACACCACCGCAAATTTCTGCTGTCACAGTGAAGGGTTACTCAAAGATCATAAGAAAGGATTGTTGTTTTAACTGACTCCTGAGGCCAGTGAGAAGAGCTGGAGTCGGCTTAAGTTTCTTCCTGCTTTAATCTGGGAATCTGTCAAGGATATTAGTTTAGAAAAAATAATGTTGTTATACTAACTCCAACCTTGGCGTCGCCTTTCAAACTGCACTAGATTTGAAAAACATTTAACTGAGAATAGTTTTAAACATGTGTTGCTGTTCATTCAATTTTATGATTGTCTCTCCTATGATGGCTGGACAAAATAATTAGCAGGATCTCTTTGAGCTTAAAAATTTGTATTTGGACCGGAGTTAGAGGAATGGTCACCTGTTGTTGGTTCATGGTATAAGCATTTCCAGTATGATGATTTGAAAGTGTGTATGTGTAAGAAAAATGTGTCTAGATAATAATGAGATGAATGAATGATGAATGAAATGTCTCTGCTGAGCAAGCCAAGGGTGACGGCGACAGTGGCAAGTAAAAACTCCCTGAGATAGCAATAGGAAGAAACCTCGAGAGGAACCAGACTCAATCAGGGAACCCATCCTCATTTGGGTGATAACAGATAGAAATAACATCATGTGTGTTGTGCAGGTGAAAGTTCAATATAACAGAAGTTCTTTAAATTAACATAAAGTCCAGTTCAGCACAAGGAGTCAGTAGGTGCAGAGGGCAGATGGGGTCTGGGTCACTGGAAACACAGGAGCAGCATGCGTAGCTTCAACCATCATAAAGCAGAATCCAGCTGGAGCTGATCTTTCTCTGGATGCCTCAGGATCCTCGCAGGGTCGGCCTTTATCTACTGAAGCTGGCACAATCTCCGGATGCCTCGGGATGGGTAGAAAAATACAGAACAGATGGAGAGAATTAGCGTAGTTGCCATTCAGGATAGATGTACAGTACTGGAGTATGAGGTTATAGGATGAGTTGCGTGTATGCCAGATTAAAGAGATGTGTCTTGAGTCTACTTTTGAATTGGGAAACCGTGTCTGAGCCCCGAACAGTGTCTGGAAGGCTATTCCAAAGCTTTGGAGCTAAATATGAAAACGCTTTTGTAGATTTAAAAATTTTGGGAACTACCAGAAGTCCGGAGTTTTGTGATCTTAGGGAACTTGGTGGATTATAGCGTATCAGAAGACTATTAGGTTAGGTATGTGGAAGCTAAACCATTTAAAGCCTTGTATGTAAGTAGTACTATTTTGTAATTAATTCTAAACTGAACAGGTAGCCAGTGCAGGGATGATAATATTGGGGTTATATGATCATATTTTCTGGATCTAATGAGAACCCTGGCGGCTGCATTTTGGACTAACTGAAGCTTGTTTATTGAGGATGCAGGACAACCACCTACTGTAGTAATGCATTACAATAGTCCAGTCTGGAGGTCATGAATGCATGAACTAGCTTTTCTGCATCAGATACGGATAAGATGCTCCTAAGTTTGGCACTATTTCTGAGACGGAAAAAGGATGTTTTTGTGATATTGAATTTACAAAGGACAAGTTACTGTCTAATATCACGCCCAGGTCTTTTACTGTTGAGCTGGTAGTAACAGTACATCCTTCTAAAAGCAGGCTAAATTGTGAAAGCTGTCGTGTGCTGGTTTTTGGGCCGATAAGTCATTAATGGCCGATAAGTAATATCTCCGAATACACCCATTCCCCCAAAAAAGTCTGAAAAATCTGAAACCCTGGCCTCCCAGGAACGTCTTTATAGCCCTAACATGTGTAAATGGCTTAAAGCGAGGTCAGGTGGATGGTGGATGCAGCAAAAACTCCCAGCCGAGTTCCTGTAACGTGCAAGTATTGCGGTAGGAAGTATGAGGTTGTTCATTGTCCTGCAAAAACAGAACGCCTTAGATGATCGAACCAGGTTTTTTTTTTTTTTTTCCTTAAAGGAAAGGGTCATTAAAGGAGTTCCTGGCCCGGAGTTTCAGACAAGGAAACTTTCTACTGGTTAAAAACTGTGCATTAGTGTAGCAGGAGATTATATAGAGAAATAAAGAGAGTTTTTATTCTTATAACAGTGTTTTGTTTTGCACAATCAAAAGTCTCGAGTTGACTTGAACACATCTTTTTCTAATTCTAATTTCTGGTTCTATAAGCAAAAATGTATTTACAAGTAGAAATTACAGCAACTGCTTAAAACACCGTCATTGTCAGATATTGTTTAATGGATCAGAACTGCTGCTGTCCCACACAGAGATGATTTCCTCCTTTAGTGCATCAGTTGCTCTGAACCGATTCTGATAGTCTGCTGATTTCAGATAAGCTCGTAGTGGTGTTACGGCTGGTTTTGTTCCATCTTCTGTTGTTAGTTTCTTGAAATAAGAAAAAACTAAAACAAATAAAATGTTGTGTCTTAGTGTATAAAATGTCTATGCTATGGATCAAGACTTTTGGTCCATTCTGAATATATATTATATTTATATTATGTATAATGCAGGTGATTTTTCTGTGAAAGAGTTTAAATCTAATGGCTGATGCACAATGTTTTCTCATAGTTTTTTTTTTTTTTTTTTTTTTTTACTTATAGATGTACTTAAGCCGAACTTATACTTAAGTCCTCTAAAATTCTCCCTCATTTTCCTTCTCCATTTCAGCATTCTTTACGCAGACATTGTCGGTTTCACTCGTTTAGCCAGCGACTGTTCCCCCAAAGAGTTGGTGATCATGCTGAATGAACTCTTTGGGAAATTTGACCAGATTGCCAAAGTGAGTGATTCATTTATCTAGAATAGTTGTATTTCTTTTCGAAATAATAATATTTATGCTTGAGCACTGATGTTCCCACCCCCCCGTATGTTCTGTGAGATGAATTGTATGGTTCAGTGGTGATGATGAGGTCTTGATCTCTAGCAGAACTGTACAAATGATATGTTTTTGTGTTTGTGTGTGTGTTTAGGAGAATGAGTGTATGAGGATAAAGATCCTGGGCGATTGTTATTACTGTGTGTCCGGACTACCTGTCTCCTTACCGAGACATGCCAAAAACTGTGTCAAAATGGGTTTGGACATGTGTGAGGCTATTAAGTAAGTACACCAGTGCGCTTATGCGCACACACAGATATTAAAACACACACTGAGCGAAATAAATTACTCATTACATTTTTTCATTATCGTGGCAGGCTGGTTCGGGAGGCGACAGGAGTGGATATTAACATGCGTGTGGGCGTGCACTCTGGAAACGTGCTCTGTGGGGTGATTGGTCTGCGCAAATGGCAGTTTGATGTCTGGTCACATGATGTCACCTTGGCCAATCACATGGAGTCCGGAGGGTTGCCTGGGTACAAAGAATGCTACACTTTAAATTCACTGTTTCTGAAAAAGTCGATTGAGATGTTAAGTATTGCTTGTATAAAAAAAGGATGTTGCTCTGTTTATAATAATATAATAATGTGTGTTTAGTCGGGTGCACATCACCGAGGCCACTCTGAAGCATCTGAATAAAGCGTATGAGGTGGAGGAAGGAAACGGCCACCTTAGAGACGCTTACCTGAAAGAGCTCAACGTCAAGACTTACCTGGTTATAGACCCCCGGGTCAGTACTTAAGCATTTCGAATAAAATTCTGTTTAAAAAAAAGTTTATTTTTCAAATGCATTGGTATATTTTACCACTACCAGAGCTAATTTCATTGCATTGCACTTTCTGTTCATCCACTGCCCAGCTTAAAAAAGTTACACATATGATTTTGTTCAACACCTTCAGCTTTGATTACAGTGCTCAAGTCATGTGCAATTCCTCATTCTTTTACTTTTATCCTGAGTTCTTTTCATACTGTTAAACAAGCTGAACATTGACTACTCTAAAATATATCCAAGTTTTATTTCTATAGTATTGCTCCTTGAGATATACTATACACACTGATATACTAAAATCTTATCTGCTGAGAGTGGGTGTACTGTTTATTATTCTAAAATGCATATGAGAAAACAAAGGTCAGTTCTCCTCAATTCTACAGTCACCCATCATTTGGTCAAAAATCGGCTGTTTTTGTAACAACCCCAGCAGCGACCTCCTTTTCCCTCTCATACTGTATGTTCCAACCGCTCAGCATTCAGCGTCATCAGTATACTAATCATCAGCCTGATCGCCTGTAATCATCGGCACCTGTTTCTCACTGGTTCATGCCTTAAGTTAGATGTTTTTGTATTGTATTTGTTTTTGTGTTGTATGCTTGAATGATTCATAGGTCACTGAGTGACTTAACAACCCAAAACATTTCTCTGAAACTGCTGAGGTACAGGGACTGGACTGAAATGAGAGACAAAAACTTGCCCAATATGATAGTCCTTCAGGATGCCTGGAGATCTAGTCCTCAAGATTACATAAAAAATAAATAAATACAAGAATGTCTGTTTTTTTTTTTTCCAAGCAAAATATGAAAAAAATGAGAGGTTGCTCAAGACTTTTCTTGCTGTGCACTGAACACTGTGCGGTATGTCAACAACATGATTTGGGAGAAAATGATTAAGAACCAGGTTTCTCTAGATGCAACCTAGATGTCTGTATGTGATAAACGTTGATCTGAGATGTTAAACATCAGTTTTTTTTTTTTTTTGGGTAGCTCAGTGATTAGCAAGGCCCTTAACCCTCAACTGCTCAGATGTATAATGAGATAAAAATATAAGTCGCTCTAAATAAGGGCCTGTTCCGAATACCGTAAATATTAAAAACATATATATCTTTTGTGTGCTGACCCAGTCTAAGGACCCGTCCCTGAGCAGCCGTAGCGTTCCTAAGCAGCGTGCGAGTGACGGTTTAAAGATGCGAGCATCAGTGAGAATGACGCGCTACCTGGAATCATGGGGCGCCGTGAAACCCTTCTCCCATCTCCAGAGCAGAGAGGGCTTCATGACGGATCCTATGGTGAACTGCAAGAACCGTTTCAAGGTTCACAACACACACACAAACACGAATGCGCAATGAATCGCTATTATGTCTTTTTTTTTTCCTGATTATTGTTAATGATATTATTAATGAGACTTTGTTTTTCTCTCTCGTCAGGACATCCCCATGAGACCAGTACCCTTAAAAGTGACAGAAAGGTTAGTGATACCTGAGACTCTGGTGAGCGTGTGTGTATGCATGCACGCAAATGTCTTTTCACACTAGTAAGTCTATGCAAGATAGAAGTGCTGTAGGCTGTAGTATCGCCTACAGCACACAATTCACCTCAGTACACAGTTTAAAGTGAATTTCAGTGTAGAATTTTCAGTGTAGCGTAACTATAGTTTAAATGATCGGGTTCAAAGCAAAATGAGAGAATTATTATTTATTTATTTTTTTCAAATGAAGCAAGAAGTATTGAAAACTGCTAAAGAATATTTTGTGAAATTTTCTTTGAGTTGCAAAGATGTTAAAAGCTGAAATATCTACGGGGTACTTGCGCAATGTACTACGGGGTACATACGGGGTACTTGCAAATTAAACTCGTTCCACAGGTGAGATCTTAAGACGAAAAATCGTATTGCGAAACACATTTTCCTATAGAAAATAATGTAAATGATTACCAATTTCCAATGCTATCGTCAGATTTTTGCAAATTAAAAACAATCAAAACATTTAGAAAAGACATGTAAATGAAGTAAAATATGAAATAAATAGTCATTAAAACTCGCTTAATCTTCTATGATTCCTCTTGGCACCGGCTGCTTTAAAAACCAAACTGAAAGCGGCTCTGTTTTCTTCTTACTACCGTCCTTAATAACATTTTTGGGACCCGTGATTTCACTAAATAAAAAAACCTAAAAAAAAAAAATATGTAAACTCGTTTTGCTCGGCTTTCCAAAACGTAGCCGGTGTTCAGTTCGGCTTGGTTGTTAGCTCATATGTTAAAAATACTTAGTTGCAGAGGGAAATTTCCAGCAAAAGTACAGTTATCAGCGCTAGCTAAGTATCCGAGCTACAAGCATGCTGCAGAGGAACCAGTTCTCCATTTCCATGCATTTTTTTTTTCACCCCAGTGTCTGTATATTTTTATGACATTTATAGAGAGGTTATATTTGACACCATGACTGAGTTTTCAGGTTTAGTCAAACAGAACAACCATACAAGTAGAATTTAGAGAATCAAGAATCATTTTCGCGGGCTAGTTTCATTAGGTTTAGAAAATCTCATCTTGCATGTTCCTTGTTGGTGGTGTTGCTAAAACAAACCTGCGAGTGTGAACACAGTGTAAGAGAAAAAGAACAGCAGAGTTTTGATGGTTGGTGGAGCGTCTTTTTTTTAATTTTATTTTATTTTGCCTTCACCCGTCATCCTGTGGATTTCTAGAAAGTAGCCAAAGCAAACTCAAGCATGCAAGTATTGGATGCTGTACTGATGCTAAAGCTTCATCAGCCAAGCACATGCTAGCTAGTAGGGAGACATTTTTTTCTCGATGCACAACGGTTTTATGTAAATTCTGTTGCAATTTTATCTCCTAATAAACAGGTCTCTGGAAATCCCTGCTCTTTCTCCCGCTCTCTTTTGTGTTGTGTTAAAGTTGACTTTTATCCCCTTGTGCAGCTTTGATGAGTCACTTGAGGAGTCTTTGTCCTTTCCTGCCCCTCCCTTCAGCGTGAATAAGTGAGTGGATCCGTGTTGGCTCCGAGGACGTCCCCCCACCCCCCGGCCCAAAAGTTCACCACTAACCCCCCTAACCCCCCCCCCCCCCTTCGTTCTCTCTCACTCCGCTTGTGTTACTGAGCCCACGGCAAGCATGAGCTATAACAACCACTCCTGTGCTGAAAAATGGACCTTTTTACTCCTCTGCAGGATTACTGCACTGGCACTGCGCTAGATACGATAGGAGAAAGTGTGTGTATGTGTGTGTGTGCCTATGTGTGTGTACAGTACGTATGTGGGTGGGTGTGTGGGTGGGTAAGGAAATGGCTTCTCTTCTCTCCCTTTTCCTTCCTAATCTGTATAAGGGCTCCTTCAGGGATTTAAACTAACACAAGGCATCCTGCATGCCACACCTACACGTATAAACCCTCACCATAGACACACATACATGCACATGCACAAAAGCATACACACACACACACACACGACTTGATGTTCTCTCTGTCATATTAAGCAGCTTGGCCTGAAGATTGTAACCAGCATGACAACGGCCGTGACCTCCACACTCCAAGCCCTGCTGTCTCCACATACCTTTCTTTTCCTCGTCCTGATTGTGTGCGTGTGTCTGTTTTTCATATTAAGTGTTTGACGTCGCTAATGTCTCCTTTTCCTGCAGGAATAAATCCCAGAAGACCAAGTTTGATGAGCAGCTACACAATGAGATGATCACCACCATCGATGAGCTGAGCTCTAGCAAGTGAGTCCTTTTAATAAATTTTTTTATTTCTCTATACGTGTGTTCTTTATTATGTTTTATATGGATGTGATGAGCTCAAACTAAATAAATAAAATCGCATCCTACTAATTTGACAGATTTTGTCGTACACACAACCATACACAGTAGAACATAAACATAAAGCACTTAATAAATGAATGGATAAATAAATGAAATATAAGTTCAGCCAGAATACAATGTACAAAAATTTGAATAAGAATTTAAAAAGAAAAATATAAAAGCTAGAAATGTAAGTCAAACCAGAACGTGTGATGAAATTTCTTGGGAACTCCAGTTTCCTCCAACACTCAAGAGATATGCAGATTAGCATTTCTTAATTGCCCACACTATGTGAGTGAGTGTGTGTGCGCTTGTGTGGCCTCTGATAGATTGGCACCCTGCCTAGGGTGTCTAAAGTCGCCTGGGATGGGCCTCAGCCCTCCTGTGAATAGTAAATGTGTAGGGACATCATCCTGAAAGGAGTTCCTGGGAGGCCAGCGTTTCAGACTTGAGTGAAGCAGCCAGTCTGAGAAAACTTTCTACCTTGATGGTGTCCAAGTCCACTAGTGTAACACGGGGATAAGTGCATTAGTGTAGCAGGAGATTATATAGAGAAATAAAGGGGGTTGTTTTTACCCTCAGAACTGTACAGTCAAAAGTCCCACTTTTTGAGTTTAAACAACAAATTTAGCCTAAATATACCATTTTTAAACCCAGATTTCTCAGTTTTCTACTCCTATACTGCCTGCTCGTGTAATATGAGTGCATTAGTGCCCCAAATGTCTTATTCTGCCGCGGATTGTCCGATATTTTCAGTTTCTTGCTGATCTAGTGTGAGCCTTTCTAACTCAAGTCAGAGGAACTGTTATGAATTTCTACCGCTTATGAACAGCAAATTCCTGATTCTGGGTAATCTGTCCGTCTATGTGGGTGGGAGTATGAGGATAAAATGTCAGCACAATGATTACGTTTCTATGGGAAAATATTTGGTGGGGCCATAACCCAAAGTGTCCTTAGGATGAGCACAAATTAAAAAGCAAACAATCTTAATAGGATATTAAAACAGCTTCTTGGTGCTACAGCTCCAGATTTTTGCAGAACAGACACATGAAACATCCACTACCAGGTCACAAAGTCGCATGATGAATAGTTTGTGCAGATAAAAAAAAAACATTTATTTATTTTTTTATGAGGATTTGTGGATGTTGTGCAGGGATCTCCAAATTAAAGACTTTTTAGCGCAATGTCGGTTCCCGTCCCTGGTATTGTACTTAATCTACATTTGGAAGAGATTGGTAGGAAAAGGCAGGACTGTCCTGCTAACATCATAACCTATATGAATTCAATCAGTTATATCCCGAGTTTGGGAATGTGTACGCAATCATGCGTGGAATGTAATCCAGGCTTCTACATCCTTGTATAGAATACATCACATTTGCTTTTTAGAAATATATAATTAAGGCATTCTGTTTTAGAATCGGTCGTATGAAGGAAACCGCACAAACACCGAGAACAAAAACACTTCTGATGTTCTGTATGTGCATGTGTTTTTGTTTGTTGTGTGCAGGCAGTGGGTGAAGTCAGAGGAGATCTCTGGCATCATGCTGTGGTTCACTAAACGTGGGCTGGAGAAAGAGGTAAGCATCTTAAACACAATAAACAGCACCCAGTACACGGTGTACATTCACAGATTCCAGAGGTTTGCTAACAAGTTTAGAAAAACAGTCCTCTGGGGTCTTTTATTGTATTTCTGCATCAAGTGCAAAAGTTTGCACCCCATTATATACTATTATAAAGCTAAACATGACCAGCTTTGCCCCTTTAAACATACTGTGTAACGCGTTACTGTAATTCAATTACTTTATAATTATAAATATGGTGTTAAAATAAATAAAATGCATTTAAAAAAAATCACATTTTGTGCGGCAGCATTAGTTCATGAGCATGCGCTTTAGTTTTTTAGATTTCATGTTGTAACAGGTTTGCTTTTTTTGAATGGGCGTGCCGAGACACGAGGTGAGGTGGTCTTACGGGAAAAGGGGTAAAAAAAAAACGAGGAAGAAAAAGGGTTAAAGGGGGGAAGAGGGCGAAAAAAGGGGGGAGGAAGGTCGAGATCCATTAACATTAATTATCGCCAGCCGGCCCGACCTGGCCTCACGCACCTGCAGAAGGGGACGCCTACGCACACCACAGGCGCTCGCTGTGACCGATGTTTTCCAAGCAACTCCAAAGTAACATAATTAGTAATCTGATTACTTTTTACATGTAATAATCAGTCATGTAATCAAATTATAATTTTAAAGTAGTAATTACTAATTTGTAGTGATGACTTTTTTTGAGTAACTTGAGAAACTGACTGAAAGTAGATTTATGTTCTTTTGTTGGAACTTAGCACCTTTAACATATGACTCCAAGATTAATATTCCAGCTGTGAAATACCGTTAAGACCAAGAATGTTCCAAAACTGTTCCAAGAATGTTTAGAAAACTATTTGCAGTTCTCACCAGCATTTGAAAATTGCACTTGAAATTTAACAAGACAAACATTCCAACTTGAAATCATCTCTTACTGTTACGAAGCACCGACACTGGAGACTCCTTCCTTTAATATTTAATAAACCTCTACTCACACAACACATCCACACTTTGTTTCTCCAATGAAATCTTAATTATTTATTTAGAAACAATATGATCTTATGTACAGTAAGATATGTAACGTCCAACTTTATCTAATTAGTCTGGTTTGTTCTGTGTTTATGTTTATATGTTTATTTTTTTTATTCCTCTTTCAGTACAGGATGATAGAAATGCCCATTTTTAAGTACTACATCATCTGTGCCACCTTCCTCTTCCTGTGTATCTTCATCATTCAGATGTTCGTCACCAAACTGTGAGTGATGTACAGTATATAAACACACACACACACACACACACACACTCAAATACCGAATGGAATAGATGAGACATATTTAAATGATGCACGTTTCCTGTACTGCAGTAGGTCACGGTGTTTCCCTTTTTGTCGTCTTTCAGACCTACGCAGCTGGCACTGATGTTTGCATTGTTGGCGTGTGTGTTACTGCTGACCCTCGCCATCTGCTTCGCCGGTCACATTCAGGTTATTAACGGCTGGCACCTGCCGCTTTTAAACACACTCAGGATGGATTGTCTGAGGATTTGTGTGTGTGTGTGTGTGTGTGTGTCTGTGTATTAGGGTGCCACCTTTAATTTATTCTTTTTATCAGGATTAGTGACATTTCAGTGGGTTAGTGTCCTGTACAGATAAATGCCCAATCAATCCACTATTATTAACGAAGCACAGGCTTAATAGTGTATTGCTTTAGTAATTGTGTGGTTGTATAAATTTGTAGGTTCCATCAACCATTCATATGTAGACTTCCTGTAATGTGTGTGATGTCATGTGACAAGTCAATCTTGCATTTGATTGGCTGGAGACAGTTTCTGAAACAACTGACCTCTAAAAACAGACCGACATTTTCTATAGTGTCTGTCAAACTTCCTCTGTCCAAAACACACACACACACACACACACACACACACCTTTGATTCCAGGAATTGTCTAGGTCCACGTTAGGCCTCTGTCTGTCTATGCATCCATCAATCTCTCTGTCCATCTGTTTTTGTCTTTTAATCTCACTGTTTATTTATATGTCTCTGTTTCTCTTTGTCTATCTATCTGTCTGTCTTAGTTCTTCTCTTTCTTTATCTATCTGTCTCAGTCTCTTTCTTATTTCATTTGTCCATCTATCGATCTATCTGAGTGGGTCTGATTATTTATCAATACCGCAGTCTGTCTACCGATCTGCCGCCCTCTGTTTGTCTGTGCGTCTTTCTTTATCAATCTGCTTATTAATCTCTATCAATCCATTTGTCTCTATCTACTGGTCTACCTTATTATTGATTTGTCTGTCTGTGTGTCTTTTGTTCCTTCTATATATCTGTCTGTCATATTTATCTATTCTGTCTATCTACTGAACCGTCTGTCTCTCTCCATCTGCCTTTCTGGTTACCTATCTGTCTATCTTTTTTAGTCTGTTTTTTTTTTTTTTTTTAGTAAAACAATAATTGAAATTTGTTTGTTTGTTTTTGGTACCTCGGTCTGCAAGTGTTTTGCAAGACAAGCAAATAAAAAAAAATAATTTTAACTTAATAAGTAGTACGTATGCGTTTTGTCCGGCAAGCGCCACGTGATCACAACTGATCCAGTCGTTCTTTCCGTTCTCTCCTGCCGTGGGATTATGGGTAATCATCTCCCATGCTTGGTCTCAGTGCCCGTGCGTCACACATATATTCATAACATTCGTGCGTGCGTGTACTGTGTACTATAGCACGTTTACTATATGACCACGTATGTGCGAGCACGTAAAGCATTGTATAATGCAGTAGTGACTGTTCTTTAGTAACTTTACTGCAACAACGGCCCTTGTGAAGTAAAAAGTTAAAAATCTGTAGCAGTGTCAGAGATGAATATGTTTAACGACAGTGCAATGTCAGATTTCCATGACGTCCTTAAAAGGAGGCAAAAGCAAGTGTCATTAGAGAGGTTCTCTGTTAAAGTCACACAAAAAAAATAAAAAGATTCCAGCAGAAAGCAGTGATTCCGTGTGTGTGTGTGTCCTACACAGTAGCCCTCCTCCACACCAGCTACGATTCTTTTGAAAAGTTAAAGTGCAGGTTTTATTTTTACTTGATACTTTGTATTAATTATTTTAATATGAATATTTCTGGGATGTGGAACAAAATATTAGAGTTTCCATTATTTTTTATGGGGAAATCTGTTTTGATATACGAGTGGTGTGGTTTACAAGCCCACATCCTGAACAAATTATGCTCGCAATCCAAGGTGTTACTGTACATTTATTTGTACTATTTCCACACATATCTCACTCTCACAATGTGTACCTAATGTATTTACAGACTTTATTGCTTTTTTAGAAACTGTTTCCTGAGAAGTTAGACTCCTGCCAGTGGTTACCGGCTGTGTCCAAGGCCGTGGTCAAGAAGCCTTTGGTGCGTCTACTGCTAGCAACTGTCGCTACCACAGTCATCGTTATCATTGCCCTGTTTGACCTGGTAAGTAAGATTTTTTCAGCCTGGAGGCGAATGTGCAGCGGCTTCACAGAGCGTTACTTCATTCATCGCAAAAATATTTTCTCATTTTTCAGCGTTTACCCAGCGACGATCTGCACTCTGGTGTTTACTCTGTTTCGGACAATAAAAGCAGCATAAATGAACCTCCCTTCTGCTTGCCTGTAGGTAGAACACACATATTGTATAATCTTTAATTAGCTGTAATAATTTAAAAAGTTTCAGACTTATAGAAAAGTTCTTATTAGACTTTATCACCTGTAATGTATTTCGGACCCAAGCTGTACTTCAGATCACGTCACATTTGTAAGTTCTCACTTAATCAGATTTTTTTCTCCCCTCTCAGTACTCGGTATATAGATGTATCCTGACGTTTCTGGTGTGTGGAGTGTTTGTGAGAGTGAGCTTCGAGCTGAAGATGGTCTTTCTCGTCATCGCTTCAGTCATTTATTACATCATCATAGGCTGGACCCAGCACGATCTGTTCAACAAATACAGCTGCTTGCTTTATGGAAATTCCAGCAGGTGCACACACACACACACACACACACACGCACAGACATGCAGTCACTGCTCCATAAGTATGTGTTAGCATTTGGAACTTGTGATGTGTGTAATTACAGTTGTGTGTGTGGGTGTGTTTGGGTGTGTGCTAGTTGCAGTACCGAAGAACTCGAACATGCACTGATGAGCGCCGGGCTGATGAAACATCCGCAGATCATGAGCTGCATCTACATCACACTCTTCCTGCTTACAATGCTGCTTATATCACATCAGGTATACACACACACTGTCTCACACACACGGTAAACATGATACCTTTTTCCATTTCATGTTACATCACTCAGCCATTTTTGAGAACCAACGCTTTGCATTATTGTTATTGAGTGTGATTCATAAATTTTTTATTTACAAGAATAACACATCCCTGTGTACACTACAGCTAATCTGCTAAAGCACTGATTGTAAAAGTCGTAGTGTATGCAGGGATGTGTTATTGTTTAAAAAAAATTTATAAATACTGGACAGCGGAATGTTAATTAGCGATCATTAGCAAAAGTTTATCAGTTAGCTAGATATTAGATATTGACTTACAATCCTGTGCAAAAGTCACCCCTAATTTTTTTGAAGTAAATTAAATGACATAAATAAAAAAAAATTGAATAAATGTTTTACTGCGAGAGGGTTTTGGTTGTTTATGTGACTAGGCAGCTCAGCAGCAACCTCGTTTCCCCTCTCGTCTGAGACAATTAAAATGTATCTAATATTCAAGACCGTCAGCATATGAATTTAATCCGCTCAGGAGGCGAGTTTTTAAGGTGAAAATTCGTATTGCAAAACATATTTTCCCATAGGAAGTAATGTGAATGCAGATAATCCGCTCTATCCACTCAAAAGTATTACCAATATTATAAATTTCCAATACTATAATCATATTTTTGCATATTTAAAACAATGAAAACATTTTAAAAAAGACATTAAATAGACATGGACATTAAACCTCACTTAACCCTAATTCATGATTCCTTTTGGCACCGGCTGCTTTAAAAATCAAACTGAATGTGGCTACATTTTCTTCTTGCTACTGTCCTTAATACCATTCTTGAGACGCATGATGCCCCCCTTTTGCTTGGCTTTCCACAAACGCAAACAAGTTTTGAACGGCTGCCCAACTTTGCTTCGGTTCAGTCGCCCGTCTGCTGAAAATGCTTTGTATGGCGAGGCCAATTTCTTGCAAAATTTCAGTTCCTAAGAAGAAAATTCTTCCTTTCCACTGTAAAACCTGTGTGTAGATTAGATGTTTCTCTATATCGACCCCTTGATGGGAGAAGCTGAAAGACTAACAACAGGATTTTGTTTTTGTATTATAATGCAAAGATCCCCGGTTGATGGCTTTAAAAGGCATTTGTATTTTCCTTTAAATAAAAATCTAATAGTTAAAAGAAAAAAGGGGGAGAAAGGGGGAAAATGTGCAGTTTGTACTTTTTAGAAGAAACTGAGGCGCTAGGATATTCGGTTATATAATATAATATGACCTTTAAAATTCACAAATTGGTTTGATTAGTTAAATGTGAATTTTATTTTTACTAGTCCATGACAGAACCTTATGTTTTTAGGTTTTAAGGGATTCTTCCAGGTAAAATCTTTCTAACGATCCAATTGGGTAAAACACTTCCTCTTCCTTACAGGACGAGTTCTGCTGCCGTCAGGAATTCCTGCTTAAAAACAAGAACCGAATGGACAAGGACGAGATCGAGCTGTGTGAGAACTTGACACGGCTGCTGCTGGAAAACGTTCTCCCGGCTCACGTGGCCGCGCTGTTCGTGGGCGAGAACAAAAAGAACGAGGTGGGACTGCTGTCCACTAACACTTTACTAAACCAGAAGTACAAGGTAGGGATCAGTGGGAGTGTTTAAATCATCCAGCCATCCATTTGTAGCATGCTGTTCCGAGTCATTCCACACCATGGCATGCCGTAATGCTCCACGCGATGGAGAACATAGAGCATGTAGAAGCTTTAGAGCATGATAAATGTAAAACCAAACGTAATCCATGACTCACTTTTACTTTTCTACAAAAAGTGGAATTAAAATGAAATGATGGTTTGGACGCATCATTTAAAAAAAAAAAAAAAAAAAAAAGCTCAAATCCTTTTTATACAAATTAACAACAAAGTTTTCCTTGGGCACATAGAAGGAAATATCAAAGAACACAAAGGACTCAAGAGAGGTGACTCAGTTCCAAGAACAACCTGATGAAGCCACAGCAGATATGTTCTCTTGATTGTTATATTTTATTAAAGTTAGCCCTAAAGCAAGGTTAAACTAGCTCCTTTTATAAGGACCCTTAAATTCCACGAATAATGTGAAGAACAGCCAAAGCAGAATATGAAAGTTCATCATGTAACCACTTCAATTGGAACAGGCCTGACTGGGATAAATCTTCATTCAAAAGAATGAGAGCAGTGATGTAAAACTTTTCATAATTTGGTCAAAATGGAAAATATTAGCCATGTAAGCACTCGGTCTAATCATTTTCCTACTTTGTTGGAATAAATACATTCTTTCTGCATGCATTTTCCATATGTGGGTAATATAAGGCTGCTTTCCTGGAGGGAAGATTAGTGTTCTTGATAAGCCACTTGCACTCTCGTCCTGTTTACGAATTACAGGAGCAGTACGCATGTTCTTCTGAAATTGTTGTGTAATTCAAAAGAACAGCAGAGAAACAAATCTTCTACCCGTGACAGAATCTGGGTCCTTCCTGGTGTCGTCATCTACGGAATGAACTGAATGAATAAATGAATTAATTGAACTAAATTTGGGTTGCCAGATCACACAGACAAAATCCTGATTAGGCAATCCTGATCAACTCTAATAAAAAAAAGAAAAGAAAAAGCATCCAAATAATACTCATTGAAGTTGAATTATGTATTTGCATACTTTATATAAATCTAGTTTTTAAATACGTGCCTAAGACATTTTTTTTGGCACAGGATGATTTAAATGTAGCCAAATTGGTTGGAAATTACACAACCTGGCAACACGGTTCTCAAAGTTTTATCAGAATAATTTCTATAAAATTCAAGATTTATTCCCAATGGAGCTGCAGCTACGTGTCGCTTAGTAAATCTTTCTAACGAACAGAGCTTGTGAGTAAAATTAAGTACCTCACTGAGTGTTAGGAACGTAACTCGATGTTACGCGGTACATTAAAGTGCAAGGCCCTTTTTAGACTGATCTCTGTGCCGTGTTAATTCGTTCAATTCCACAGTATTATTAGCTTTTCTTTTTAACACAGTGATGTTAAGATAATCCCAGTTAATTCCTTTAAGCCCGTGCTGCTACTTCCATTACTGAGGTGAAGATAATCGTAGATAATCCAGATGGATGTGGAGGTGGAGGTCTTAATGGTGGTCAGTGAGTTTACACAGACGGTGCAGGATAAAGTAAATCCCACCTTATATCCTTTGATATTCCCCTCCAGAAGCTGATGATGCGCCGGATCAGGTGTATTAGAGAGTTAAAGCTGTGGAGATTAGATTTTGCTCAGACGTTTGATCGGCATTGATGAAAAGTCAGTTTGCAGGACCATCACGCAGCAGGACACGACTGAATAACGTTTCAACATCATGTACAGTGTACACGGGTTCTGCCGTTTTAAACACCAAGCACATTCCTGTCTGATATTTTCTCTTTCTTTCCTTCCTTATTCAGACCCTTCTTTGCATTTTCACACTTCTTTCCTTTTATACTTCCTTCCTTTCTAATTCTTCCTTTTATCTTTTGCTTGATTCCTTTTTTCTTCCTTTCTGATATTTACTACTTTTCTTTCCTTCTGTCCCTACCCCTTTATTTTTTACATTTTGTTTCTTGTTATATTTTTCCTTCCATTTTCTCTACTTTTCTTTCCCTCTATAAGTCTTTCTTTACTTTTATTTGTGTCTCCTTTCTGTTTTCTTCCTTTCTAACAATTTTCACTAATTTTCTTCCCTTCTATCCTCCTTTCTTTCCTTTTTCACTCATTTTTCTTATTTCTTGACTTTTTACTTCTATCTTTTAATCCTCTTTTCTTTTTCCTTTAGTCTCTCTTTATTTCTGTACTTCTCTCCTTTCCTTCTTTTTCATCTTTTTTCTTCTTGTCTATTTTCCTTTCTTTCTTTACTTTTTTTCTACTCCTTTATTTTTTTCTTTCTTTCCTATATTTTTCTTTTTTTACTCTTATCTAGTTCTTTACTTACTTTAAAAAAAAAACATTTTGTATCTCCATTTCTTCATGCATCTGTTGCACCTCCGTCTCTCTGTGCTGGTTGTTGTGACCCACATTCTGTGTTTGTACTTGATTGGTTGGTTGTGTTCTGGTTTTATCAATATTTCTGTTAAATCATAAAAATTGTCCCACTACACTGCTCTGAAAGATATTTCTTTTTTAGAAAAAAATGTTTAAAATAGTGTGTAAAAGTTTGTAATTTGAGATGAAAAAGTTGTACCTTTTAAAATAAGTTCTGTACATATTGTGTTCTGTAGAAATGGTGTGTGTCTGTGATTGTATACATAGTGATGTGATGATGGTTTTCATTTCCCACACCTGATATTAACAAGTCATGTCTTCGTGTGTGTGTTTTCTCCAGGATCTGTACTACAAGTCGTACGATTGCGTGTGTGTGATGTTTGCTTCAGTCCCTGACTTTAAGGAGTTCTACACCGAGTGTGACATTAACAAAGAGGGACTGGAGTGTCTGCGTCTGCTCAATGAGATCATCGCTGACTTCGATGAGGTGAACCATCAGCGCTCATGAGATCTGACTGAGTGTCGTGAAGCTCTGAAAGAACGCTCAAAACCTTGCTCTCATTTCTGCCCCTGCAGTTGCTGTCTAAGCCTAAGTTCAGCGGCGTAGAGAAGATTAAGACTATCGGCAGCACGTACATGGCTGCTGCAGGTCTCAGCGGGACGCCAGGACAGGAGATGAACCAGGTATCACACTGCAACATGAGCAGCAAACCTGCACTACAAGAACGTAGTGATATTATGTTTGAATTTAATAGTTAGAAATGTACAAACTGGCATAACGTCAAAAACTACAGTAAACATTAGAGATGGCACAATGCCACTTTTTTCTTGTCCAATATCCATTTTTAAACCTTGAGCTGATTTTGATTCCCATCACACATTATCTCAGTGTCAGTTTTTAACAAGTCCTGAACTTAAACAAAAATTACTTAAACATAAATATATATTAAAAAAATCATACATGTTTTAAACAAAAAACGAGGAATATTCACAATAAAAATTATCTACTGTACTTGTTTTCTTATTCTCATTATTATTGGTACTTTGCCTATTGAAAATCCATCTTTTTTTTGGCATCAGTGCCCAGTCTAATATTGATTAATATAATAATTCATAATAGTATTAATAAAATGTTATTGTGGACATTAAATTATTATTTTTTTTATTAACCATATTGTAATTAGCACTGTCGCCTCGTACCTACAGAGTTGAGGGTTCGATTCCCAACCCAGATCTTGTTTAGTATACATTTAATCGTGCATGGAGTTTGCATGTTCTCCCTTTGCTTTATGGGTTTTCTCCGGTTACTCCGGTTTCCTCCCACAGTCCAAAGACAGATTAGACTAACTGGTGTTTCTAACATCCCTTTAGTGTGTGTGTGTGTGTGTGTGTCCTGTACAGAATTGGCACTGTGGAAGATGAATGAATAAATGAATATTGTATTTAATTTATATTTACACAATATTCATACTATTAACATTTTGCTATAATGTAATTATAAATTAGAAATTTCCTATATTTTTTCTGAATGTTTACTTTTTTTTGTACATAGTAAATTGAAGTTTGTGATTTTTTTTTTTTACTACTATCAAACCTAAATATTCCTGTATAATGAAAATATCTATTATTATCCTGCAGTTTCATCCACCTCCAGTAGGTTGTTTTTATGTTATCAGCTTTTGCTACCAAGCAATTAATGATTAAAAAAATAGTTTAATATTTTAGTCAGTTATTGTAAAGAGACCAAATAATATCAACATGTTCATGCTGTTAAAAACAGTTTTCTGTTTCACGTTCCATGTTGTAACCATGAGCGCTTTGTGTTGGCAGGACCGCGAGCGGCAGCCGGCACAGATCGGCATCATGGTGGAGTTCGCCATCGCTCTGGTGGGAAAGCTGGACGGCATCAACCGGCATTCGTTTAACAATTTTAGACTGCGTGTGGGTGAGTGGAGCAGAAACACACACACACACACACACATTCCTATTGACCGACCTGTCTGGTCTGTCCTGTATCTTTCTGTGTCAGCTGATTAGCTCGTCAGGGTAAAGTTTAGGACATTCTGTTCTCTGCTCTGAAGATTTGAAGTTACTCCAACCTGAATTAATGCAGTAGATTCACCTGCACCAGGGCTTCAGCTCAGTGGGAGGAATTTCATTTATTCTATCCATCCATCCATCTGACCATTGTTCATTTATCCATTCGAGTATCTTTCAATCTTTCCATTCATCCATCAATTCATTTATTCAATCACCCAGTTGTCTTCTTCCATCCATCCATCCGTCATCCATCCATTTATTCGTTCATCTGTTTACATCATTCAACTTTCATTGCTCAAGTCACTCATTGATTCAGTCATCCATTCACACATTTATTCATCTGTATTTCGTGTCATCTGTAAATCAATCTATTGTTCATCTGTCCATCCATCTTTTCATGCATCAGTTTGTCCATCCACATATCGCCAGTATGTTTACTAAATCATTTATCCATTTACTCATCTGTTTACAGAACCTGGAGAACATTATCTGTTCATCCATTAATTCATCTAATAATCTGTCCATCAATTTAAATGTATTGACTGTTTTATTTATCAATCCATTAATTTATTCATCTCTACATCTGTCTATCTTTCCTTTTATCTGTCTGTCTTTCCCGTCATCATCTATGTATTCATTCACCAGTTAATCTTTTCAGTCATCCATCTTTCATTGGATCCATGAATCTGTTCATTCATCCCTGAACATATCTTAAGTAACGTTTAATCTTGTCAGAGTACTGAATATTCCTTTTTTTATTATTATTATTTACTGTATATTCCATTTGGTTTTATTTCAATAAAATTTCTCCCAAAGTGAAAAAGAAATGAAACACGACGATGGCGTTCGCCCTGAGCAGAGCTGCTCGTTTATCCGACTCGTTTGGCTGCCGATTTTTTTGGCGAGGTTTCCGTACTCTAGCTGCACATACCTGTGGTTTGGTCCTGTGCTTTTCCAAAAAACATGGGAATATCTATGAACTCGAGATTCTGTTGAAGCCTGACGCATGAAACACTGAATGGAAAACTTAAAGAAGGCTTTTGTCATACAGCTTGGGCGGATAGCAAGGTTAATAGTGGAGGAATGCGGAGCTCATCTGCTGTGTCTGAGACGGTGATCACAGAGGAGCCTACGGGAAAAAGTCTGCTCTCAATCGCTCAGTTTTAACTCAATTTAAGTTTTTCAATGACAATTTTTATATGTGTAGAGAAACACATTTTTTCTCCCATAATAAGAACCAGACCTAATTTTGATCTAGCGACTTATTACGTCTCCAGCATATTTTTACAAAGTGACGTCGTTCTCACTCACGGTTATAAATAGGACTTGACATTTGACTAGAATTTGTGTGGTCAGTGACATCACTGGCTTTTTCTTTTTTTTAATACAGCGGTTAAAAACTTTTAACTGTTCACTCCCACAGCACGTAAAACGCACATTGTCGTAAGAATTGCATCCTGCCGAAGTAAATATTTTGTCAAAGTGTTTTCAAAGCTTGTCGACTGTGTGTTTGTGCAGGAATAAACCACGGGCCAGTGATAGCAGGGGTGATCGGAGCACGCAAGCCGCAATACGACATCTGGGGAAACACTGTGAACGTAGCCAGCCGAATGGAGAGCACCGGAGAACTGGGCAGGATCCAGGTACTCACAGAGTGCATGTCCCAAGAGCCAGTTATTATTTAGTGATGCTTGGTAATAATGAAAATCTTTGCGTCGTACACGCCTTGTATACAGCGTCAGGAGCTGTTACTCACAAACTAACTTTTCTCTAATATGTACTTACTGTGTCCACTTCAGATTTTACAACATACTTTATAGGTTTCCTTTAACACTAGGGAAAATATAATTATTTTCTTACAGACTTCATGTAGAGCTTTTTCTCTACAAAACCTTTCATTTTTCTTGATCATTAAGGGGGAATAATAATTAGAGGGAATAGTAACGGCACATGATACAAATGTGTAAAGGAATTTTATACTTTCTTTTATGCAGGACATTTTGAATTCCTGCAAGCTCTCATCATTTATTCATCTCTTTCCATTTATCCCTCCATCCGTATGCCTTTCATCCATTCATATATGTCTATTTATTCATCACTGTTCTTCCATTTATCTACTCATCTGTCTACCCCGTCATCTATCGTACTTGTCCATCCATCTGTTCACCTATCCCTCTTTCTGTCTAGCCATGCATATCTGTTCTTCCTTCTATCTACTCATTCAGTAGCCGTTTCTGTTCGTCTGTCTATCCCTTCATCCATATCCAATCATGCGTCCATCCATCTCTCTTTACGTATTCCTCTTTCCATCTAGCCATTCATCCCCGTTCTTCCTTCTGTCTACTCCTCCATCCATCTCTGTTCATTCATCCATCTGTCTATTCAGCTGTTTCTGTCAGTTAGGGTTTTAATTTAGCAACGCTGCAGCACCAGTAACTCTGCTTTCCTAACTTTACCAAGTTCTTAACATATTAGCAGCTTAATATTTCAGCACTGAAGTATTTACATCTGCGTTGAATAACGTCCATTTCTTTGCTTCTGTTATAAACGAGCTGTATTTAGATCCGCTTTACAGTCACTGTGATTTAAAGTTGTTGAAACTAAGCATAAGAGTATCATGAGCAAACCTTTTAACGACTGTCTGAATGGAAACGTTCAGCAATATAATGTGCATTATGTGTTGTAGGTGACGGAAGAGACGTCGGATGTGCTGCAGATGCTGGGTTACTCGTGCGAGTGCCGAGGTCTGATCAACGTGAAGGGCAAAGGGGAACTCAAGACGTTTTTTGTATGTACAGATTCTAACAAGCAGCAAGGAATGGGGCTCAGCTGAAAGTACTGCTAATGTACACACACACACACACAGAAGGCTGGATAGGAAGAGTTTTCCTTTTTTATGGTATTTCTTGGAATGTGTTTTTTTTTTCTTTCTATGTTGTTATACAAGTCTGAGAGAACTTCCAAATGTTAGACTGGGACAGAAGCCTAAAACCCCGACCTTTGAACAAATATACGTTTTACAAACTGGACGCGACTGAGCGTTCCCACCTCATGCTGGAGAGTGTGTTTGGGATTTTGTTTTCCGCCGACCTTAAACTTCGTATGCACTGTTCCGATCCTTAAAAACTGTAAAGGCAACAGACAGAGCTAACAGAAGAGGAACTTGTGAATTGAATTCTGCTGATCGTCACCGTATGTCTTCGCCTTACACCTGACATCTCTAACAAACGAAGGGACCTGCACAGTAAACCATGAAGAGGATGTGATATTATTATTATTATTGTATTAATATTTTTTATTTACTAGGATATGATGTGAAGCTTTTGGAAGAACAGTAATCTTTTTTTTTTCTGAAGCTGTGGATAGACTTGCTGCTTAATGACTCAAAACTGTTTAAAAAAAAAAAAAACAATTCAGTTTCCGTCTGTCATTTTATGTTGGTCCAAACTTAATAGGCATCAATGTTAAATAATTTAAGATGAAGCAAAAAAAAAAAAAAAAAAAAGTCAGGAAAGACTGTAAGGGAAGTATTTCTGAAACTTTTCTCTTAACGCACATTGCCTGCCATTATGACTCCATGTTCTTGTTGCACTTATTCCTGTTATCTCTGAGCTGCATCTGCTTCTCTCTCTTAATGCAACGATGTGAAAATCAGTAAGAGGAAGAAAAGGAAAAAAAAAAAAAGATGAGATCGGTATAGGTAAAAAATTATTCCGGGTGTACTGTAACATTGAACTGAACTGAATCTAACATCTTTTGTCATGTTAAATTTCAGTATAAAATGTTTGAATTAAACCTGCTGTACAGAATCGGTCTAGAATTAAAAAGTTTGTACACATTTAAAGCATAAGACCTGTGATGTCTCCTTTCATGGTACATCTCACGTTCCTTTAGGGTATAAAAAAATTCTCCAGCACTAGACCTGCCCAGGTATATTATATATTTAAAAAAAAAAAAAAAAAACATTTATTAGGCAAACTGTATATAAACATCAGGCAAAGTGAGCATCGTCGATCCGGGCGTGACCAATAGAGTTAGACTGTGATGGCAGAGACGTCGTCAGAGCTTGTACACACTCCGTCCAGCTGCTCTGCTCCCACTGTAAAATCATAAAACGTATACTCTTAGACACGAGTACTCTTGATTACGAATATCCTTTAGATTTTACAAAAGAGGTGATTTGTTCAGATAGTGGGTGAAGCTAATAACTGGGGGGGAAAAAAACCTCCCCCTGTAGTAAAAATAAAGGAGTCGATCTTTTTCTCTAGAAACAGCTTAATGTGTTACAAACTGCACCTTGAATTTTGCTGCGGCACTCGAAGTGCAGTACGCGAAAGCATTTATATTTAAACTAATAAATTAGACTTGGAATGTATTGCTTGCAAAATTACATTTAAAAGTGTGAAACATTTAGTCAGTGTGTTTGTGTGTTTTTTTTGTTTTTTGGTTACCTGTGGTCAGGTGTGTAAATGTCCCCTCTGCAGGATCACTAGGCAGTGACACGCCCATAGCTTTCCTAATTCCGTACACACTGCTCACATCTCCAGGAGTCACCTGACTGGTCAGCTGTGCCAAGTTTTCCGTCACCTTCTCCGCTACACACACAAACAACAGGTACACGTCAGAAACTGTAAGCTGTGCCTGTATAATTGTAGTTTCTGAGCGTTGTGATCTGTGTGTGTGTGCGCCTACCTAGCTGTAACTCCTTCGCAGTAGGAGCGAGCAGGCAGATCATATTAGGAGGCTGTTTGGCACTGAGTCTCTCTCGCTGAGCTTCATGCAGATCCCTCAGCAAAAGCGTTGTCTCGTCGAGCTTCTTCTGGAACTGTTCAGCTTCTGAGACATGGACAAAAAGCAGAAGTGCGTCAGACGACGATACTCCTGCTCTCACTTACGAAAGTGCGTGAGGTGCGGCCTGAATGAAAATTGTGTTCTGCACGTGATTATGTGAGGGCTTTAGGAATTTTAAATCAGGGCTGAAAGGATGTTCTGAAGTAGTAGACTCAAAGGAAATTTGTGTGTTGTGCGCGAGTGTGTGTGTGTGTGTGTGCACTCACCCTGCGAGTCAAAGCTCTCTGGTATGAGGTCGAGACCCAAACCCAAACTGATGACTGAAGTCAGAACGTTGCTGTTTGCCTTTTTGAACTCCGACCTGACCACCTAGAGGGCGAGAGAGAGAAAAAGAAAAAAACAATTAGGCATTTAAGGAAAAAAAAAAAGAAACAAAGCTCTCACTCTGGATACAGCTGTTTTATTTTATTGTGTCGTCACAGATAGTTAATTACACACAAGATGTTAAACTTGCGCAACTAGAACTGAACCTGCATGATAAATTCCAGAAACGCAACATGCTGGTTAGATTTCCCTGACATTTGGATACACCAGAAATTCCTTTTGTTCCCACCCACATACGCACTTATGGCATAACGGGTGACTCGGGTGGGAGAAGGAAATGACTAAAATAATTAGTAAACGCAAACAATAAACACTTGAGATGTACAGTCTTGAAAGTCACACCTAGTCATTTAGTCCTTTCTTACTCAAATCATTTACACCAGCAGGGAAAATTTGAGACTTATGCTGGCTTTAAAGAAACCACATTCCTTTAAAAAAAATATTCTTACAATCTTGAAATGAGAGATTTCAACTTGATTTAGAAGTGCATGACAATTTTTTGCCCCCAGTTTTTTTTTTGGTAGAAGTGAGACTGTATGGTAAATGCCGTTTTATACTTGTGTGTGTGGAAGGGTCGACTAGCTTTATTGACACAGCTGCATTACAGTAGAGAGAGAGAGCGAAAAAATGTGAATACTGTGGACCTCTCTGATTTAGCAGCCAGAATTTAAATGAAAATGTCGGAACAGTAGGCAGTTCGCAATTATCTGTAATGTCTATAAAATAAAAGCGTTGGTTAATCGGTCTTATTGTTTGTATTTGGCTTTGAAATAGTCATGTCAAATATACACCTCTACTCTTACAACTCAGGTTACAACTCTTGCTTTCCTGATATTTGAGGTTCTAAGGGGAACTCCCTCAGAGAGAAAAAAAACCCCTGCTTCATAAAACATCCAAATGCTTTAAAAGTCTGTAGCAAACACGCTCAACATCTGGACCCGAGTTAAGGGTCGCAATGCCTTATCTTTACTTCTCCAAACTTTAACAGCATTAAGTGGCAATCGATGATTTGTTGTTTTTGCCTTTAGACATTACTTTGCTGCACGAAGTGCTTTGTTCAACTGCTTTAAGGCTGCTTTATACTTTTGGCAGTGGTGGGCGGCATGTGATTTGAAATCGTTTACAAAAACTTTTATGTGCGCAAACCATTAACTGACAGTCTCACAATACCGAAGCGTCTCGCCGACAATGCTGCTTACACTGTACTGACCACACACCCCCACTCTCACCAGGATGGATCGATCACATGAGAAATTATTTGTCATGTTCAGCTACCGCGCACCTTTTGTTTTTTTTGGGTAGATTTGGGTTTATTCTCTGACTTGTTTCACTCTAGTTTTACAAGTAAAAAAAATACAAATAACCTTAATGTGCAATGCCTTTAATTTGTAAAATACTTCAATAGCTTGGTTGATTTAAGACATTTTAAGTCGTTGTGGAAATGCGATTTAAAAATGATGAGGGTATTAAGGTGTACACTTAACACCCATCATATAACATTTTACCCGTATCAGTGACATCGGTTCACACTTTCATGTGATGATTGAGCTGTTTTATGTGACCAACACCACTAGAGGGATTATGGACTCAATGTGCTGAACTGCATGTAGCAACAACACCTAGAAAAGAAATCATACCCTGGCCCTGACGATTTGAGTCATGGTCTGCGCCAGACCTTTAGAGGTGTGCTGTGGTATCTGGCACCCAGCTGCCAGGAGCGGATCCTGTAAGTGTTGCAAGTTGTGAGGTGGGGCCTCTGTTGATTGCATTTGTTTTTCTAGAGTTTGATTGAGGTCTGAAGGCCGAATCAACGCCACAAACTCATTGTTGTTCCTCAAACCATTCCTGAACCACTTTTTTTGCAGTGCGTCAGGGTGCATTATCCTGCTAAAAGAGACAAATGCTATCAAGGAACACCTTGTTCATGAAGGTGTGTAGTTGGTCTAGGTAACAAAGTAACATCTATATTAATGGCAGGGCTACTCAGTAGGTTTCCCAGAAGACCATTGTCCAGAACATCACACTGCCTCCACCTGCTTGCCTTCTTCCCATAATGCATCCTTGTGCCTTTTCTTTATCAGGTAAGCAACAGACACACACTTGGCCATCCACAAGATGTAAAAGAAGACTAGACCATGGTCCAGTTCTGATGCTCACGTGCCTACTCTAGGGTGCCTCAGTGATCCTGGGCCCATCCATGTCCCTGTTGCTGGTTCCTTCTTTGACGTTTTTCATTGATCCTGACTACTGCAGACCAGGAAGATCTCACGAGAGTGCAGTTAAGAGTCGGCTCTCTAGCCGATCACAATTTGGCCCTTGCTTATTTTTTCTGCTTTCAACACATTAAAACTTCAGAGACTAAACATTTACTTGTGGTTAAATTTAAATGTTTCTCACCCACTTCTAGGTGCAAGTGAAACAAGATAATCTAATTTATTCTTTACTCGTCAGAGGTCCTCATGTTATAGCTGATCTGACTGATACGTACAACATGATGTAGGTGGCGATAGCTAAATACCCCAAGCTTGTGACTGTTATTTTTTTTTTTTTGTTACCAACCTGTAATAAAGTACATAATAAATATCACTGGCTAGTATAAACATAAATACAAACTTTGTTTCTGTTTCTAACTCTAAATAGTGTTCCTGCTGTTCCACTGAAATGATCGTGAATTTTTTTTTAGAAATCTTTAAACTCCCACAGCTTCGTTTTACAAACCCATCCAGCACCAAAGCACCGCTAGTCTTTTTGTACTCTTGAAATCCCTCAGACTTCCACTTGGGAAGTGGTTGGAATAAACAGTATACACTAAGTGTCTGTGAATTTAGCAACGGCTAGTCTAAGGTGTTCTCGCTGAAACCAAGTGGGTTACCTTTTTAGATTCAAATAGTAATTGTAAGATCTGCAGTTCGAACTTCTAGAACGTTCGTGGTAAGGTAACATCTTGCCTCACTTGACGTCACATGACTTTCTTCAGTACTACGTTCGTCTGCTGACATTGGTACTGTAATTAATCTTTAAATGTTTTATTGCTGATGAGAAATTAACCAATTAAAAAATTATTAACCAACATGGATTGTTTTGCATAATATTTTTCTGTAGCTTACATAACTTGATGTTTAGGTGGTGCACAACATTGGACACTTTTGGTTGCCTCGTTTTTTAATAAAGACAGCGAAAAATTATTATTATTATTATAGATTCATTATTTTGGTGGGATGTACTGGACTGTATCAGAGCAGTCGAGTACAGGTTATGTCTTTCCTGAATCCGGATCTGTACTGATTTTTTCCTGTAGCACTTGGTATAGATTAAAATACATTTTAATTAGCAGTTTATGTTGAAAATTTAATTTCTGCCTTCGATTTCCTGAGTATGGTTCTTGATTATAGTCAAAACTGTAGTAGCTATGATCAAAAGATCACATGACTGAAAGAGGTCAAGAGGTATGACTCAGGTTTTAGGGCCCCGGGAATTTCCCATCACTCGGATGACTAATGATAAAAACCAGCTATAAAAACTGTGGTTGTTCTAAAAATAGTCAGTTTTTCCCTCTTTATATTGTTTTACCTCAACATCATTTGCAGCAACTGCCTTCTCTGCTGGCTTTTCCTCTTCTTGCGTACTCTGTAAAAAAAAAAAAGGCCAAACAGATTTTCCCCCTTAATCATTTGACTTTTGTGATCAATTACATGCAGAGTAAATAAAAGCACAGGATCTAGGATAGATTGTCTTTCACATAATTGCAAATATTCACACTTGCATCAAAAAGAAGAAGAATCAAGCCTTGCCTGAAATGTGGTTCAGAGCTTGCACTTTTTACCATTACCAATTTAACAGGTTTTCATTTTTTCTGTAGCACTATTGTTTTTCAGAATATTTTTGAGCTAAATTATATATAAAAGTGAACATCATACTTATGTATCATTTAAAAATATCACAATATATTTTTTTTATCATATCGCTCAGTTCTTGGTTTAAACAGCAGAACAGCTAATTTTGGAGATCAACTCAGTATGTCTACATACAGACTACATACAAACTACATACATACATACAAAAAAATTAGTATTTAAGATAATCATGCCTAAGAAAATTAATCTCTCAGTGAAATGTTGTCTCTGCACCTTTAAATTGCGAGGGGAATCCCGGACGCAATTAAGTCTCAGAGTTGTTTTCCAATGTATTGGACTGTAAACTCCAAAATAAGGATCATTGACCTACAGGACAGATATTTCCATGTTCATGACATGATCATGCTCCTGGACTGATTCACTGAAACCCGTTGAGGCCGACTCACTTCTCTCGCATCCTCACACACACATACAATATACCGGACTTATACATTTTTTTACCTTCACTTACACACTTAAAATATTGTATATATTTGTAAATATTGATATCTGGTGCACTGAAGTGTCTATTTTTTTTGTACAATACATGCGAGCTGCATCTGTGATTTGTTCGCATATTTGAATGTTTGTAGAACTGTTTGTATCTGTGAAAAATCTGTAACTCAAATGTTCGTAAATTGGGGCTTGTACAATCGACGAGCAACTGAAGGTCATCAAAAAAAAAAAATCTAACAAATATGAGCTAGCTAGTTAGCAGTCAGCTAGGCATGGTAGGGTAACATGGATGTGTAGAGATGTTCCTTAGCCATGGATAATTATTTTTTTCTAAACTTAATTCTAATCTTTAACATGTCGAAGGCTATTTTAAACGAAATGCTGGCACATTTCCACTGTCTTCTGATTTAAATCCCCAGTTTGATCTTGGCAGGAAGAAACTGTTCTTATATGACACTTATTAAAAATGTTCATCCTTACAGCTTCGGTCTCTTTCAGACGTCTGGAGTGCTCTCCGTTGGTCAGGGAGTCCAAAACATTATCTGCCAGTCTGCACATATACTCTTCTGACTTGGCCAGGAAATCTGCAGCACTAGTGTACGACACACATATGCACACACACACACGACATATGTACAAGTGTTAAATAACATTCCTAAGTGAGTGTGATGTGGTGACTGTATGAATGGTGGCATTGATTGCGCCGTGGGGGCTGGAAGAGCAGACTCACTCACACACATGGCAGAAAGCTGTAGGTGAAATTTCAAGCATTTCCTATTACTTATCCTTTATTGCACAGTAAGCTCAGCTGAAAACAAGCCTATATTAGATATTTCCAGTTAATATAATACAGATTAGATTTTATGATGTTTTTCCACATATGAAGTACACAGAAAAAAAACGTACACGGAAATGTTCGCATTTCTTTAAACAGTGTTTTTTTTTCTGCATTCGAATATGCACAAATAATCCAAACACACGCACCTCTCAGAACCCTGTAGGCTAGACTCGTCTCCATAGCAGGAGTAGATCAGGTCAGAGTCCTCTTTACTGATGTTTGCAAAACTGGAATCGTACGTTGGAGCGTAGGAGCTGAACGGTCCATAATTCATATACATCACTGAAATAGAAGAAAACACATTCAGACGGACACCCTGCACGAGATCACACAAAAAAAATGGCAAATTGTGCAAATAATGTTTAAAATATATTTTAAAAGATCCTGTGTTTAAAATTTTTTACGCTTTTACTATTCTTTAACAACTTAACACCTAGATAGACTTTTTTTAAATAAAATAAATGAATACGAGTTGTGTATGTGCCTGTGTGCATTCTTTTTGTGTTCAGAAAATGATTTCTTATGTTTAGTTTATAGGTTCTGCACTATAAAGCTACGTTTACACTGTCAGTTAATTGTAACCCAATTCCGATTTTTTGCTCATATGTGATACATATCTGATATGTTCTATGTCCATGTAAACAGGAACAAACGCATGCATTCCGATATTTCGAGATCGGTTTCAGGCCTCCTTCATATGTGGAAGTAAATCAAATATAAATCAGATATGTGCTAGTGTGATTGTCGTGTAAACAGACAGATCGGATTTTCTAAGGCATGTGTTCTGTACTTCATTAAGGCCTTGTTCACATGGGCGTTAAAATCGAGTGTTTTTCTTGCGTTTGTAGCGTTCGGTGAGCCCGGATCAAGCGGCGAGTGTTTTCTACACGTAGGAGTCAATGAGAATGTTCACACAGGCTTTGGTGACGTGCGTTTGTCCGGCTGCGCGTTTAAACGTTGCATGCAGCTTTTTCTTGGCTTTCAAAACCTCACTGCTTCTATTGCGTTTTCTTCGCGTTTATTTTACGCTACGGAGGACCGGATATATCCCATGATACTACATGCTATACATGGGGAAATGCGGAAAGGGGCAAAATAAAATAAAAAATTGGTTGAAAAACGTACACGGAAATGTTCGCATTTCTTCATAAACCACAGAAAAAAGTTCCTTTAATCCGAAGTTGTGCAGTCAGAGAGTGAACCCAGTAGCGGCGGACTTTCATATCCAGTTCACAACACTGCCCCCACAGGTTAACACACAAACTACAATTTGGGCTGCAGGCGTTTTGTAGGCCACTACAAAACGCAACATAAACGTCTAGGACGTTCAAAAGTTTGTTTATCCAAAACTTAACGCCTGTGTGAACAAGGCCTAAAACTGCAACTTCTTCACAGTTTAATGACGTAATGTTATTCTCCAGTTGAAGCGCGTGTGGCATGATAACATCGCAGGTGACATGGAAGAGGAAAAAGCCCCCCGCTGTTTGTTATTGCTTATTTAGGCTAAATAACATTAAGAAATCAGTATTCGGTGAATGAAGCATATACACAGGCTTCAACTAAGGCGTTTTTTTCTCCTCCGTTTCAAAACCATGGTGATGTTTCGTGAACTTTGCATACATTGCAGAGCTAGTGTCAAGCACAAGAACCTCCCTTTAAGTATGAGCGATGTTTTAGGACAGACATTTACTATCACCGTGCTCCCAGACTGATTCATTGAAACCGGTGAGGCCGACTCATTTTTCCCGCCCGCGCACACACAATAAACAGAATTGTGGACATTTTATACACACTGAAAATATGGTATAGAATTAGTATCTGGTCCACTGCAGTGTATTTTTATGTACAGAATAAGAATATTATGCAAAAAATTGTAGTTTAATACATTTTTTACCTAATAAATTCTTAATGGCAAGTAGTTGATCAAAGATTTACCTATTTCATATGCGCCTACATATACATACGACTAACAATTACAGTAATATTGCATTAATTTTTTTATTATAATTTTACTACTCCTATTTAAAACAAAATAAAAACTTTGACTTTACACAGCTGTATAATTGAGGGTTTAAAGGCCTTCCTGTAAATTTCTTTTTCACAAATTTTTCCATAGTCTTTAATAGTTGAGTCTGTGTATGCATAAAAACATTGCCATGGTGATGCTTTCATCACTTCAGCTGTTCAGGAAAATTAATGGGAAAAAGAGGTGTGGCACAGGGTGAGGAGAAAAACGATCCTACGGAAAACTAGTTAGTTTACATCAGGAATGCATTTCTTTATCCACTGATTTGACAGTTTGGCAGATGCTGCGTTTTTTTTTACCGGGTTTGCTGATGTCATGTCTGATTATTTCAGCAGTGTTTATTCGTCTAAAGAAAGCGGCTTGAATGAGTCAACGACTGGCTATTGTATATTAATCACAAGTCTAAGAGAGGCCCAACACTCTTACCTTACCTGTAATAAGACATTTATCAAAATACTAATACTTAAAGCCTCGAGCACAGGGGAAGTATGATTGATAATGTGAGCTAATTCATGCGTTTTATTTCATCATGTCATGTCTTATTTGTATTACTGCTTATTTTAAACACTGCTGGGTTGAGAACTGTCTTTTAAACAAATAACAGCCTAGTTGAGAGAGAGAGAAACCTGTACTGTTGTTTTTTTTCCTTTTTTAAATCTGACAGCATCTGAACTTTTACGTATAAATGAGCTCCCTGTAAAGCCACTTTGGTGTTCTTATGAAATCGGACCTAGTTACTATTACTGGGAACACTGGGTGTGACCTTATCCCGGACATTATTCAGAAGCCGCTGGTGTGACTGCAATGGAGAATTATTTTGTTGGATTCTTGAGCAAAAGCAAAGACAAAAATGTCTGGCCTCATACATTATATACTCATGGACAAAATAAATGTTATATTATAATTTTTTTATATATTTTGTGTACAAATTATGAACAACTGGTTTCACTGCTGATTGCTCAGTCTGGAGTGACAACCCCAGGAAAGGACAGACTTATTTGATGGCGTGGCTGGTTGTCTATGGTTACACATTACAAGTCCTCAGAATATTCAATGACGTTTGGCAGCAGCTGGACTTGCTGGACGTGCAAGAAGGCAGTGCTGTGTGCCAATAGTAACTCTATATCATTGTCAATACTGTCTGGATTTTACATTTCAGCTGCTGATACTTTATATACACTTTTTTTTTTAAGAAAAGCAACATTTTTTTTTTCAGAAAAGTACTTATGTCTTAATGATGGAAAGTCGTCACTTTAACATATTGATATAGCTAACAATGTTACCTACTGCATATCTGAAATGTAGATGGATAGAGAGTCAGG
Source organism: Clarias gariepinus (assembly GCF_024256425.1). Taxonomy (NCBI): domain Eukaryota; kingdom Metazoa; phylum Chordata; class Actinopteri; order Siluriformes; family Clariidae; genus Clarias; species Clarias gariepinus. The sequence continues at coordinate 4,071,992 of NC_071102.1, forward strand.
CAGATAAATATATATAAAGTAAAAGATGCAGATGGACAGAAAGAGGCAGAGAAGGACAGAGACATGCAGACATCAAGAAACAGGAAAGAGAGAGAAACAAAGCCAAAGGAAAAAACATAGTAAGACAGGCAGAAATATTGTGTGTGTCTGTGTGTGTTTGTGTCAGTTACCTGGAACAATTCTGTTTCTTTTATCCTCTTTAAAACCCTGCAATGTGTTCACTCCAGCCTGAAGCCGGCCTCCCATCATCCCCAGCTTCACTGGACAATACCCTGGATCTGGAAAAACACAAACGCACAAAACTATGTATGAAAATAGCCCAGGACTCTCAATGCTGCATACATTCCATTACAGATCACTCAAACCAGATGATTAACAATATAAATGAGTGTGTTTTTATTTACTTCTGCGATTAATTTAACTTAGAGATTGTGTTTATATTGCTGCCTGACTCTGTTACCTCCAGCACTTAGATCAGCAGGGTTCACGATGCCCAGCGTGGTCGTACCATCAGACTTCCTCCGCCCAAAGTCCACCTGGGAGACGAAGAACAAAACAAAAGACGTGACCTGGCTGCCGAGACGCAGACTCCGGCGCAGTCCGTCTCAGGTAACTGACTCACCTCGCACTGAAGGCTCCTGCTGGACAGTTTCCCTCCAGACTCTTCTATCAACTTCTTAATCTCTTCTAGATCTTTCTCTGCCTGGTTTGCACTCCTCTGAGCCTCCTCTTTAGACTCTTTACTGGAAAACACACAGAAAAAGAACAATTCTTTAAAAATATATCAATTACATGCTTTAAATATCTTGTGTTATTTTTATTTAGTCGAAGGTGATTAAGTTTTAATTGGTATAATCGGTGGCGGATTTATGGACAGGAAAAAAAAAGTGAGACAGACAGACAAAGATGGACAGTAATAAGTTAACAGACATAAAAAGACAAATAAACAAGTAGAAACCGAGAGAAAGTGAGTGGACGAGATGACATGCAAACAGCTTAAAAAAAACAACAAAAAAAAACAGAAAAAAGGCATAGCAAAAATAAAAACATAGACAGACTGACAGACTTAGAGTGTTGTTTTTGTCCGAAAAAGACAAACTGGACACTATTGCTCTACAGAAGTGTTTTTGGATGTTTTTGTCATTCAGGGACTTTTTGCCATATGCACTCTTTCACATCATTCTTTCCATAAGCCAATATTTATTTTAACGCTGCTCTGGGACAAACACACCCGGGCCATCAGTGGTTATTTTTGTACTGAAGATCATGTGATTACAAACTGTTCTAATGGTTTTTAAGGCATGAAACAGTAACAAAATAAATTTGTAATTAAAAAAAGCAATGTTGAGAAACACGATCCGAGCCCCTGAGTGAGCTGATTAGGGGTATGGGAAATCTAGATTGTACCTGGGTGTGTCTCTGTGCGCCACTCTGGGGGACTGCGAGTTGTCACTGGTATCCATGGGAGACGACCTGTCTTTGTGGTCCATGGATGAGCCTTGTTCCTCTGCGTCCTCTGAACCTCTGCCAGGTTTCAGGTCTGCCATAAACTCAATGCTCTGCTTCAGGCTCTCAAGTCTTTCCTACACACACACATTTATCGCTCATACACATGCTTGAACGTGAGTTTTTCATCCTAACTCTTACTTGCTGTAAAATCCACTGCTGCAGTTTTATTGTAATTGTGTACACTGCTGCCCTCTAGTGTCTGCAGTGTGCAAGGACATGCAAGTCAACTCACATGGCTCAGGATCTTCATTCCAGAGTGCAGAAGCTTCTTCGAAGCCTTGTAGTAAATCGTATCTGGCTTGTTGTAAATCATGGCATTCTCGCACATAATCTTGAAATCCATCTGACAAACAAACAAAAAAATGAAAAACACAGCTTCAAGCATCAAACTATGACGAAAATGAAAAAAAGACTGAGCGTAGACCCCCTACCTTCAGTTCGTCTAGTGATTGGTAGCACTCTCTCTTCACTTTTTCCTTCATTGTGCTGAAATCCATCGGCCTCTTAATGATCAGAGAGTAGCCTGGTGCAATCAGATCCGTCACAGGGAACGAAAAGAACGCATTCGGGTCTTTTCTTATAAAAAAAAGGTCAAGAAGAATAAATAAATAAAAAGAGAAAGAGCAACGAATAACAATATGTTTAGGGATGGGCGATACAACCAACATTTTCTACCTCGATAACGATATATATCACAATATAGCACTTTGTATCTAAAAATGAATAAACAAAAATCCAAACACAAAAAAAAACTGTTTTACATAACGTCATTTTATTTAAACTGTGAATTGCTGAGGTTTGCCGCATTTTTTTTTTACTTTGGCCATATTCGTTTGGATGTTTGGATTTCAGATGATAGAAAAGGTTTGACATGTTTCCACCGCTTGCTAAAAGAGTGCACTTGTATAGCTTGCAAATCATGTTCGTCTGATTCGTATCACTTTTCTTATACCCAAACCAATTCCACACCACAAATTATGCACCTTTACAATCTCCTCGTTGTTGGTTTCGTCACATATAAGCAAACTCACTCCTGCTGAACCGTCTTCTTCCATTGTTGAGGTGTATGTGTCAAACACATCAAAAGTTGGACGAAACCGTGGCACCCGATTGAGCCAAAAATCTGCGCGGCCAGGTGGACGGCGCGACGCGGCCAGGTGGACGGCGCGGCGCGGACCAGTGGACGGCGTGGCGTGACTATCTGGATAGCGCAGAGATGATCTGGTTTATTTGTGCAGCCTGGTGGATCGCGCAGCGCGGACCAACTTATGCAGCGCTGCTCGAATCACAAACTGCGCGACTCTGATAGAAATAGATCGCGCCGACCATCAAATTACATTTTACCCACAATTCCCCTCTGTAGTTTAGAGTGCACAAAGTGAAAGCTGTTTTTTTTATACTTAGGCTATAACGATATTGGCAGACATTATGAAGTTGAACTTTATTTAAATTTATTATGTTTATTTTTCCTTTATAGAAACTGCAGTGTTTGACGACAGTTTATTTAAAATGTCAGGACTGTTTAATATTGTTTCCGCCTTGCCATGCCTGGTTTGTATGTGCGCATCCCAGCAGGGTAAAATGTAATTTGATGGTCGGCGCGGTTTATTTTTATCAGAGTCGCGCGCGATCCACCTGACTCTGCGAATAAACCAGATCATCTTTGCGCTGTCCAGATAGTCGCGCTGCGCTGTCCACTGGGCCGTGCAGATATTTGGCTCAATCAGGTGCCATGGTTTCGTCTAACTATTGATAAGTGAATGTGTATTGCGTGGTTATGTAACGTGCAACATCACGTGATCACAACCGCGATTAAGACGATAGACCAAAATCTGCATCAGTTGACCAATTTCTACTGGTTAATCGTGTCTACCGGTATATCGCCCACCCCTAAATATGTGTATGTTCATGTATTTAAACACGCAGTAAAGTGTCTATACCTCTGTAACTGCCTGATCAGCTGACTCAGTGCTTCCTGTAGTGGCGTCTGTTCTTTTTCTGTTCAAGAAAAAAATGACAATTATTACAGATGCTGAACTTTCTGAACAGACACCCTGTACACACTGTAACACACTGAGTCTGCTGTCCACAATAAAACAAGACTTGCCAAAACAAACAAACAAATACTGACCACATATCCACTTCACACTATTTCTAAACATTCACGCAGAAACAATAAAAAGAAAAAACATTTGGTATCCAAAGGCGTCTCATGACGTACGCAGTTTATCAAATTTTGGTTTAATAATCAGAAAAATCCTGGTGCTAATATTTCAGATGATGATTTAAAAAAAAGAAAAAAGAAAAAAAGTTTTCTCCAGATCCAATGTAAACTATGTATACTTAATGTAAACTCCATGGTGAGTAAAAATATCTGCGTTGTATACTCATGCTCATATTACAAATAATGGAGGAATCACCTTCTGGTTTAACCAGTGACGGAGTGAGGGGTTTATCCTGGGATACATCGGACCGGGCTGGAGTTCTGCTCTGCTCGTCCCAGTCTGCGTCACCCAAATCGTGACCTTTCCTCTTCTTCGTCATCTAGAAGCACAAACACGATGCAAACATGACTGCCTTTAAACCAGGTATGTAACAACTATGTCAACATTCACACAGTCTGACTGATCACCTTTCTTTTCTTTTCCTCTCCGGGTGACCCTGGGGGAGTCTCCTTGTCCTTTTCGTCCTTCTTTTTCTTCTTCTTCTTTTTGTCCTTGTGCTTGTCAGAGTCTACCTGCTCGTCGTGAATGGGTTCGAGGCTGGCACTTCCGGTGGTGACCTCATTACCCGCCACCTTCAGGACGAGCTTCAGCGGTCTGTCTGCGTATTCTGGTGCACAAATGAAAAAAAAAAAAAAACTGTTATATTATGTATCTGTATATATGAACAGCCAAAGCCTTAACACCACCATTAGTGAAATGAATAGTACTGATGATCTTTTATACACCAGTAAATACATGACAGGATCATGAGCACACAATGCTCACAGATACCCATCTGGTTCAATCTCAAAGAAAAGTCAATGCTGGCCATGATAGTGAGGTACCAAAACATCCAGAGCATCACAGCCCACTGCGCACTAGGCCCAGCAGGCAAAGAGCCCAAAGGTTGATTGGGAGAACCCATTGGATGTATCAGACAAACAACTCCAATCCATGGACGCTCCACCGCATAACCCACAGCACAGTATTAATAGTTTTGTAATAGCTAAGCCTTACTTACTCAAAAACAAACAAAAAACTTTATTTGCTTCTTGCACATCCATGTATGTTAGGCCACATTAAATAAAAAAAATAATCTTATAAAGGGGCAGTGGTAGCTCAAATGGTTAAGGTGCTGAGTTGCTGATCAGATGGTCATGGGTTCGAGCCCCAGTACGGCGCAGCTGCCACTAGGTGCATTTACATGAACCTTAAAATAATAATGGGCGTAAAAGCCCGATCAGAATAAAAATGCATCGTGTAAACACCTCGATCAGACTGGCCTGATCCGGAATTGATTTTTTAATGGGAACGACCTTTGATAATCTGTTCATCAAGAAAAATTATCTGTGTAAACACATTATTATCAGAATAAATATATTCTTTCTGGGCATCGTTGTCCTGGTGGCTTAGTGGTTAGCACTGTCGCCTAAGACCACCAGGGTCAAGTGTTCGATTCCCGCCTTAGGGTCTGTGAGCGTGAAGTTTGCGTGTTCCCTCCATGCTTGGTGGGTTTTCTCTCACAGTCTAAAGCCATGCCTATCAGTAACCTATTACTTTCCTCCACTACACATTCATAAGCTGACATTACACCCCAGCTCCCCCCCCCCCCCCGCGCCAAAAAATAAGCCAATCATCTAACCAATCATGGATGAGACTGAATGCTTGTGACCAATCACAATGCAGAGGGTGGGATTAATCTGATGAGAAGTCTACCATTAAACCTGGAAAAAAAACTACTTCTTTTTGATATATTTCACATACTTCATGCACATAAAAAAAAGAAATTCAATTCTAACCGCTTTGCGCATGTAAACGAATATCCTATCAAATCAGCGTCCATGTTGAAAAGTTTAGTTGGAATCAACAATATTAGATTGAGAGAAATATTGTCAATTTAAACAAGGTAAAGTAGACTACATGGAAAAAAGTGTTTGGCCAGGCCTAAAACATCTTGGACAATGTTATGCTTCCAACTTTGTGGATGATTTGTCATGTTAAAGAGAAACCAGGAACACTGTAAACCCATGATACAGTTTTACCTCAGACTGTGACAAAGCACTGACATTAGAGACTCCTTCCAAACAAACATCTCCTTTACAGAAAACCAAACAAGCTCCAGCGAGTCATCGTTTTACCCAGTCATACTCGAGAAGCTAAGCTAGCTACTTTATATACTGAATGCGTTCATTCCTTAGCAACTAGATGGGAAAAAAAGCCGGCTAGCTAACAAGCTAAAGTGACTGAGAACTAGCTAGCCGACTGTTAGAGCCGTTAATACAAATATATTTAAATATATTTAAAATAACGTCCTACCGTCGAATGTGTGCTTCTCGGATTTATGCTTTTTATGCTTTTTCCCCATGATATATTACCGGTGCTAACTGTTCACGCAGCTCAGTGTGTACGTGTGTGTATCTGTAACCGGTCTGTTCTGTCTTTTGTGTTGTGTTATGTTCGTTTACGTGTGTGTGTATATATGTAAAGCGTGTTTTAGCCTGCTGCTCAGTCCGAACAGCGCCATCTTGTGCTCGGCGGTGAGAACTACAGTCAGACAACTAGACTCAACTTCAAATTTGACACTATTTTTAGAGAAATTAATAACGTATTCAGCTTGATTTTAAACTTTTTTGACCCTCTATTTTTTATGCGTTAAAATGAGATACATTAAATGTTTTTAATTTCTGTAAAGGTACAAAATAAATGTGTCAGAAATAAAATTATATATGTTTTTAAAGTGTGCAGGACTCGCAGTGGCAGTACAGTGGCGCAGTGTTTAAGTTTAAGTTCAGCCTTTATTCGTCACATATACTACTGCACAGTAAAATTCTTTATTATTGTCATATCCCAGCTTTTTGTTAGTAGTTTGGGGTCAGAGTGCAGGGTCAGTCATGGTACGGCACCCTGGAGCAGACAGGGTTAGGGGCCTCGCCCTGTGTGTCAAAGTCTGCAATATTAATGTTAAATATAAAAAAATATATATGTATATATGTATTTAATTTATTTACTTACTAGAGGGTACCCACGGCTCCACCTGAGTGCAGATCCTGATGGCTATTGTTTACATGCTAAGGGACGCCCGCTACACCGGCATTTTTTTTTAGGACCCAAGCACTATAGGGTGCGCAGGACCCTCTTGTTTTCCTAAAGATTATCCTAAGGATTTTCTTTCCACCCTTTTGGGCTTTTTGGGGGTCTTAACATGCGCAAAAACACATGAAGATTGGCAGGCAGGTTGGAATCTGTTGCAATTAGGATGCCTGAGAGTCGTGTGGCCCAGGGCCCCCAGGCGCCCCCACATGAGATTTTGCTGCATAGCTCATACACACTTGCACGTATGCACACGAAACTTGGTACAGATCAAGAGTTCATTGAGCTGAACAACTTTCGTAATGCATGTCCCGGTTATTTTAAGTCGTTCGCAAAAATGCACCCGATGGATTTTGATATACTCCTCCTAGAGAATTTATACGATCGCCAACAAACCGGGCCGATGTGATCGAAAGACATTGAGGACGTAAAGTTGCAGAGAGATTTTTGATCTCAAATGGGTCAGCTGTGACAATGTCTTAAACTTACACCAAAGAATTATTATAACTTCCTGTGTGGCATTATATCGAGTAACATTATATTCAGTGACACATTCAGTGACATCACGTTGAGTAACACCATTGTGATGCTTTCAGGCATCTGCGACCTGTTGAACACATGTACAAATCACAAATGTTAACACACACACACCTCTCTCTCTCTCTCTCTCTCTCTCTCACACACACACACACACACACACACACCCCTCTCTCTCTCTCTCTTTCTTTCTCTCTCTCTCTCTCTCACACACACACACACACACACACACAACAAATATTTAGGGCCCAAACTGACATCAGCCCTGTTCGACTCCCACCTTGGGTCTGTGTGTGTGTGTGTGTGTGGAGTTTGTACAGTATGTTTTCCCTGTGCTTGGTTGATTTCCTCCCACAGTCCAAAGACATGCAAGTATTTATTTTTTTTAAGTAAAACATTTGGCAATAAAATTAGATGTAGTTATCTTGGTGTGTTTTGGTCAGAACCCTATGATCATGGTTGACCTTCGCATATAATTCCCATAATAAAAAAATGCATGTATAAGTGGTTTAATATTTAAAAATATGGATATGTGCATACAGTATAAATGTTGCATGTAAAATATTACATTTAACTAATAAATACATAATAATAATTATTACTTTAATGTGTAATAATGTGTGAAGCCAAAATTTGGAATCAGATTAATAAAGGTGTACTGTATGTACTGTATACAGCTTTTCAAAATGTATCTTTAGATATCTGACATGACTGTAAGATAAATAAGGTTATGTCACATGATGATCTTTGACTTTTCCCTTCGTAATTTAGTTGTAGTTGCAGACTCGCACCAGGAAAGATTTTCCTTTTATTATTTCTCTGAGAATTAAGAAAGTGCATAAAATGCATGTTGTTTGGTGTGTCTAAAGGAAGAAATGTTTTTACAAACACCAGTTAACTGTGCAGGTTTTGCAGCCAGGGAATAATTAAGATCAGGTTTTTCACGAGCGCCTTAAATACTTTCATTTGTCAAGACTCACAACTTTGTGTCATTATCAATTCACATTGCAGTTTACTCAGTTTAAATCATGTGGATCTTTTTTTCTTTTAGTAATTATGATATTAAAAAAAATAATTTTTCAATATCTTAAATAAAGAGAAGAGATTTAGTCGTTACTACAATCTTTTAATCAGTAAGTACTGATGAGGTGCAGGAGTTGTTAATTAGGGCCCATAAAACCATTAACTTCCTTTTCACTCTCTGTCTGTGAGCTGCTGTGAATTTACACACCATTGGATTAATAAACTTTATCTCATCTTATCTTATTTTAAAATTAGATTAGAATAGTAACTTGAGGAGCTTCATGTGTCCAAGCTGCTTTTTCCTGGTGATTTAAGAATGATGCTCATCAGATCCACATTGACATCGTAGGCATTTGTTTGGGACGTAGCCAAGTTAGTGTTATGAAGAGTTTACAACTTAATCCAATCCCACTCAGTGAAAGGTAAGATTGATATTACTCTGATGAATAAAGCATAACACACACCATGCAGGGTCAGCCATTATACAGCACACCTGAAACAGACAGGGTTAAGGGCCCAACAGTGGCAACCTGGCGGAGCTGGGGCTCAAACCAGCAACCTTACGCAGCTGTCTTGCTTTAATACCACCGAATGGTTGAATGTTTAAATTTGATTGGTCAGAAGGTGCATTATTTGTGTATAACAATATGTATAGTGATCGAAGAGTCGGTCGGCGGTTTTAGCCCTAGTACGGCACTGTTGAGCCCTTAAGCAAGGCCCTTAGCAGTATCTGCTCCAGGGGGCGCTGTATCCTGCCTGAGCCTGTGCCCTGATATTTTACTCTTTCTATAATATCAGCTTACATACAGGATCTTGTGTGGTGGACGTGAGGAATCTAAAACTGACTAGGATAAGCGTAGCTGAGCGTGGCCCCTGTACGGCCACAGAATTAATACTAAGAGTCTTTAACACCTTTGAACTTCTGTACAATTTCGGATTATTTATAGCCATATAGTAATCAACATAGTTAAGCACTACCATAATAAAAAAAAAAACTTTTGCAATCCTTACAGTCATGCAAAAGTTTTTTTGTAGGGGAAATTTACATTACTAGACTGTTATCAGAGCGTGGATCTAGAGGGCAGTGTTGCCTTATTTTCTAGGTAACTTTACCATCTGTAGACTTTATTCCTTTATTTTCTTCCAGTCTCTTTTGATTTGTTGTATTTTAATTATCAATGTAGTGTATTTTTAATAGTTGTGAGCTTTTTAGATTCTGTATAACATATAACATGTTATTACATTGTATAATATCCTAATGTTATAGTATATTGGTAATATATTTACACTTATATTTTGTATCTTGCTCAAAGGCCCAACAGTGGAAACTTGGTGGTTGTGGGGTTTGAATCTGGGACCTTCCGAACCGTAGTCCAATGCCTTAACCACTGAGCTACCCCTGACCCTGAATAGGTGGGAGGTGGAGGTACTATATGCACCAGAGACAAAAGAAATGAAAGTCAGGAGAAGCAAGATGGAGTGAAGATAGTGAAGTGCAAATACTTCAGGGTCAACTCTCTAAATTATTGGAAGGTGTTATGGAGAAGAGAAAAGAGAGTGCAGGTAGGGTGGGAGGTTGGAGGCGAGTAGCAGGAGTGATTAGGGACAGAAATTGTCTGAAAGGGTGAAAGGTGAAGGTCAGGAGGTGGAGCTGGAAGTGGGAGAGTTGAAAATGATACGATTGTCGTTGGGAGAAGAACATTGCCGGTAGGAGGATGGTTTGGAAACAAAGTGAGAGAGGTGAGATTTAGATAGTTAAAAGGTCAGATGCATGGTACTGTATGTTGCAATCATCATGCTGAGGATGGAGATGTTTGGTGGAAAGAGAAGAGGAAGGCCAAGGATGCGGTTAGGGAAGACATGTGGGTGATTGGTGTGACAAAAGAAGAAGCAGCAGAGAGAATGAGAGGGAGACGGAGGATCCGCCGTGGCGGCCACTAACGGAAGAATAATAATAAGATGAAGGAAAAAGTACTGTACTTTATCCATCCATCATCTACACTGTTTTTCCTGGGTACGGTTGCAAAGATTTGGAATCTACCTCAGGGAACACCCTAGATGAGGCGCCAACCCATCTCACACACTCAGTCATACACCAGTCAGTTCAAACCGCATGTCTGGGCTGTGGGAGGAAACCAGGGTACTGTGAGGGAACCCATCAGGGATGTGGAGAAGGTGCAAACTCCAAGGAGTTGAGATTCAAACCCCCAAACCCTGGAGGTGCGAGATGATCGTGCCACTAGATGAAAAATCGCATTGCACCTAAAATGTGTTTCCTTAGCCGTATTTGAACAAAAAAATCTCTTGCGCAGAAGAGAAAGTCATTGTAAACCAGGCAAGACCTAAGAGCGACTTGATACATCTTACCTCAAATTATTTCCAGGTCAGGAAGACAAAAGCTCGAGGAATTTAGAAGGCATAAATCTTAAGGATGTGATTTTTACTGGGCTGTTTTTCATTATAAATACTAATACTACAGTGGAACATACTGTAATTCCTGCTGTCTCTGGGATTTCATACATCACATGTCATTTTAACAAACACACAGGTCTTAGTTTTGGCTCTGTGAGCCGTGATTCATTTTACACTCCCTCGTACATGTACTCGCTGAAAGCCTGTTACGCAAACGCCCTCCAGATGTGCCGTTTTATAACACATAATCAGGGATAATTATGCACAGATTCCGATTTTTCCCCAAAAGACGTTTGATGCTGAGTGTCAATGATCATCTTTGGTCAACTTTAAAGAAGACAAGGTTTTTTACTTTTTCTCTTCGATCACTGCTTATAAAAAGAGTGGGTTCTGTATGGACTACTGAAAACTGTTTTTAAAGTACAAAGGCTTAAGATAAACCCAAGCATACTGGTGTGTGTGTGTGCATGTGTGTGTGTGTGTGTGTGTGCGCGCTTGACATTCAGCTATATTATGTTTAGATGTTTAGAAAGCGTCAGACGCTGTGCAGACAGCTATAAGTAGCAGCTGTTTTATCCATGCAGGGCAGATAGTGTGCATTCTTTGAAGTGCATTCCTGCTTTTATGAACTGTCCGTTGAGGGATCCAACGCTCATATTCGGAATTTTTTGGAAGGAAAATAAACGCAGTCCATCCACCCACCATTCCACCCATACCTCTGCCTGGTCTGGATAGAGAGATGCATCTCATTTGTTGAGAACTCTCTCATATGTCTGCCATTTTAAGTTTTTTTTTTTTTTTTCATCCACGCACAGATTCCCTCATGAGCACATTCTTGTGTGTTGATCAAGTCCTTATTGTCTGCAGAGGACAGCTTCTTGGATGGCTTTCTTATTGGAGAATGTACAGACTTAAACCAAGGATTATTGGCACATCTGTCACAGCTGAATACGCATTCGCCATATGATGTGCTCTACTCTTGTGCGCTTATTTTAAATGTTATATTTTTACTCCAACATTTGTGCACTTAGTCTAAACCTAGAACACTAATTCTGTTTCTTGTACACTTACTCTTTCTTTAACAAGGCTACACTTATCTCAACCCGTGCACACTCCAACAGTCATAAAATTACTCCATCCATCCATCCATCCATCTATCTATCTAGGATCCTCTGACTGTTGAGGCCCCATTGTATGCATAAATATTTCAATAAATACATTATAAATGTTTAAATAAAGGTGTAATACATTTTAAAAAATAAATATAAACCATGATGTGATCTACAGTCAACATTCCCACATTCATTCACACACTACGGACAATCTGGGAACGCCAATTAGCCAAATCTGCATGCTTTTGGACTGTGGGAGGAAACCGGAGTACCCGGGGAAACCCACCAAGTACAGGGAGAACATGCAAACTCCATGCATACAGACGTCTAGACGGGAATTATACCTCGAGCCTGAAGGTGCGAAGCAACCGTGCCACCAAACTTACTCTTACCCTCATAAAATCAATCCAACATACACATACCCCCCAAAACCCTTGTACGTTTATTCATACGTTAACATTCACACATCTATTGTAACCCTCGTCCAATCGTTCCAGCATTTATCCCTCATGCACATCTTTCTGCATTTATAATTAATTCCAACCTTTGCAAATTCACTCCAACATTTATAGATTCCACAGATTACTCCAAATTTATTTCATTCACTTACTCGTTCTCTTACATTCCTACACTTACTCCAGCCCTTATAAATCCACACCAATGTTCATATACTTACCCCGACCTCTGTAGCCTTAACAATTCCAGTACTCAAACCCTCATACAATTACTCCAACATTCAGACACTTACACTAACCATCATACACTCACTTCAAAGCTCAGTTCAGTTTCTATAACCCTCATACAATTACTCCAACCCTCATGCGGTATGCTTACTCCAGCTCATGTACATTTCCTCAAACACATGTAAGGTTTCAGAATAATCAAATCAATTTTCTTCTGTCAAAACTAAAACCATGAGAATATCCAGAAATGCGCACACAAAAACGCAGTCCACACATGAAAGCCTCATCCCCACTGGAATCATGGGAGACCGTTTTTCCCATGCTGTGGCCTGAGAGAAATCGGAATTTTTACATTCCAAAACCAGTACAAGAATCAGTCATCCTTTCCCACACTTTCCCTTCACTCCCATCATCACCATCACTGGTCTCTTTCCCGGAGGCAGCGATTACTGTTTTATCTGCGATGTAGATGTGTTTAAATAAACGGGTTCAGAAGGAAAATGACTAATGGGAACTTCTTGAAAGAATTATTAGTAAATGCATAATTACTTCCCTACAACTGCAAAAAGACAATAAATATGCAAAAAAAAAAAAAACACTTTCTCTTATGGTGGCTTGTTTCATCTTAGTAGATGGCTGTTGCATTCGTTATAAAATACTGTTTATGATCATGTTTAGCAATTCCCGACAAGTCGTATGAAACTTGGCAGCGTCTCACGATGATGGATAATGTTATTTTAGATTTTTTTTTTCCGTTTGCTTGTTATAGTTATATTATGTAAGAAATAAAACCCTTGTGCGTGCTGGTATTAGAAAATACTCCACAACAGGGATACAGTATGTTGCCGCTCCAACATGCGTATTTGTTTTGTAAACATCATCAAAGTAACTTTAAATAAGTCCTGCCTGTTGCATAGCTTTTCTGTTGTTCTGGAGGGGCGTGCCTCAAAATTACACTACTGGTCAAAAGTTTGTACACCCCTTCTACCTACATGGTCCTTCCTGATTTTTATTTTTTACTCCACTGTAAAACAATGCTGAGGGTGTTTATCCAAAATACACAATAATCTCCTTTAAACAGTTGATATTGAGATGTATATCTGCTACTTCTGCTCTGTAAAGCTTCATATCGGCTCTAATCTGAGGTGCTGGTTGTTAATTGGTGATTTCTGAGGCTCTGCAGCAGTGGTAAGTTTTCCTGGGAAGATCTTCATGAGAGACAGTTTCATCATGGTGCTTGATGGGTTTCACAGATGCACTTGACGGTAATGTTCTTGCAAGAACTTTTTCAGAACAGCTGACCTAATTTCCTATGTGTTATTTCATGCTTTTGAAATCACCAGAACTGTCATAACTCATTTACCTAGACACGGAAACAGTGCATTCTGAATTGAAGTGGAATAGGAAATTAAGGTAGGAAAAAAATGCATTATATGGGGAGTATTTCAGCTGGAGCGTTAACACACACTTTGGGGCTAGCTCTGAGACTTGTGTTAACTTATTAAAGGTTCCATATTTTACTATTTCTTTAACAGGTGTTTTATTCTGATTATACTAAAATTAGCTATTGATTATAACTTCAAATTTATTAACCAGTTATACATTGTGATTTTTTTTCTCCCCATGATTTCTTTCTACCAACCAGGGAGGGTGAAGACTGTCCTGTGCATCCTCTTTTTAAGAATGGCTGGTCAAGCAATGTTAAGGATGTGTAACACACTCTGAGGATGTGTTACACATGTAAGGATGCGCTCAAGGATGTCCATGATTGTCTACAGTCAGGGGCAAAAGTTTTGAGAAGTCTGCACTTCAGGGTTTTTAGATTCAGATGTTGCTCTGGTATACTGAGGTATAATTTCAACAATTTCATAAGGGTTAAATCCTTTTATTGACAATTACATTAACTTTATGCAAAACGTTAATATGTACGGGGTTGACCCTTCTTTTTCACCATGCTGTCACTCAACTTATGGGCCACACCCTGACTGATGGCAGCCCATTCTTACATAATCAATGCTTGGAGTTAGTTAGAATTTGTGGGTTTTTGTTTGTTCACCCGTCTCTTAAGGGTTGACCACAAGTTCTCAATGGGATTAATGTCTGGGAAGTTTCCTGGCCACGGATCGAAAATTTCAATGTTTTGTTCCCTGAGCCAGTTATTTATAACCATTGCCTTATGGCAAAGTGCTCCATCATCATGGAAAAGACATTGTCACCAAACTGTTCTTGCACGGTTGGGAGAAGTTGGATTGAGAGGATGTTTTTGTACCATCCTTTATTCATGGCTGTGTTCTAAGTTAAAATTGTGAGTGGGCCTACTCCCTTGGCTAAAAAGCGACTCCACACATAAATAGTCTCAGGATGTTATACTGTTGGCATGACACAGGACTGATGATAGCAATGGTATCGTTATGATTGATGTAAGAGTACAGGAATGCCATCTCTTTCCCATGAGAGAGCCAATCCACTCTCTGGATTTCCAGCTACAGATGCCACATTGTGCTTTTTAACTCCATCCATCCATCCATCCATCCATCCATCCATCCATCCATCCATCCATCCATCCCATTTGCTGCAGTGACCTATGATTTCAGACTAGCAGTCATTACTCTAAAGGGAAGATTATGTTCCTGAGAACCCCAACCTCTTGCAACCTTGGTGCACACACATTCAGACATCCAGGCAATTTGGAAACATCAATTACCCTTTAGACTGTGGAAGAATCAAGCAATGGGAGAACATGCCAACCTCATGCACAAAGACCAGAGGCATGGTTCAAAACCCTGACCCTGAATGCTCGGGGCGATAGTGCTAACTGGTAAGCCTCTCTTCAAAATGTTGCTGGGAAACTAAAAAAAAAAGATAGTAGAAAGAGTTGAAAATTTTAAATTCAATGAAAATAAAACGGCTTTCCCCCCCAAGAAGACAACAAAGCAGTGACAGTGGCATCTCTGTCCAAATATTGCAAACAAACATCTTAATACAGAACACTTAATATCAGACCTTTTTTTCATGGTTATTATTAGGTTATGTAGATTGTGCACCGTGCAGGTTCTTCTAAAATGAGGTACTACTATAGAAACGATTATGTATTACAAAAAGCGCATAATTTACCATAAAATGTTAATATTCATTACAGTACATCAACAGATGAAATACTGGGTAAGTATATTTTAAGAGATGGTAATAAAATTTTCACACACATCACCTCTAAAGAAATTAATATATACAGAATCCCCAGCTGTGTGTGTGTGTGTGTGTGTGTGTGTGTGTGTCAAGGAAATAAAATAAGACAAAGAAAAGAACTAACTGAAGTGCCGCACAGATGATTCTGGCAAACTGTAGTTACCATCTGTATCCTCCAGCATTGCCTCTCTTTTTTTTCCCCCCTCTGCTCTCTGTACCAATTACTGTAATGTATTTTTCATCTGGCTGCTTATTGTTGAAGTCAAACGTCACCCTCAGTGCTTGATGCTTTACGCGGCTTTAATGTATTATTCTGTCTTCAAGAGCGCCATAACAATAGAAGTTGAGATCTTTGTATCATGTGAGGCTCTGAGGGGGAACACTTGGTGGGGTGTGTGCACACGTGTGTGTGTGTGTGTGCCGGGGGGGGGGTATGGTTGGGGTGGCATGCTTTTATATCTTGGTAGGGGCCAAATGTCTCCACAAGGATGGAAATTTCTGACATTTTCTGGTTTAAAAAAGAGATACAAGCTACAAATTGCTGCCTTTTGTTTATTGAGGTTAAAGTTATGTATGAAGTAGCGATAATTAGCTGAATTAATCATTTATCAATGACATCTATGGACATTCAATGGACATTTGTATGTGTGTGTCATGATGGAGGAGGTGGTCCACTCTGGTATCTATCACATAATGCCCGAAGGCAACAGCCTTGCTGAAAGAATGCGGCAGAGACATACAATACACTACCTGTAGACTCCATACTGCATGTCGAACTGCAGGTTTGAAGAGTTGCGATGCTGCACAGGGAGATCTACAAGATCTAATTAGATGATCTAAGTCATCTAATGTCTATTTTCCCCACTGGAATACAAGTGTAACTTGGTGGTATGATGTTGGCAGGAAGTTTAATTTGCAGTATGGGGAGCAGGTAGTGATGATAGGTAAGCATGAGCAAAGTTACAAGGGTGAGTCAAAAATGACCCGCACTCCAGTTATATTAAAACTTCTGCTGTGCCGCACTGTCTTATCAGTTCAGCTTTCTGTTCAAGGCTCCTGTCTCCCCAGTCACTGGTGTGCAGGTGTGAATGTGTTACATCAGTAGATTTGTAAATGCGTCCCCGCGCGTGATTTGCACGAAAGAAGAGCAGTGTGCAGTGATTTGTTGTTTTTGTGGTCTGGTGCCGAAACAACTCATAAACAAAAGAGCATAAACAGAAGTGTTTGGATATCTGCAAACATAATTGGAGTGACACTATAAGGAAGGTGAAAGTTTCTTAAAGAGCATCATTACTGGTAATGTGACATGGATTCATCACTACGAGCCCGAGAGTAAACAGCAGAGTATGGAAGTGGAATTGATCAAAAGTCAACCATCAGCTGGAAAATTCATCAATGCTTACAGTTTTCTGGGATTCTCAAGGGCCAGTATTGAAACATTATGGTTCAACAATCGACAGTGCTCGTTACAGCGAGACGCTTATCGAAAAGTCTAAATGTCTGATTAAATGCAGTGGGGGGCTATCCAAGGGCGTCATGATCTTGCATGATGATGCACGTCCGCACACTTCTGTCCACATTGTCGACACTCTGCAAAACCATTGTTTTAGGCATTAAAGCATCCTCCGTACAGTCCTGATCTTACACCATCAGATTTGACCTGTTTTATTCCCTGAAGGCAGCCCTACAAGGACAAATATTCACTTCGAAAAAATAGCAGGGACACTTTTAATGTTTTTTAAAACAGTGACAAAGTCATTGGGACTAACCCATTGTTTAGCAGTGTTGGCTTGAATAAATGGATGGATGAACAGATTGAAGTATATAAACGTATATGAGATGTGCATCTGTAATAAATAAAATTGTTAGCAAAAAGACTAGCTAAGGAGAAATTTAGACAGAAAATCCTGAATTAAGTTGGTTAGTCTAAAAAAATAAAATAAGGAACTGTAACTTTTTGGCCCAAAGTTTGTCCATAGTTTTCTATGACCAGAGTTTTAATTTCTTTATCTCCGGTGTGATTTATCAGGGAAGCACCATGCTGAGACGGGTAAACTGCAGGGAACATTTGGGAGAATATATGTCTGATCATTTTCTAGATTATGACGATATACCCACAGGTAGGAGTAATTGTTGTACTCCTGATATTTTTCCTTTGGCTCTCATTTCCATAAGACGCATCACCTATCTGTCTGATCTTCCTCTCTTTGGATCCTGCTGAGATGAGATTGCTTAGGTGGGATTTTTGTTGCCTGCAGGAACGAGCGCGACACATGAAAGGCTAAAAAGAGACGGCAGTTCATCGCAGGGCGTTCGATTTGTTCGTCTTCTGTTTGGACCGGGTTGGTCGTGGATGGCAGAAATGCGCTGGGCCGGAGGATGGGGATAAGTATAAAGAGAGAGGGAAAGAGAGAGAGAGAGAGAGAGAGAGAGAGAGAAGGAGAGAGAGAGAGAGAAAGGACTGACGGCAGCAGCTTCAAAGCCACTCTGTAATCTGACTGAACTTCACAGGGCCGAGAAAGTGACTGTCTCCCCGCCAAGAGCAGCACAGACACGCTAATGAAAGAGATAAAGGGATCGCGAGCACAGCTAGAGCTGTTCGAAAGGAGAGAGAGATAGAGAGAGAGAGAGAGAAGGGGGGGGGGCAAAGAAGACCTGTGAGGTTTTCCTTTTATTCTCTTATTATTTCATGTCTTGTCAAATGTTCTGTAGTTCCATTTTTCTATATATATTTATTATCTGTGAAGCTTCATACAGAATCAGTGCAGGACAATGTGAGGCACGGAATAATTCACTGCGGATTAGTCTCGTCATTAGTTATGAATGTCTGACAGGTGAAGGCAAAAGAAAAAGGGAAAAAAGGATCTCTCATTATATCCACAAAGCATTTGCCTGCCAGCACACTACAGATGAGTCATTTAGTCTCCACTACAGACGGATATTTACAGCCAGCAGGTTCTTGATCTCCGAGCGTATTTATTTTGTGGTGAACTTTCAGTTTTAAGTTTCCTCACTGCATCATTCACTGTTTTCTTTAGTTCACTAAGTGGAAAAATTTGCATATGTTTTAAATATATTTCTGACATTGCAGGATAAGGCACGAACACGTATCGAACAGAACTTTTTTATCTTATTGTAATGGTGGAATTGTGCCATTGTAAGTAATGAGTAACATTCAATACAAGTCACCGATTTAGAAATAGATTTCAAACGGAAATGAAGAAGAAAAGATAAAGAGAAAAAAGTTGAGTTAAAGTTTAGCAGAAGAAAAGAGCAGAAATGCGACTTTGCCGAACAAGTCCCCATTTTGCCACAAATTCCTCAAGTCACATTGGAAAACGTATCCATGTACAGTTCCTGGCCATCAAAAAAAGTCAGACATTCTACAGTAGGATTTCATTCAGTCACCTTTAAGTTTGATTACAGCAAACAGTTTGGTTGCCAGTTCATGTATGAAAGAGATTCCTCGTGCTCCCAGAACCACTCTTTCACACCCAGAGTCCTGGAATATGCCCCGTGCCATCAGAGAAGCAAAACTCCATAGATGTGATAACCACATAACGTTGCTGAGTCTAGACCTGATCAACTGAAGCAACCCCAGATCATAACACTGTCTCCAGAGGCTTGTACAGTGGACACTATGCATGATGGGAGCATCGCTTCATGAGCTTCCCTTCTTACCCCTGAGACGCCCATCGCTTTGGGATAGGCTCAATCTGGACACATGACATATTTCTCCATTTCTCCAAAATCCAATCTCTATGCTCTCTAGCAAACTGAAGCCTTTATCTGATGAGTGATTTTCTTATGGACCTACAGTGGTTTAGTCCCAATCCTGTGAGTTCTCCTCACACTGTGTATGTATAGAAATGCTCTTACTTTCACTATGAACACAGCTATTGTTTTTACTGTTGATTTCTACCATGAATCTCACCAAGTGTTTAAGTGATCTTCCAGGATTTGATAAGGTGTTAAAGAGCTCTTAACCCAGTTCTAGTAGTTTCAAATCTCCATAGTTGTGTTCTTTGCCTGATGCAGCCTAACATTTTGACCCTTCTGAAATAGTAACCTTTTTCGGTGAGGCTGTGTACTTCGCTTCGTGTATGCTTCGCTTTGCAGGTTACACAACAATCATAATACATAAGATAAGTTACATAAGTTATGTTTGTATTGAGCACAATAGCAATTAAATCAAATATCAAGTAACTCAGATTCAAGTGATAATCAGTCCTTCGTGTGAGTAAAGAGCGGTATAATCATACCATCAGTGTCCCTGAGATGACCAGCAGCCGATGCGCTTCCCTGTCTCACATGTTACTGACTGCAGTCTCTTGACTAATAGATGGTTTTTATACACAGACCCTGTACTGTTAGATAGTTACTGTAAGGTGGCGATTCTCTGTCACAGATGGTTGTTTGTATGTTGAGTCTGTACCTTCGCTCCATCAGTGACTGTGAGGTGATGCATACTCTGATGTCATACTCTAATCGTGTCTCTTATTGTTCTTTGTCGAATTACTTCAGCTCCATCATTTCACTTATTTTAGCGTTATGATTATATTTGTGTTTTTGCTGGTGCAAATAATGTCAGTATAAATACAAATACATTTATATCAATTTTAATTAAATTGCAATGGGGCAAAGTGTGGGAAAACTTCCCAAGGAAAAACCCCATTGTGCTACTTATTGTGACATGGTGTTAAAAACATGACTTTACATTTTTGCCATTTTTTTTTTACTTCTGAGCATTTGAGGTTTAAGGGCCCAACAGTGGCAACTTGGTGGTGCTAGGGTTTGAACTTCGGACCTTCGGATAAGTAGTCCAGGGCCTTCACTACTAAGCTACCCCTGATCCCTGAATGATGATATCAAACATTTATGCCAGTCTAACAAGATAAATGGTTTCATCTTGGTGACAGCATCCCCAATTATCATAAAATAAAATTTTTTACTGTATAAATCTGGTCCCTACCTGTTAAATCAAAGTTACGTCACATTAACTTTCACCACTGTTGAGTTTTAAATCTATCAAAACAATCTCAAAGAAATAAAGTCAACTGAAAGCTCAATGACCCTTTGAAAACATGTGTTATTTTACAGAAAACCCAATGGGTGTCCATACAAGGAATCGTATAGTGATAGTGTTTTAACACTATAAATATTACTGTTGAGTATAATGAAAGTATCCCGCAATGATACTATAAGGTTTTGAGGGAATGCATTTGGTCACAGCCAGTGTGCCTCCTGTCAAAATAAAGTGTTCCTTTCCTTGTAGATTCAAGACTCTGGCCTCAGGGAATCATAGGGTTTTACGGATGGGTTCCCTCGTGTGCCAGTAACTTTACTTATTTTGAAAAGGATCATGGCGCTTGGAGTGTGGTCAACATCGATGCTAGCTGAAGTAAAATTTCATGATAGATGGCTATAGAACTATATTATGCGATTTATGGTTTGGAACTTTGGAACTTGAATGTTTATATATATATATATATATACACTACCGTTCAAAAGTTTGGGGACACTTTCTAACTCCATGATCGTTCCTGATTTTTATTTCTTTTTACATTGTAAAGAAATGATGAAGTCGTCCAAAAATGCATTAATCATTAATGGTGAGATGTTTCTGCTACTTCTGCTCTGTAAAGACTTCATAATGCCTCTAATCTCATGTGCTGTTAATTGGTCATTTTTCAGACTGTTAACTCTAAATGAACTTCTCGTCTGCGGCAGAGGTAGGTTTTGGTCTCACCCTCCTGGGACGGCCTTCATGAGAGCCAGTTTCATTATGGTGCTTGACGGATTTTGCAAATGCACTTGACAATACTGTTCTTGCAAGAACTATTACAGAAAGGCTGACCTCTGTGTCTTTTTTATATAAACACATTTATAAACATAGGATTGTATTTGTAATTTACAGATGCTGATTCAATATATTTACATACATCAGTAGGTCATCAGTAGGCTTTTTCAATGGTCTTTCCTGATTTCTATTTCTTGCTACATTATAAACCAAGACTAAAAGCATCCAAAATATGCAATAATTTTCTTTGAACAGTTGATATTGAGATGTATATCTGCTACTTCTGCTCTGTAAATCCTTCATAACGGCTCTAATCTGAGGTGCTGGTTGTTAATTGGTGATTTCTGAGGCTGGTGACTCTAAATGAACTTCTCCTCTGCAGCAGAGGTAAGGATTGGTCTTGCTTTCCTGGGAAGGTTTTCCTAAAAGCCAGTTTCATCATGATGATTGATGGGTTTTGCAAATGCACCTAATAAAACTGTTCTTGCAAGAACTGCTCCAGAACAGCTGACCTTCATGTCTTAAAATAACATCTGGTATTGCTGTTGTGACTGCTATTGTTGTTACTTAGTTACATAATGAAATGCGTTATTTCATGGTAGTCTTAAAATCTTATTCTGGAATGTAGAAAATAAATAATTAAATATGTAATTATGTATTTTTTATCACAAGTAATTATACTTTATGACGATATTTAAATAGTACTTTGGAAGGTGCTTATAATTATACAAGAGATGTAACATATTTTTTTTTACTATCTATTTATGCCATTGTCAAAGAAAACAATATTTGTGTTAATTCGTCTTTAAGTTAGTAACATTTAGGATGATTTCAACTGAATACGTTATATATTTTGTGTAAAAACAGAATAAAAATTTTCCATATAATCTAAAAACTTCGATTAGCTTGCTTTGTAACTGGTAAACTGGTAGGTTTAATTATTGTGTTTATATATATTTATAATCTTGTTTACATTGTTTACACTTATCATAGAATTACAACATTATTAATAAAATCTAATTAGAAATAACTGTTTAATTAAATATTACAAAATCTTTAAATTATTTAAAAGTATTTTTATTAATCATTAAAAACATAACTTTAATTCATGAGTATATTTAAACATTGATACTTGACATTAAACCTTTGATAAAGCTGATTTTTTGGGACGTACTACTTTTAACTGAGTGATTTTGACAAATTTCCACTTTTATTTATAATTGAAATGAATTGAAAGGGTTCAAACAAATACCTCAATATCAGGGGAGAAAGAAAAAATCTTTTGATTTGATTTTAAATATCTGGAATGAAAAGTTTTAGAGCCACAAAAAAAGTATAGTTTTACACATTTAAGTAATGAGGTTAACATTTGAATGTTTTAATAAATCTTCTCCCAGAGATACTCCACAATTTAGTATAAAAAGGTTTTAGAAACTTTGAACTGTAGTTTAAAAAGAAAGCATTAAAGATAAAGGTAAAAGGAGAAATCAGCACTATTTTTAGCTTAAAAGCAAAAAGTAAATGTGATTTCATTTGATTAAGAACCATTGAAGTTTTGTATGAATAATTAATCAAGCCTAATCTACATACTTTGAAAATAAGTATTGGAAACCATGTTCGTTGTTGTTTTCTTCCTTTATACCAGGGACTTTGCTGAGGTTGGTGTACTTCATGCGTTCAAATTACAATATCCGCCTCGGGTCCTTAAATGCTGAAGTTATTTCGTATTTATTTAGTCAACCGCTCAAAGTAGTGCTAAAGAGCTAAAGTTGATCTGAGATAAAAGGCAGCCTACTTTGTCTCCTGGAATGAACACACACCACATTTTGCTAAGTGTTCACCACATCAAGAAAGATTCAGCGTCAAACTGAGAAAATGACTTGCTAAATGACTTTTTAATGCTGTATTGCATCAAGTTTAATTAAACAAATTTAGATTATCGGAGCTCTGGGCCGATGATATAAACATGATTAATGTTGATTGTCTCAGGGAAGGGTGCTTTGAAGCCTTTTGTTAATAAATCTTGATGTTTGCAACAGATGTTTTTGGGGTTTGACTTAATCATAATAGATGAAAGTACAATGCTAATTGTGCGGGTGGGATTATGTACTATAACTGTGTGTATTTGGGTTATATAATGTTTATATTGATACATTTATACTGTCACTAAATTAAAGTGTATTTTGCATCCAGTAACAAGATATCTTGTTGCTTGAATTAGATATGTCATGTGCTTTTAGGATAACTTTACTTGCAGTTAACCCTCAGTTGTATAAGAGGTTGGGTTTTAAGCAAGAAGAGCAACTATTAATGGGTTAACCTGACTGAGTTTCATCTGAGAACTTTAATGCATATAGAGATCATCAGTATTGTTATTCACATTATGTCAGATGGTTGAGCCAGATACAGTATGGATGGAACAGTAAGTTATCCTAAAAAAAATTTTTTTTGGGGTGAAACTGGCAAAAGCAAACAAATCCACAGTGCGATACAAACCCAGGATGCACAGCCCTCATTTTTGAGTACTTCATCAAGTACTTCATCTTTCCAGCTCTATGGTGCGAATTGTTCTTCATGAACTTGATCTGGTAGGCAAGCTGTCCATCAATGGGAAGATATACTGGGGTAAATTAGGACAATGTCAGTGACTAGCGATCCATAGGTGACTGGCTTAAGGGGTGAAATGTGAAATGAGGGTGTAAAGTGACTGTGACATGGCAGGTCAGTTATGTATGTCAGGAAAACACAAGGGATAAGATATCATTAGTTAATCCTGAATGAAATTCTTTCTTGCACCATCAACATACAGTACATCATTAATTTGACATAAGACTTTTTAGGAGCTGATGTACCTGGCATTAAGTTTGCAGCCCTGCACATCTTGAATATTGACTACCATACACAATCATCAGTTCGATATTAGGAGTCTCTTTTGGGGAGTAATCTGCAAACCACATATTGCTGTAGCCATCTGCACCAGCTGTTCTCTCCTATGGTTGCTCACTCTGCCAAACCACCATGTGTGCACCCAGATGATCAGTGTTCTCCTCAGGTTGGAAGGGATCATGGTCTGGTTGGGCAGACAAGTAAAGGAATGGGGATGAGTGGAGCTCCCTGTCAAAGTCCCAGGTTATGGATGACAGACTATAAGACTAAGATAACAGAATGGGTTAAGGGTTTGAGTCTTTTTCCTTGGCAAGGTAAAGTTGACCAAGATAGTTAGCTTTAGTATTCTTGGATCCAGATTGGTAAAAGATATGGTTAACTGAAATGGAGCAAAAAATGTGGCCCCAAGGACTTGGCAAAAATGAAGATGCTTGGTGGTTCTTCAGATTAGTAAATATTGTATAGGGGTGTTCTGCATCATGCAGCTAGTGGTCCTCTCCCCTTTTTCAAGCTTGACTGCCAGCATTTACTGATTACTTATGTCATATTTCTGTTCTTTAAATGATTCTGGATAAACCTTCAGTTTCTTATCAAACCTCTGACAGTACTGCTTCCAATCCAGATGTGTGCACCTCAACAATGAACTTGTTAAACAGGTCAGGGTGCTTGAAAATGGGGGCAATTTTGAACACAGCTTTTAATTTCCTAGATGTTTCATATGGTGGATTGTTTTCATGCTGGTGCTTGGGCTGAAGCCCTGTATAAACATCTGATAGTAGGTAGCAATCCTCAGGAATTGTTGCGTGGAACTGTGGTGGCAACAGGCAATTCTGTCATTGGGCATTTCTCTTGGTCTCTGATCACCCCATGGGTTTCAATGATGTAGTCAAATTAAGCAAGGATTTTTCCAATTTGGCAATTTACTGAACTGATAATATGTGCTTGACATGACCCACATATGCCTCTAAAGTAGGACAATAGATCAGTATATCGTCCACACATGCAATTATGAATTCCCCCAAAGTGTCCCTGAAGATGTTATTTATGAGATACTAGAAGACACAGTTCTCAAAGTGGCCGGAGGAGATGCTTATGATGCATATAAGGTTGCACTGGATAGGCATAACTTTGTGGATACTTGGGCTGGACAAAGTTGTTTAAGTTCAGAGAGAACCAGGGAGAGAAAATTGTGGTACTATAAACTGATTTATCCCCCAATAGTCAGTACAAGGACCGCATGCTCACCCTTTCTTTTCCACAAAGAATAACTGAGCTGATGCAGTGTAGCTGAAAACCCAGATGTAGCATTGCTGCAATGTCTCTTACACATACTGATTCATGGTTTGTTGTTCTACTAGGAAGAGTGGATTATATGTCATTGTGTGGAGGCAACATGCCAGGTAGCAGCTCTATGCCACAATCATAGTCTTGATGAAGGGGTAGGCCACTAGCTTTGGCTTTGCTGAAGATCTCTTGGAACTCCTAGTACATAGAGAAAACAGCAGATCGGTTCCTGGAGCTCACAAGCATAGTTGAGGGGAAGAAAATGTGAGGGAGGAGGAGACATTGATGGATGAAGGGGACGGACCATTTCAGGACGGTTTTGTCACTCCAGGGTATTTGAGGATCATGAAGGTACATTCCAAGGAAACCTAGGATGGATTTCCGATACAGGGCAATAACCTGGAGAACAACTGATTGGGGGCACCTTGTCACTGTCTTGGCTATTCTAGGTCCCCATAAATTGCATGGATTTTTAATGAATGTTTTAGTGCTGGTGTGAGTGTTTTGAGCTTAGTAAAAGTGTTTAGACATTGACTGTGCTCCAGAGTCAAGCAGTGCTGCAAACGCAAAGACATAGTCTGGGTGTTTTATCTTATCATTCATTGTGAAAGATGAAAACCCTAAAAGGGACTTACTGTGGGGGCACTACTGAAGGAAGGAGGAGCGTGGTTGGGGGTTCTCCTGGTTTTGAGAAGTGCATTGTACCACAAAGTGATTGGTTTGTTGGAGCAGTTGAAGCAGATCCTCTTCTTTCACAGCATCTATTACTAAAGCCATTGTTGAGAAATAAGCTAATATCAACCACCTTGTGGAACTGGTATTTGCAAATGATGTGTTCAAGGTGGCTGGCCATGTTAATTATGGAATCAAAGTTTACTTGGTCATCGTGGCATGCCAGCTCCATCAGCACTTCCAGATTTAGGCGCTGCTGAAAGGCAGCTTCATTTCATCCATGTCACTGTCAGAAGCTGCTCCCCAATTTCTTTACTCTCTGGGGTTTGATCACTCGCTTAACAAATTCAACAAAGCAGTTATCGGAAGACAATGGCTCACCACGTTGATACCAGATGGTGGTACAGGGCTAGTTTCTGTTGCTCAGAGAGCCCGTCCTGGCTTGAAAAGTACAGGGAGCATTGCAGTAGGAACCCCTTGCAGAGCGAGGTGATTCTGGCAATGTAGGTACAAACTTAGAACAAGTAAGTCTGTTCTGCTTAACAATGCATACATGGAGAAAATGTCAGGGAACAAGATATTTCGTCAAATAAACACAAAATCGTTTCTTTCCCTGCAGCATGACATGGCAGGATTTGCAATGCCTTTGCAATGTTTCTTAAACTCAAAACGATTCCTGTTCTCTAATGTACTCGGGCCTGACCTTGTTTCCTCAGAGTGTAAACAAGCTGAAAAAAAAGTTAAGGAATGAGACAGAGAGCGAGAGAGAGAGAGTGTGTGCGAGAGAGAGAGCGAGAGAGGGAAAGAGAATTTGGGAAGGAGGTGGGTGTCGGAGTGGGGTAGTAGGATAACTTCAAAACCTCACATCAAAAAGAATAAATAATTGTTTCTGCTGCTCTTTTTTGTGATGGGGATCCATGGCAGCAGTCAGTAGCAGCAGACAGTAGAGTGGGGTGGAGAAGGCTTTGATTGCAGGCTGATCTCCTGGAGTGGGCTCCTTCTGTCTGCCTCCACATTGATGGTGAAGTACCCAGTGATTAAACGCTGCCTCATGGGACCCCCACTGAGAGGGAGCGAGAGAGAGAGAGAGAGAGAGAGAGAGAGACAAAAGTCAATGAGCTAAAGAAGTCTTAAACTTTTCCAGAATACACCTTTAAGAAAAAGTGATCATAAAATAAATGTAATAGTTATGTTCAGTTTTTTAAAGATATTGAAGACTTTGGGTCATGCTGTTATAGGAAAATAATCATGGTTTGTAATGAGATGCATTTACTACATTGAAGGGGATCAATTTCCAATAACAGCACACTCTAGACTGTTCTATTTCTCCTATAATACATGAATTATGTGTTTATTAAACAATTAAGTCTAACTTTTTTTTTTTTTTTTTTTAGAAAAGTTTATAATTACTTCTAATCTTGTAGCACAGCCACAAAATACTTCTTTTCCTCATTCACGTAAAGGCAGCTACTGTATAAACAGTTATTCGTGACCAACCTGATTTGTTTCTTTGTCTTATAAAGGTAATAAGACAAAAAAAATGAAGATCATCAAGGTACAGAAAAACCACAACATGTAACCCTCTCTTTCATTAAGTATTTCTAAGCAAAGTAACTGCTTTACCACTGACTGGTAAAAACAATGCTCGCACTGGAGACAGATTCAGAAAATTTTAATTAAGCACCTTCTCAAAGATAGCTTTGCACAGATTTAAAAAAAAAAATGCGTTTATATGAAGTATGTACCATTAAGTCCCTGTGCAAGCCATCACTATAGAAGTAATAATATATCAGAACATAATAATATGAACCTGCACTTCTGACCTGCTGCTATAGTTATAGGCATTATCTAATCAATCCGATTAAACAATTCAATAAATTTTAAGATGCTCCACAAGAGCAAAGCTGACATAACTTAAAATGTAACAGAAATGTATGTATATTTTTTAACATTTCATGCAAAACTTCACATATGTACAGTGTTACAAACAGCTTGTTAACCAAATAGAAAATGATAGAATTGTACATGAACATTTGACCATGCAGACTCAATTTTTCAGTTATATAATACAACTTAGAAAAACATCAGATATCTGTAAAAAAATAAAAATAAGATAAAGAAATAAAAAAAGCTTTTTTATACAGTCCACGAGTTGTGCAGTTTATGGTGTTTCAAAGCTTTGCTTCAGTGTGAACAGAAGGTCAAAGGTAATAAAAAACTTTAATGTTTAAAAAAGAAAAAAAAAAGCCCTGCTTCTTTCATGTGGTGAACTACAGCCTAATTTATGTGTTGTTTTATGGTTCTGTCAACAGTGAGATCATGGACATGTGATTAAAATGTCCAATATATCAGTTATGCTCCTAAAAACAGCATTTATCTCACTACAGTTGGGTGTCCAGATCATAAATTTTTGAGCGCTTGTTTGGTGAAGCTGTTACTGGTTGAAAGTCAAAATATGGTGACTTGCTGGGAAGCTTAATGTTATGTTTTCATTTACTATTTGGACCTGGTGACTGTAATGACATAATTTTAATGAATAAAATATATTTTTGGTCTTTAAAGTGATACAATTTCTTTAAGTCATTAAGTCATTCATTGTGTTTTACAATGACGGATCATTACGCCAGTGACAGTAACATTTCATTCATCATGTTATAGTCCTTGTACTTATGTTAAGCATGCAACAACACAATGTAAAAGGAATTTCAAAATGTCTGCCAAAACATCTAAAGTGCTTCTTAGCAATTTAACGAAAATTCACAGAAATATACAAGATTAGTAGAGTTAGTACCTGCTGTTGACGGGAAAAATGTTTTTAGGAATAGTTGAATGGTTAAAGCAAAAAATAAGCTGATCAGCCTTAATGTAATCAGTAATATTGTTATTATTTCAGTTTGAAGCCCATGTACATGTCTGTCTGTCTTTCTGTCTCACTTATTAATACAAAAAAAAAAAACATCACATTTTGTAAGGTTGAGTACCTTACACCTTGTTTGCGCTAAGTTGTACTTCTTTAGTTGTCAGGCAAATACACTCCCTGTTGAATCACAGATGAGAAATTGAAGAAGTAGATCAGATAAAGATGAAATTCTCATTTCACTTCAGCGCTGTTATTTTAGCAGTAAAAATAGGAACTTATCCCAATAAAAATATTCAGTTTAGCTTTTCTAATTAATATCTATTGGTGCAGGTGTTTGTTTACATTCAACAAGAAGCGCATTAGTATCTTAGTTTAAATTAGATTATTAAATCCAACACATGACTTTTCATAACTTTTTAGGATTCACTTATGGTGCAGTTTAAACTTTAGGTAGATATCTAAGTTTAATAAAATTCTGTTAAGGCAGTTTTGTATGATGATGTGACAAAATCTGGCTGAACAGATATACAGACAGATGTACAGACATTTTCTGAGAAAAGTTCTTTGAACTTTTATGTAATAATGTTGAATATCTTATTCTAAGAAAGATTTACAACCGTCTTGCAGTCAAATAAAAAAAAAAATCATAACAATTTTACACAGATATATGCTGTTAATATCTATAGGCACTTCATTACAATGATCCAGATAAGCATTTGCCACTTGACATACATTTTTATTCACCTTGACCAATTTCTAATGTAGAGTTAAAAAAAAAATGTGTAAAAAATAAACTTTTAATTAGTAATGTTTGTGGCATCCTAACTTTGTAAAATTGTCAGAAATGGTACAAGGTTTGCATAAAATTGCTTTGAAGATAATAACCCGGCATAAATATTGGGAATCTGAATTATTTATTTATAAGCGATGAAGCAGCTGTTTTAAACCCATCCTACTGTACATGCTGTGTGTATATAGGCTTTAAACCCTACAGTAAATCTACCATTCATATAATGATATGACATGATATCACATGTTTATTAACCATGGTTGACAGGTTTCAAGTGCAGTATAATGTCCTCATATAAGTAATTATATGTTCCTGCGATGGATTGCTCGCGTGGAATTTAATTGCACACTCATAAGCACGTTTTTAAAATGTACAGCGGCATTTGAGATAAAACAAAGCCAACATAATTGTGATAAAACAAAGCCTATATGTTACCTAAAGCTCGGCCAAACGAGCATGTAAAAACCCTATTAAATTTTATTAAGTAGTTCTTACGTGATGCGTGCACAAACAAACAAACGGACAGAAATTCCAAAAAACATCTTGATGTGTTCTATTACTCATCTTACCCCGCCCCCCCCCATATTTATTTTTATCAAATATCTTCAAGGTACAGACACGCCAACCTTACAGTTTTATTATATTTGTATAATATGTGGTAATTCAGATCATTGTTAACTTGCTTTCTGAAAAAAAAAAAAAAACAGTACTTAATAAGAAACATCTTGTCCAGTTATAGAGTTGTAAATGAGTTTGAGTTGTAATTGAGTTTTTCTAGCTCTATGGTAAAATAAAAAACTAACACTCATGTTACCTCTTGTTGCTTTCTGCAACAAACAAATACTTACTGTTATAAACTGTATTCATATTTACTTTTGACATTCATTATACATTTAATCTAAGTAAGTTTATCATATTCTTATATCATATATGTTAGCCTGCTCGGCTGATTGTGCGGTGTCACGCTGGTCCTGTCGCATACCTCTCTTACACTGACCCATTTCACAGTCCACCACCCACATTGCTAATTGTTAGTGGTGTGTATTTGTGTGTTTGGACGAGATCTCCAGGACTTCCTGCTGCCAGGCTTAACGAAATATGACCATTTTTCAAGCTAAAAGGGGTCAGAGGTCATGAGTAGAACATGGCAGTGGGGAGCATGTAGACTCTGTAGAGCTCAAGGGGAGACACGTGATAATCCCATCAACCAGACTAGACCAGACCAGTCTCTCTTTCTTTCTCTCTCTCTCTCTGTTTTTGATTTGATTTGATTTAGTCATTTGCTGTTTGAGTTATTGGCTCATAATTTCAGTTTAAACTTTAATACATCACAAGCTATCAATAAGATTAATTTATTTAATGTCATTATGCCATTTCCCAGATAGTAAGTAGGCCAGATGTTGCTTTACTGGAGATGTTTACTGTATTATCTGTCAAATAGTAATATGAGATAATTTACTTTAATGCATTCAGATGTTTGGAGGCGAAACAATACAGTACATCAAAATATGGTGTTAAACCTTCTGTATCATTGCCTTCTATGCACCACACTGGTGAATCATTTGAAATTAAAATAAAGATCATAATTAATATCTTTGTGTCTGTATTTCTTATTCTATATATTACAAGGTTATAGAAAAATGAAGAAAAAAAAAGTCATAACACAAATAAAATCTCTCTTCTATGCCTAGCATTATCTTAACTTGACCTCAAAATAAAGGAAAGCCGTTTTAATCAAGAGGACTCAACCACACATTTTTGAACATGTATCTGCTTTTACAGGGCACTTCCATAGATTTGTACAAGTGAGAACCCGAAGAAAGAGAAAGGAGGTGAAATGAGGGAGCTCAGAGAGAGAGAGAGAGAGAGAGAGAGAGAGAGAAACATCTGCTGCTCTCCTCCCTCCTGTTGACTATGAGGTCTGGAGCTGGTCATGAAGGAATCCAGATGTGGACATGGTACAAACCCCAGGTGATTAAAAACACGTGTTGGTCTCTTTTCACTCCACCTTGCTCGCTCCGTTCCTCTTTGACTTTTATGTTCATGGGTCAACCAAAAGATGTGACACTTGCACTCAAACGGACTCCTGTTGAATATCAGAAAGAATGGCAAATAAAGTGTGAGAGCAGGCGGAGTTTCTAGACTCCATCACTGTCATTGTGTCGCTTAATAAAATAGCATTTAAGATAGCACAGCTCTGTTATGTTGTCAGATCTGATAGATCAGAATACGTTGAGTGATTTTGTTTAACTAGAGAAATTTAAATGAGAGTTTTATATTAATACGCTTGTTTTCCATTGTTTAGTATCAGCTTATTCACAGTGTAGTGTAAAACCGATTTTCATGATGGATGGATAGAAGGACAGATTTTCATTTAACTTTAATGGAAGAAGTCCTCAGTGTCTGTGCTTTCTAACAGTTACAGTAATTTCATACAACATAATGCAGATATACAGTGTATAAACGGACACCTTTCAAACAAACTTGGTGCTTTTACACGGACTCACGCTTGTCCTGATTTGACCGGAAAAAAAAAGAATTTCACGTGCATCTTCTTGAATCACCCAAGACCCGCTGATTCTTACCTTACACTTGGCCCTTGACAGATAAAACGAATTGCTTCCATGCAGTAAAACTCTGCTTTGCACTCGCAGGGATTTGGCTGCCGTACTGGAACGTTTGCCTGCTTTTAAATACACGCGTGTTGAACAATTTTCCAAACTCTTATTTCCCTTTTAGGCCACGCCCACCTTGTGTATAAATGCAAATACAATCTCTCGTCATGAGGACCTTCAATTAATCTAAATCTAATCTTAACCTTAACATCATAACCAAGTGTCTTTCTCAGCTTATATTTAATACTTTTAGTTCTGGACACAAAAAAGTGATCTGAAACTATTTATTTATCTTGCCTTTGGAAATTATAGCATCACAGCAATGCAGATTACTTTGATATTCCACGGTCACCAATAAACTTTTACTGCAGAAAAATAGTAAAGCTTTTTGATCTTAGTGTTGAATATCTGGCAACCTAAAGACAGTGAAGAGTGGCCATGTGAGTAGTGTGACCGATGTCATCGTCACAGGGTGCGAGGCTGGATGTTTTACACACCATCAGATCGGTTCAGTGGCACTGACATGAACTGCGATCATTTTGCTTATATTAGAATTTAGTGCGAGTTAAAGCCACAGACTGAAGATCCCCTATGAAGGGCTTACATTTTCTATAACGCTAACCCCGCTCAGGCCTTTGATCTGTTAATCCTGCGTTTATAACATTGCCAGATAAGTAGGCGTGACTAACAGGTCTTTCTCAGCTGATCTAATGGCAAAAGAGGGAACGGTACCTCTGTAATCAGCTTCACTTTCTTTGAAGACAAATTGGACTGAAATTCCACTTCTAATGGAGCTTGTACTTTCAAGCCTGATTCTTAGGAACAAAGCAAGAGAGGGGAGAGATAGATACATTGAGAAAGAAGGACCGAGATGAAAGCGGGAAGGGAAGAATAAGAGGTGAAGAAAAAGTGGAAGTTTTACATAAAAAACAAAACAAAAAAAAAACTAGGTCTAAGGACACTCAGGTTAAACACAGTCAGTGTCCAGTTTCTGACCTGGAGAGTTTAAAGTTTTCCCGAAACACAGCACACCTGATCCACCTCACGCTATCGTACTGATTTGATCTCTCTGCAATCATATAATTGAGCTCACAACAACAGTCATGATGACAAGCTCATCAGGGTGTTTACAATCATGGTGCATGAAATACTTTTGTTAAATACTTTTGTTTTGCCTCTGATGAGTCATCTAATGGACATCACGTACAGTATAATCCTCCAGATGCATAGGAACACGGGGTATAATGGATCCTAGAGCAGGAGGACCAACAGAGAAAAGGTGTATCGATCGATTTCTGTAAGAACGACCCCCTTGATCCGAGATGGGTATCCTCATAAATCTCACATCATTATAATAAAAGTGTTGTGGACGGAGTTCTCACAGCACATATACATACTTTATTACATCATTGATATCATGCATGTTTGGCAGAAATGAAAGTGTTTCGACAGTCATGTGATTGTGATTGACCAACACTTGCTGTGCAGAGGTCTGTGGGGTAAAATGACCCAACTGCGATGAGGCAATCCCTTTCTTACCCCATCCATTCCTCACTGCTGTTAGTTGCAGAACATTTAAGTTTTAACCTTCCTAAATTGCAACAGGGAACATTTAGGAAGCCGGATCGTTGTTGAGTTACGGACATTTCAGAACCTTTCCAGAACCCTTGACCATTTTACCCTATGTTACAGAGCAAAGAAAATCCCACATGGTGTCGAAATTGTGAAACCACATTGTTGAATAAAGCCGTTCGTATGAAGTAAGTGCCTTTTTTACTGTATATAGTCATAAACTATTGGAACATCATAATGTTTCACCACATTAACCAATACTTTGCCTGCTAAAAAAAAAGTCACACACTCCAAGATTTCATTGACTGCCTGTAGCTTTGATTACAGCACACAAGGTGGTGCCCAGTTCATGTGTGAAAATGATTCCTCGTGCTCACAGAACCACTCTTTCACCGTCTGAGTCCTGGAATATGGCCGTGTCTTCGGGAAAGAAAAACCCCATAGATGTGATAACCTGGTGATTCAGTACATTCAGGTTCTCATCTGACTTCTTTTTATTGCCACGTAACAGTGCTGAGTCTAGACCTGAGCAACTGAATCAACCCCAGATCATAACACTGTCTCCAGAGTGGACACTATGCATGATGCTCTGGAATAGAGTCACTCTGGAGTCAGATGACTTTTTTTTTTAAGTTTAAGTGTTTTTTCCTGTTAGTCTCACTATCAAGTGGTTTTCTGAAGGACACACAGTTAGTTTAGTCCCATCACATTGCATGTAAAAAGCTCTTACTTTCACTATTAAAAATAGTTGTGATTTGTAATGTCAATTTTTTTTTTTACCATGCATGTTTACTAAGCAATCAAATGATTTTTTAAAACCTTAAATCTCTTCATCCTTATTGGTGCTTGATGCAGACCAGTACTTTGAACCTTCTCAAATGAAGTGAAATAAAGTTTCCTTCTGAAACTTTTTACTTTTGCCAGGCAGCACATAAAATGGGCTTTAAAGGTCTCATATTTTACTGTGGCTTTAAAAAGTTAACACAGGTCTCTGGTGTGTGTGTGTGTGTGTGTGTGTGTGTGTGTGTGTGTGTGTGTGTGTGTGTTAATGCTCCAAGTGAAATATCCCTCATGTCTGCATTTTGTCATATTTTAAACTCCCCCTGTTTCACTCCTCCTCCAAATGCACCATTTTAGTGTCTATGTAAATGAGCTACTGCTGAGCCACGCCCAAGTGCACGCCCAAGGGAGGGGTAACATATTGTGACACATGAGGTCATATTAGGAGGGGGGGGGGGGGATCTTATTGCTTTGTTTTCACAAAATGTAGGGACATGTTTTTTTGTCTGTAAACACACACACACACGCACACATACACACACACACACACACACACACACACACACACACACACACACACACACGGAGAGTGGAATATTGAAAAATGACTAAAAAGTTAAATTTGTATAATTGGTCCTTTTGTAACTAAAGCTTAAGGTGACTTCAAAAAGATTTGATGTGAAAGTTTTCAGCCTTGATCTTGACTTAGCCTTACTTTCATCTGGACTTCATCTGGACTTGTTAGGACTTGGTCTTGAATCAATCTCAGCTAATCCTGGTTTCGGAATTGACATTGCTGGTGTTATACTAAAGCCCTGTGGCCTAATGCGGAGCTCCTGGTGGCAGAGGCATACAGAAATGAGCTCTTACGCTACCTTACGCTTAATTGTTATATTTAAGATGGTTTTTACATATACAGCACACAAGTTTGATGAATAACCAATTAAATAATTTTAACAGTGATATTCCACTAAACTGGTTCATGGCACTGATCATGGGCAACCAAGGCTTATCTATGTCCGTGGGGACCAAAGCCCAGCTCGCCTGGTCCAATCCCGCAGAAAAGCCAATGCACCTAGTTTGGTATTTATAATTTTATTTTAACTTCAATGCTTTTTCTTAAATTATTTACTCATATTTGTATACTTCTAGCTAGGAATCTCTGTAGTCCAACTAGGGATCAAGAAGCCCAGTGGTGATTACCATAGCATTTATTCCTAATTTACGACTGAGGAAACCGGAATACACGGAGGAAACCCACCAAGCACTGGAGAACATGCAAACTCCATGCACATAGACCCAGGGCGGGAATCGAACCCGGACCCTGGAGGTGCAAGGCGATAGCGCTAACCACTAAGTCACTGTGCCGCCTAAAAAAATTAACAAATTCCATAAGCACAGTAACAGTTATACTGTGGAAGAGGATTAGGGCCACCAAAAACAATTTGACTTCTAAATTGCTTGTTCTCAGAATTCTGACTTTTATCTGAGATTAAAATCAGAGTTCAAATAAATTGTTCATGGTGGCTCACACTCCTCAGCTGGTGATATGGGGAATGGTCAAGAATAAATTTGGGAGAACGATGAGCTAGAACTTGATCCAGAACACATTATTATATAGTATTATTCCTCTTTTGTATTATGCTGCAATCCAAAAAAAACCAAACAAACTATATAATAATGTGTTCTGGATCAAGTGCTATTTAATAATAATAACTAAAAAAATATTTTTTTAAAATTTAAAATTCTAAAAAGGTCATGTGTTTAAAATATATTTGGTCTTCAATTACTTCAACAGCTTTCAGTAGCAACTTCTGGGTGGCTTAAGGGGTCTCTTGTCCACAACGAGTAAACCTTTATCTTGCACGTTTTATTACGAATTCTTATTTATATTTTTACGAATTGATTATGGAACACTTTAAGCTAAAATGTGCATGAAAAGTGCTCCATAAATAAAGCAAACAATTATTCATTTATTTATTTTCGGTAGTGTTTATTCTGTATAAGTTTGCAGAGGAACCTGGATCCTGTACCAAGTTGGCTGACTCCCTAGATGTTGTGCCACCCCATTGCAGGGCTCACACAGATATAGTGTAAACACTCATCCAGTTTTACAATATGGCAGTTTTTTTAAACAATGCATGCCTCTCGACTGTGACAGGAAACCAGAGTACCTAAAGGAAAAGCACAGAACATGGGGGGAACATTTAGACTTCTATACAGATGGCAGATCGGAAGTGAGATTCGAACTCAAATTATGTCGGTTAATGCTGGAACTTTTATAATGTTTTGCCGACCTCAAGTATAAAGGATTTCTTCTTGTTAGACAGCGTTTAGCTATAATTGAGCAACATATTCCTCCTGTTCCTGTCTGTCTGCCTGTCTCTCTCTCTCTCTCTCTCTCTCTCTGTGCCAGATAAGCATCTGTAATGCTGTCATCTGAAATTCTCTTTGTGTTTTTGTCATACAAGATTAAACTCTCTCAAATCATTTTTTAAAAGACTTTGCACTGCTTTACAGTGACCTCTATTTCTGATTTGCTCCTGTAAAAAGTAGAGGTAGCATAACTATTAGGAAATTTGTCTGAAATGACTGGCCGAAGGCTCTGGCCAGCACATCGGGTACATGCAGATGCCACGGTAGTGTTTTAGGCTTCGTACTGCAGAAGATCCCGGGCGCGTCACACATTCCCCCCCATCTTCTTTGATGTCACTTTAAGGAAAAGAACATCATTGTGCTCCAGGCGCCGCAGGCACGGCGAGCGGAGAGCGTCCGGCCGAAGAGGCCAGACTTCAGAGAGTCTGGGTAAATGTCATCCCTGCGCTGACGCACTCGTACACATATAATTCAGCGCTCAGTCATGCGGCTCTGGCGCAGCCGTGCTCTGACTCTGGCCTCAGCAGCAGTAGCCACCTCTCTCTCCCTGTCTGTTATTACTGTCACGCTTTTCATCTTCCTCTAGGTTTATTCTTTGTCTCTCTCGTCTTCCTGTCTCCTCTGCGTGCCGGCGTGTGCGGTGTCTGTGTGTTTATTTAGATTTGGACGTCCTGTGGGCAAGGCCTGAGACAGCGCTGCTCTGTCTGAGTGTTCAGGACACCTGATGTGACTTAGGCCTCAATTACAGCTGCGGAAAGGGACGTGGACAAATAACAGGACAGGGGGAGAAGAGACAAAGCCAATTAAAACATAAAGATAAATCAGCTTTTGATCTTCCTCATGGTACTGGAATATCGGTCCATTATTAAGATATTAATGGCTTGGCAGAAGCGTAACAGTGGTGTTCATAAGGCTTCATAAAAATGCTCTTATGTCCAACTGAAAGGGAGAAACATTATTAACATTTATTAAGGCTTACAGCAGGAATCTGTTTCCATCAATCCAATAATGGAAACTTCAAAGCACTTTTGTAAGTCTCTCTGGATATCGTTGGAATATGTTGTTCAAATCAATTAGTAAATAAATAAATAAATCCATCCATCTAGGAATCTCTGTAGTCATGAATCATGAAGCCCAGTGGTGATTACCATTGCACTTATTTCCATTTGTTTGTGTGCTATTATTATTATTATTATTATTATTATTATTATAATAAATTTATTCTTGACCATTCCCCACACCACCAGTGGATAAGTGTGAGCTCACAGACACCCATCACTGGTTAGTCTCGCTGTGATTGACAGGTTAGCTAAAGGATGCCCCTCCCACCCAGAGGGCACGGCTAATTTTTAATAATCCGGGATCCGAATTTATGACAACCTTTGTTCTGTTGCATCGCTCAGGCCAGGTATTAATGAGGTGCTTACTGTATAGTTAAGACTACTTATTCAACAATATGGACAGTCCAAAACATCTAATTATGGCATTTAAGGAGAAATATTCTTATTTTCAAGAAATTTTACAACCGTAGTCTGTTATGTGACAAACTTTAATGTTTTTCCCGCTCTAAAATACACACACTTCAAAGAAGTGCCAGAGCTGGTAATCAGCTTTTATATGCAGAACAGGGGGTTCTCCAGGAACAACGATGCAAATCTGTGTTAGGATTGTTTTATTTTTTTAATAAAAAATAATAATTAATAATAATTATCAGGGCAAACAAAAAACATAACAGTATAGCCTTTGCTTTTAGGCAAATAAATCATACGTTTAAAATTTGGTTAGTCATTTCTTAAAGCAAAAAGAGTTAAAGAGTTACATCCTTCTTACTAAAAAATCTCTTCTTTCTTTTCATCCTTGTTTCTGCTTTAAGTTTTAAACAATGACATCAAGGGGGCAGAGCAGTGATTGTTTGTGCCTCTCGAGTTCTGGCAAAGCCGCTCCATCCAGATGGGCACAATGTGAGTGCAGCAGGGGTTGTCTCAAAGTGTGCGCGTGTTCATGAGCGTGTGTGTGTAAAATCACCCAGATGTGTGTATCGTAACTATGTGTGTATGAGTTGGTGACCACGCCAAGCATGAACAAAAGTGTGAACCTCTGCCAGTGCAGATGCTTAAACATCAAGGAAAGTACAGATTTAAAGGCAGATTCACACTGGGGTTTATTTTTCACACACTAAAAAAACACACAGTGAGATTTTAAAATAAACACACACCCGCACACAATTCTGTGAATTCTGTCTCGACAAGAGCAACACTGCTGTAGTTTAGGATTTTACGTACGTTTTTCTTTATCGGGTATCACCACAGTTCGCTTACTGTCCAAATAGTTCAACTGACGATGCCATCTCTCATCTCCTCCACACATCACTCACTCACCTGGACACTTGGAGGGGGAATTTTGTTAAAATGCTCTTCATGGACTACAGCTCAGCATTTAATACCATAATTCCCTCCACACTCATCACCAAGCTGGAGTTCTAACTTGAGACTCAGGTTTTGTCTGTGCCAGTGGATCTCTAATTTCCTAACTGGCAGACCACAGGCAGTAAGGATGGGCGGACATGTCTCAGCCTCCATCACTCTCAGCACTGGAGCCCCCCAGGGTTGTGTACTGAGCCCCCTGCTGTACTCTTTGTGTGGGCACTACCAGCTCGATCACCATCATTAGGTTTGCTGACGACACCGTCGTGGTGGGCCTGATTTCTGACAACTAGTCAGCCTACCTAAAGGAGATTAGGAATCTGGAGAACTAGTGCCAGAGGAACAACCTCCTTCTAAACGTCAGTAAGACAAAGGAGTTGATAGTGGACTTCAACACTAAGCAGGAAATGAACTACCAGACCCCAGTCATCAACAGGAGCCCAGTGGAGAGAGTGGACAGCTTTAGATACCTTAGTGTTCACATCACACAGGACCTTTTGCAGCATCTCTACCACATCAGGTGCTTGAGAGACCTTTTACTCCTGCACCATAGAGAGCATCCTGATGGCAAACATCTCAACCTGGTTCGGAAACAGCATCATGCAGGACAGACGAGCTCTACAGAGGGTGGTGGGATCAGCTGAGCGCATCATCCGCACCGAGCTCCCTGACCTGCACTCGATCTACAGCAAGCGATGTTGGACCAAGGCCAGGAAGATCGTGAAGGACCTCAGCCACCCCAGCAATGGACTGTTCTCTCTGTTGAGGTCAGGAAAGCGATTCCGCTCCCTAAAGGCCGACACAGAGAGGCTGAGGAGGAGCTTCTTCCCGCAGGCGATACGGTCTCTCAACCGAGTACCTACTCAGGACTAAACCATCTCTGCATTTCTGCACAATGCACAGTTATGGACATTATACACACATGCACATTTGCACACTTCCTGGACATTTCCACTTATTTCCATTTAAATTCATCATACTATGCACGCTCTTATGCACATCTTCATAAATTGTTTTATACATGCTTTAATGAATGAGACCCACAGGCTGAAATTCAGCTATTTACAGTAAACTTGATCATAGTGTCTGAGCGACATACAATGCATCCGGAAAGTATTCACAGAGTTTTGCTATTTTGCAGCCGTATTTCAAAATGGATTAAATCCATTATTTTTTGAAAATTCTACAACAATACCAACAATAATGGGAGGTGACCAAGAACCTGATACTCAAAGCTGCAGAACTTTTTCTGTGCTCTTCCCCAGCTCTGAGCCTCGATACAATCCTGTCTGGGAGGTCTACAGACAATTTCTTGAACTTTATGGCTTACTTTGTGCTCTGACATGCACTGTTATATATGGGACCTTATATAGACAGGTGGACTCCAATCGAGTTGTAGAAACATCTCAAGGAGGATCAGTGGAAACAGGATGCACCTGAGCTTATTTTTTTAGTGTCATGGCAAACGTCTTTACATTGTCATCAGGTATTGTCTGTAGAATTTTGAGGAAAATAATGAATTTAATCCATTTTGAAATAAGGCTGTAACATAAAATGTGGAAAAAGTGAAGTGCTGTGAATACTTTCTGGATGCACTGTAAGATGTTATACAACAGTTAGTTTAGCCTGATCTGATTGGATGAAAGAGATACCACAAGATGTTTATTAATAATAATAATAATAATAATAATAATAATAATAATACATTTTATTTATAATGCACTTTATATTTGAAGCAAATCCAAAGTCTAGGTACAGCTGAGCAAAAAGCCCCATCTCCCATAGTATGAAGCTTGGTCTTAGGAGGTCTCAAAAGATGTACTGATGCAGAGCGGAGGTTGCGTGTGGACG
This sequence comes from Clarias gariepinus, assembly GCF_024256425.1. NCBI lineage: Eukaryota > Metazoa > Chordata > Actinopteri > Siluriformes > Clariidae > Clarias > Clarias gariepinus. Next base: position 4,113,657 of record NC_071102.1, read on the forward strand.
TATGTGAGGTAATAAGTTCTTTGAGGTAGGGAGGGGCATCCCCATAAATACACTGGTGGGTAAGAAGGCCAACCTTGCTATATGAAGGAAGCCAGCTATATGAATCTACAGTCGCTAATCACACTAGGGATTGTACACCCTACAGTACATAGTGCATGCTTTATTCTCTTCAACTTTTGCCAACATAGTTTTTTTTACAGGTAAAAAGTACTGCACATGCATGCCTGTTAATTCACCAGCTCCATTAATTAGTTACTCAAGTCACAGAAGTACATGTGATGGCGGAGCAAAATAACTGGTTAAATAAAGAAACAAATCATAATTTGTTGATAATAAAGCTGACTGTGTGTGTGTGTGTGTGTGTGTGTTGAAGAAATATCACATTTGATGTCATGCAGCATGGCTTATCATGATATCTCAGGCAGCGTCCTCGTGCCTTCGACCACATCACATCCATGCTGATATTCAGCACAACAGCACTCCGTCTTGTGTAAAACTGCTTAAAACTCCTACATATTACTTAATAATTTAGGAACATTTTAGGGATACCTATTACCATTACATTTGAAAGTAATTTGATCATGTTTACTCATAAGTTCCAGCGCTGCTTCTATGTCCAGTCAGATGCATTTCTAAAAAAGATTATTTATCTGAAGACGGGAAGTTTTCTTGCCTAAATGACATGGACTTGGCAGTAAAGTGTATGTTTATTCTTTAATTCATGTTCGAAACATCTGTGTGTGGCGCTAGATAGAAATGGTGATGTGAAGTGTGTGTGTATCTGGGTGTGTATACGGGTACGTGTGTGTGTCAGTGTCATAGGGAGCTCAAAGGCCACTGTACTGTAATCTGTTTGGCTCCTGTGGGGCATCAAGCGGATCTGAGGGACCTGCTGCCTGATCATACGGCACCTTAGCACCTCTGATACACACACACACACACACACACACGTCTTACAGATATGTACTGTTGTATGAACTGTTTTAAAAAGTTTTTATTGAAAAGTTTGATCCGTCTGTTTAATAAATTATAAAAGAGAATTTTTAAATTATAATACCTAAACTGAATTTGGGGATTTTTTTTCTTTTTTTCAAATTAAAATTTCAAATTTTTGATATTAATATTAATATTTATATTTTGATATAATTTTTTTCTTTTGTTATTTTTTTTCTTCAATAGGTGTTGTTGTTTACAACTACAATATTATGACTGTTTTTTACTTTTCCTTTCCTGAGTATTATTTAAATTTGGTGTTTGTTCTGCTCAACTATACTGTCTTTATATATTATTCCTTTAAATCTTATATCAGATGTTCTTCGAAACTGTGCCGATCTGTGCCGATCTGTGCTAATTATAATTAATAATCATGTTAAACTTGTAATATGTATGACTGGCAGATGGATTACATAAAGCACTTGCATAAATGTTCAAGTCTTATGAAGCCATTTTGGTTGTTTTACAGATGCACATCCACATACAATTTATATATTTTATTGCTCATTACGAAAACATAGGATGTAACACTAGCGGTTACAGTGCGGTAAAATAAAAGCCTAGGTTGGTGACAACTTAAAGCAGAAAGGCTTCGTTCTGGCTAATTAACCTAGCTGTCATTTACACAGCTGTGTCGTTTCAAGCAAATCAATATGGCCACAGCCGGGTAGGCCGTTAGCCACCTGCTAACACCTCCTGAGGTGCCTCGCTGCAGGATCTTTGGGTAAAGTAAATGAGTGTGATTCTTGTTTTTTAGACCCTCCTAAAGCCAGGCTTAAAAATAAGGCTATTTTAGTGAGAAGAATCATTCCATATTATATTTTAATGTGTTTCATACAACTTTGAGGATCTCAGTGAGATGAATTTTAATAGAAATGCAGTGAGGATGAAAAACCTGCACATGATTTCATTAAACCTTTAATTTTTTTTTATTCCAAAACAATGTTGGTACAAAGATAATGTGATTGTAATGTATATTTATTTTACCGATCTTGAGTCTACACATTTTTTATGTATTTCCAATAAAAAGCATCCAATACTTCTGAATACCATGCAAATATGAAGTACTTAGCAATCTTATTGCTTGGACAAATATTATAAAACACAATAAATATAATAAAAAACTTATTAACCCATTAATGTTCCTCTCTCTCTCTCTCTTTCTCTCTCTCTCTCTCTCACTCTCTCTCTCTCTATATATATATATATATATATATATATATATATATATATATATATATATATACTGTATATACACTCACCTAAAGGATTATTAGCAACACCATACTAATACGGTGTTTGACCCGTTTTCGCCTTCAGAACTGCCTTACTTCTATGTGGCATTGATTCAACAAGGTGCTGAAAGAATTCTTTAGAAATGTTGGCCCATATTGATAGGATAGCATCTTGCAGTTGATGGAGATTTGTGGGATGCACATCCAGGGCACGAAGCTCCCGTTCCACCTCATCCCAAAGATGCTCTATTAGGTTGAGATCTGGTGACTGTGGGGGCCATTTTAGTACAGTGAACTCATTGTCATGTTCAAGAAACCAATATGAAATGATTCGAGCTTTGTGACATGGTGCATTATCCTGCTGGAAGTAGCCATCAGAGGATGGGTACATGGTGGTCATAAAGGGATGGACATGGTCAGAAACAATGCTCAGGTAGCCCGTGGCATTTAAACAATGCCCAATTGGCACTAAGGGACCTAAAGTGTGCCAAGAAAACATCCCCCACACCATTACACCACAACCACCAGCCTGCACAGTGGTAACAAGGCATGATGGATCCATGTTCTCATTCTGTTTACGCCAAATTCTGACTCTACCATTTGAATGTCTCAACAGAAATCGAGACTCATCAGACCAGGCAACATTTTTCCAGTTTCAACTGTCCAATTTTGGTGAACTTTGGTGCAAATTGTAGCCTCTTTTTCCTATTTGTAGTGGAGATGAGTGGTACCCGGTGGGGTCTTCTGCTGTTGTAGCCCATCAGCCTCAAGCTTGTGCGTGTTGTGGCTTCACAAATGCTTTGCTGCATACCTCGGTTGTAACGAGTGGTTATTTCAGTCAAAGTTGCTCTTCTATCAGCTTGAATCAGTCGGCCCATTCTCCTCTGACCTCTAGCATCAACAGGGCATTTTCGCCCACAGGACTGCCGCATACTGGATGTTTTTCTCTTTTCACACCATTCTTTGTAAACCCTAGAAATGGTTGTGCGGGAAAATCCCAGTAACTGAGCAGATTGTGAAATACTGAGACTGGCCCGACAACCATGCCATGCTCAAAATTGTTTTTATATATATATATATATATATATATATATATATATATATATATATATATATATATATATATATAATTGTGTGTGTGTGTGTGTGTGTGTTTAGAAAAATATGTTGATTAGAGCCTCATTGAGCCATCTCTACCATTCGGTTGAGGTATACTATGCTCTAAAAAAAAAGTTCTGTGTCTTTAGCATGTCATTGGCATGTCTAAAGTTGAAATTTTATATTACTTTTTGTTTTGGTATTTGTAAATGATTAATTCTTTAACCATGAAGTGACAACTGTTTGGAAGAATCATATACTGGGTTTGTAAAAAATAAATATACAAATAAATAATAAAAAAATAAAAAGCATTGATTGTTGATACGAATGCCCCTTGAAGATAAAAAATGCAAACATTTCCCAATGCATCTTTCATAATGAGAACGTTAAAGGGTTAAAAACAGTGAGATTGATAAGTCTGGGTTCAGTCTGCCTGGATTCCCACCATTTATTTTGGCAGCATTGCTACTAAACCTTGCTCCCTGCTTGAGTCTAACTCTGGATCGGGTTACATGGAATAAACATATAAATTAAGATTGCCTACAAACTTAACAATGGAGTTTAGGTTACATATAAACAATTCAATGGGAACCTTTAATTGCAGCAAATTAATTCAAATTTGCAAAAAGGCCTGCATGTAAACATTGGCATTATGCAAGCTAAGCCCAGTGCAACTCTGAAAATGCAACATTAGCATAAAGGGCTGTGGGAGCATATTGTGGCTTTCAGTGCAATCCCAGATTAATTAACATTGCACAGTTTCCCCACAATGCATCGTTCAATTCCAAGCCCTGTTTCACAGAAAAAGTGAGACCAAAACCTGCCCTATAGTAAACTTTGTATTTTTCAGACTTGAGTGTGTCATGAAGCAAAGCAGATTTAAAACCACTTAAAAACCGCTACAACTCTTCTCCTTCATCTCCTAGAAGCTTGGAAGAAAGCATCTACGTCTTGCCACAGCCAAAAAAAAAAAAAAAAAAAAAAAAGCACGTGCATCCAGCTTATCAGCGTTGTGAGGGCCATGGTTTTTACATTCCACAAGTAGTCCTTTGAATGTGTTTTTTTCCCCGTCTTCATCTCTCCACTAACCTTTTGATCTAAATCTTCTTAACTTTAAATGAAGTTCTTCAGCGTCTTGAAGCATCTACGCTTTTCACATCAGTGTTCTTCTGAAGAAACAAATCCTCTTCAGAGAGAGAGAGAAAGATAAAGAAAGAGAGGTTGATCTGGAAGTGAAGAGAGAGAACTTGAAGTCTCAGCAGGGAGGCGAAGTGTTCAGCAAATACAGCACGACCTCGAAGCAATGGAGCAATGATACCGATTGTGACGTTTTGACACAGCCAAACTCTTATAACCCTTTTATGATGATGATCATCATTATCATTATCAAGCAGCCTTGACTGCTTTCCCAAATTTTAACCCTTTAAATGTTTTGCTAGACTTTTTGGTAGGGCACATTTGGATTAATGTATGTCATGTTAAAATATGTTGGATGTACAGTAGCTTGATTGAGACATCTTTACCACTTGGTTGAGGTATGCTGTGCTGAAAACAAAAATCCATGTTTTTTGTATACGGTGCTTGAAATATTACTTTTGTATTCGGGGTAGATTTAATAAACAATGTTAATTTAACTAAGTGTTTAATGGGTGGATCAGTTTAAAGTATTGACATGAACTTGTATTTGATATTTGATTGTAGCATTTTATTTGTAGAATCTTAAAAAAAAATTGTCACCTAATTTCACAAAAAGGAGTGAAATTATATTTATAACATAATTTGTGTTTAAGAGAACAATTATTAAGGATTATAATAATGTAGATTCAGAAGATCTGGACACCAACAGCTGAACAATTTCTATGATGAATTTACTGTAATTATTGGAAATATGTTTTAAGTTGAATAACTGAATAAAAAAATGTGTAAACTCACTTTGTTAAGTGTGAATTATATTATGTTTGAACACAAGAAAACAAGCAATATTTCATGTGTAGGCTACTTTAAATAAATCATGTTTTTCCACAGTGTAAAGAACGTTACAGACTTTTTGTTATTGAGGAGGATATTTTTGTACCAAAAGAGACTCAGGCATGCATTGTGAAGCTGAGTTTTATTTAGACACTTTTTTAGAATGATTGTTTCGCAACAACATTCTATGCAAACTATTTTTAGCAAAAGCAAAAATATACCCAGAACCCAGAACTACAAGTCAGGGTAAGTAGAAAAAGAGTAGTAAATACTATGTGCTAAAAAAATATAAACTGTAAACTATTGAAAAACAAAGTTTTGAGGAAGCGCAAACTTTGGCACAGACAGTGTTATCATGTAGTATAGAGATTATTATACTGGTATAACATTGTTTTATAAACATAAACATGATATGATACAATTATTTCAACTAGAGTGACACATATTCTCATAGGGAATAACGTAAATGCCGATAATCCGTTCCAGCCATGCAAAAACATTTCTAACACAGTATTACCAATTTCCAACACTATAATCATATTTTTGCATATAAAAAAATCTAAACATTTTGAAAAGACAATAAATGAAGTATAATATGAACTAAATAAAAATAAAACCTCACTTAACCTTATTTTATGATTCCTCTTGACTGAAAAACTAAAAGCGGCTCCCTTTTCTTCCTACCGTCCTTGCTAACATTATTGGGACACATTGTGCTACGTCTTATGTCTTCACTAAGTCTTGTTCAAAATGCAAAAAAAACCAGAAAAAATATGTAAACTCGGTTCGCCTGGCTTACCGTTGACGTAAACAAGTTTTAAACATCTCCCAGACGTACACGCAACTTAGTCTTAAACTTAAACTTTTAAACAATTTACACCTCACAATTTGCCCCCCAAAAAAACACTTTTCTTCCCGTCCTTTGTTATCACATGTTTCCTCTGAACTGCGAGCTCACACACCATTGGTGATCTCTGAATGATAGGGTGAGCTCGTTACTGCTGCGCCACTCGGGGGCGCACTGCTGAGAATCTTTAAGACTTGCTACTAATTTCCTCAAACTCCCTACAATGTCAAGACATTTGTTACATTTGAATTTTTGCTCATAGACTATATAAAACCCATTTTCAGAATATTTTCTACCAGTTCTCACAACTCACTTGCTATAACACCATGCTTTCTTTTTACTTCTTATGAAGATTTTATCTTAGCATCTTAACCTAGCTAAAATTAAGCACTCAGTGAACAGTTTAGGTCTTAAATTCGATTCATTCCTCTTTAAAAATTTTACACTATTGGTGGAATTCTACCCTCTCTCTCTCTCTCTCTTTCCCCCTTGAGCTCTTCCTCATTCCTTATACACTTCCTATGCTTTGTCTCTGGACGGATATCTATACAACATCCTTTCTCTTTGTTCTCCCTGGGAACATGTTAATAACTTTTGTTCTTTGATCTAACAGATTTACATGACACAAGCTGTTTAGCTCAATACTCGATACAGAGTTTAGCTCAAATCTGGCTGTTAATAAATGGAGATCATCGGACACCACCTTGCATGATCACGTGTGTGTGTTTGCTGTCTCTCCCTGCTGACCAGTTAGCATATTGTGGTGCGCCGGACACTTCAAGAAATTTTTCCTTCATTTTAAATTTAACAGCCACTTTACATAGCGCACTACGTTAATCATTTATTCTACGCCAATGTGTCTCTACGTGATCCTGAAGGTGCACATGATGTTTGTAGTTGGAACACAGTGGTTCTTTGCAGAACTGTAGCAATACATGACTGATCATGGGTTTAAACTGTAGCAGTCGTGGGAGGGTTCTACTGTAGGTTAAATAATAGACAATAGCAAACTGTAGGGATGTGGCACATTTTTGGACTCTGTTAGAAAGAGGAACAAAAATTACCTATGAAGTGCTAAAGAACTGCTATGATCCATCTCAATATGTTTTAAAATTTTTTTTATTGTAACTACATTTTAAACTTTCAAGAATGCTCGAAAAATTATTTAGATTTTTCTCAAATACCATATACCAGATACCATGTCCCTATGTTGCAAAGACTATAGAATTTAATTGTTTTTAACAGATCTTCCCTTGTTAAGGATATTTTTGTGGGGTAAATTAATAGGTCATCATGTTTGGTGATTTATTTTGCCTTAATAATCTCTGCCTTAAGGAAACTAGAAAGTAAGGAAGGTGTATGTATAGCTACATATATATATATTTTTTTTGTAATGCAGAGAAGCGCACTTTTACTCAATCTACATGATCAACAAACAATTCACTTTTTTCTGAGCTTAAAAGTAAGAGAGAATTGTAAACTTTTTCTTGCTAGTTTTTATTAATTGATTGATTGATTTATTGATTGATTTTGGTTTAACACTTTGACCCATTAATTATCTCATTAACACGTTCCCTTCTGATTCGGGTTACAGCAGGAGTTGTTCACCATCTCAGGAAGAAAAACACAATGTACGGGCATGTTATTCCACAAGTTCTGACGCGTATCTTTCTTATTAAACTGATTTACTCACGACACGATTCTTTGTCTCTTCGTTTATTTTTTAACGTCAAACGTTCAACACTTCTTACAGTTTTCTTGCATAAATCCACTATGGTTACAACAACTTATTTGCTGTTTCTTATTACGGTCTTTTGATTACGGTCAAAAGCTTGTGTTCTCCATAACTTCCGTATCTTAACCACCTCTTTCGAGCCTAATATAACGTGATAGTCATGCAACTACACAATTATGGAATGACGTCACAGAGCAACTTACGATTAACATAAATGAACGCTTAACTTATAAACTTTAACAACTTTAAATGAACACAAATGAAATCCTTTAAAAAGCACACACATAATGACTGTAACACAACAATACTGACTTTTGTGTGTATTTACATAGTTCCTACACGTGAAAGGCTAATAGCGTATACAGCACTAGTAATGCTGAAATCACTCCAGGAATGTTTTCTTGCGCTTTTCTGTCGTGTAATGACCCGACTGTTGTCATCCTGCGGAAATGAGCGTCTATGTGCGAGTGTGGAGAGTTAAGGCAAAGGAATGCAGGCGGATTCGAAATGAAATGAATACCTCTGAGAGTTAAGTGCTTGTCGAGGTCACATGACCAGGTTCAGGCGTGATGTCATTGTTGAAGATCTTTCACACTGGGACGTTTCTATATCTGATGGTGACGAATTGCAGCCACTCGGGCATTAAAATCTCTCGTTCATTAGCAGTGCTTTTAGGTATACAATTGAGTACTGGATAAACTTCTTATTAATTAATTAATTAATTAATTAATTAATTGCATAATAACAGCATTTTTATACACTGAATTAGGAAAGGAGAAATGTACTATATTATGAATGAATATGAAAATGATCTTTAATACATATAAAGTAAAACTTTAAGCATCTCACTGTATATCGTACTGTGCATTTAAATATATATAAAAAAAATGTTTTTCATTTAAAAAAATAAAACACTGTGCTGGAGTTACTCACTGTACTGCGAGCCAGTAACTCTCTGTCCCGGCGTCTTTTATTCCTCTTATGCCACAGCAACGTTCCATCATTTACTCTGTTTTATTCATTAACAGCAATAACACTTTTTAATGTTGACTTTCAAAGAAAACATAAAGCATGATATTCCACCTCTATGATTTCATCATGGCAGGAAGATTAACTCCTTATACTCTCCTATATTAACTTTTACTTTTATCCTGACACAAAAAAAAAAAAAAAACTGATGAGATAAAACTTAATTCTGGGTAAAAAAAATAAATAAAAAATAATAATAATAAAAAAAATAATAATAAAATAGTTAAAATCCTCTCTTTTGTTAAAGATTGAATGGCCAGTTTTTACCATCTAGTTTTCACTATCATTGAGAAGCTGATTTAATTAACAACTTTAGCTAATTAGACTTAGGAGACGACAGACAGTGCGGTCTGATTTTATGGAAAAATATTGCTCCTTCAGTATTGTGAACTGTGAAATTATCATAAATGTGTTTTAATAGTCTCATCAAATTACATTTGGCATTCTACTTAAAAACCATTAAAAATCTATCTATCTATCTATCTATCTATCTATCTATCTATCTGTTAAGACACAAGTACAATTTATGAAATGTATAACATTATATTAATAATAATAATATTATACATATAATATAATATTATAAATTGAAAAAATACAAGTTTAAGTTGATTGATTGTGAAAGCCTTGAACATAATGAGGCAATAATTCAAAAGTGTCAGGGATTGCTGGGTTGGTGTGTGTGTGTGTGTGTGTGTGTGTGTGTTTGTGCATTTGTGTGTGTGTGTGTGTGAGTGTGTGTGTGTGCGCGAGAAAGCAACACCCCCCCCCCCCCCTCCCAAATGCCCCCATGCTCTCCTGAGGTCATGGCCTGAAGTGCTAACCCACATTTGCACAGACAGCCTAAAAGAAATCTGTGTTTAAAGAGGGCAAAGAGCATTTCAGTTACGTGATCCCTGACACGTCTCTATATCACCGCTCCACCTTTCTCAGCTCTCTTTCTCTCAGTTTTCTTTATAAACTTCCTGCTGAGAAATCTGCTCCACAATAGTCTAAATCTACAAGCTTCAGTGTAATCAGTGCTATTATTATTTCAGGTTGACGCCTGTCTTTCTGCACGACAGAACTCTCTGCCTAACTTAATAATACAAAAAAATTCTAAAAGGTTGAGAATCTTACGCCTTTCATCGTCAGCCAAATACACCCTCTGTTCGGTAATCCGAGAGTGAATTACAGATACGAAATTGAAAAAGTAGATGAAGATTGAGTTTTGTCTTAATCTCCAGTGCGTTTAAATTCACTTATACCACTTCAGCAGTGAAAATATTTAGTTTAGCTTTTCTAATTAATATCTATTGGTGCAGGTGCTTCTCCTCAACATTTTGATTTTATTTATGGCGCAGGTTCAACTTCAGGCAAATACCTAAGAACTGGCAAATTTTCATTAAATTCTGTTTAGCCAGTTTTGCATGATGATGTCACAACATCTGGCTGGACAGACATACAGACATACAGACAGAAAATCTTCTGAGATTGGTTCCTGGTTTCAATGTACGAAACGTAAAGACATCATTAAAGGAGTGAGTTCTGACCAATGTACAGACAAAAACCTCTTTTATTTATAGAGATTATATATTTTTATACTGGTGATGCTCACTGTAATGTGCATACTAGCATTAGAGAAGCATCCTGCTAACAGCTACTTAATTTAGTAAAATTATGTGTGTTTGCCATAAAAATGGCTGACCCTGCGCTCTGACCCCTCCTATATACCAATAAAGCTGGTATATACAAAGAATAAGAATAATGAAGTTGAATAAATTATGGAATGAATGAATAACTAACAAACACATGAACAAATGAATGAATCAGTGAATCAATTAATGAACAAGTAAACTCCATCCATCCATCTAGGAACCTCTGGAGGTCAGTGGTGATAACCATTGTATTTCTTCCCATTTTACGACCGTGTTGGGACCTCCGGTCAACATTCACACGCGCATTCACACACTACCGGCAATTTGGGAACGCTAATTAGCCTAATCTGCATGTTTTTAAACTGTGGGAGTCGTGGAAACCCATTAAGCACTGGGATAACATGCAAACTCGACACACATGGACCCAAGGCGAAAATCGAACCTGGACTCTAGAGGTGCAAACAAGCGTCACCAAACAAGTGATTGCATAAATAAACCAATAAATGAATGAATAGACAGAATGATATATATATACAGATTCAGCCAAAAAAAATGGAAACAAACTTCAGGAAAAGAAAAATGATGTGATGTATATTATATTAATATTATAAATTACATATTACATATTATTTATTAATATAATATTATCATAATCAGTGGTGGGAGACGGTACTTTTTAAAGTAACTAATTACATTACAAAATTAGTGTCTTTAAAAAGTAATCAGTTACATTACAGCATCCACGCGTTGGTCCTTGCATAGTCAAACCGCATAGGTGAGATAGGGGTATAACAGCAGGAATAACAGAGGGGGCGGGTTATCGGGGGCGGGGCTTATAGGACGACTTTCACACACACACTAAGGGATTGGGAATGAGTGTTGTCTGGCTCACGGATTACATTTTTAAAAAAGTAACTAAATAACTGAGCACTTAAATGGTGGACCTAATGCGTTAGATTACTCGTTAAATCAAAAACATTACACCATATACATAACACTGATCATAATATTGTTATATATATATATATATAGATTTATTGCTATACACTTTATATATATATATATATATATATATATATATATATATATTAAACTCTAGTGCATTTGACTCATAATGTCACTCTTGCAAATGCTGTGAAAAAACAACAACAAAAGTATGTTCTCTTTCCTACTATCCACCAATTCCCAAAGCTACAGTATAGTGATTCATTGTACTGATTCATTCATCTGATTTATTAAACTGATTCATCAGGGTAAAAAATTTTTAATGCATAAAAAGCGATGGCACCGGAAGTGCATATTGTAGATGTGTGATTCAGGATAAGCAACATGGTTACCATTAAAGTGTTTGTGTGATAAGGTGTGTGTGTGTGTGTGTTCTGACCCCTCACAGCTGGATCTGCTAAAGGGGTCGAGAATGGTGGGATCCCTCGGCTCTTTTCTCTAAGTGGTGTTAAATGGGCTTTTGTGTGTGTGTCAATGATAGCCTCAATGCCTGTGCTTGTGCTCTGTGTGTGTGTGTGTGTGTGTGTGTGTGTGTGTGTGTGTATGTGTGAGACAGAGATACCCTTTACCATACCAACATACGTGCAACATTCGCTTGTGTGTGTGTGTGTGTGTGTGAGAGAAAGAGAGAAAGAGAGAGAGAGTGTGTGTGATACACCCCATTGCTGAGCTCAAGGCACAGATGGATCTGTTTCTATGGAAGCAGCTCATTGCTCTGAACCTTTTCATCTGCTAAGCCACTTGGCCCTGGGACGTACAGCGTGAGAGAGAAAGAGAGAGAAAGTGCAATTGACAGAGACTAGAGCAAGTAGAGAATAGAGCGAGTACGAGTGTTGGTGGCTTCCAGGCGATGGCGGGATCGTTGCCCGTGCTCTTTCAGCGAGCCGACGGCATCTCATTTGTCCTTCCACCCATGCCTTTTTTTTTTTCTTCTTCTTTTTTTCACTGGGAATCCACTGGAACGCTTCAGCGCTGGTTAATTTACATGTATGCCAACAGGCTTTTAATGTATTTAAATCTTGGAAGATGTTCAAAGGAAAGGCATAATTCCACTGAAATGGGCCTTTTGAAGGCTTTATCTCCGTCTTTCTCTCCCGGCTAATCTCGCAGCTCCTCAGCATGCCACAGCAATTTTTTTTTCTAATGCCAATTAAGCCTGGCATTAGCATAAAAACAGGCTTTAAAGTTTCCAATCCTTTTTTCCCCTCCTTGCAAAAATAAAGAATAATATTGAATGGACACTTCTTTTAAAGCCTAAAACAAATGTCTTTGGAGTTTCCTCCACCAGTGGACCACTTGAGCGAAAGAAAGAAAAAAAGAAAGAAAGAATGAAAGCGCTCTTTTTTGGAAAAATAAAAAAAACAAAAAAATCCTCCTTTTTGCTTGTTTTTGTTGTCGTTCAAGCTTCAAAAAGTTAAAAAGGAAAGGGCGAATAAAGACGGAGGGGAGGGGAAAAAAGTGACATATTTCTTGCTAATGAGGAGAAGCCGACTTAAATTCTGCTCTTTGTTCAGATGAAGGTTGTGGCGATTAATGCGCTGCACGCTGACACGCCGCACTCAGTTCTCCACAGAAATGGTGTAATTGCCAACACAGTCGTGTTAGGACTCAATTAATTACCATTAAAGCTACGGAGCAAAGCACGGCAAAGCCAAATCATTACACACTAATGTGCAAATGTGACCCAAAGGAGGTCCAGAAATTCTTTGCAGAGTTCTTACATGTTTGCGAAGGAACTTGAAAGCCTGAACTTTTCTCACTCTGCTCCCCTTCCCACGAAAGGCAGGAACATTCTTTCTCTCTCTCAGCTGCTCTCTGGGAACTGGGATCCTTTTTTTTTTTTCTTCGCTCTGTATCTCGACTCGAACAGCTGTTTTAGGAATTAATTAATGATGATAATGTTAATTCAGGGATGTGATAATCTGATTTATTAACAGTAAGTGGCGGCAGATGGTAATTAATTAAAGACAGATTACACTTTAACAGCGCTGTTGTGGTTTTTACTCTGATTGGTCAGAAGGTGTTGATGAATTTCTAAATAATGCACTTGTTCTAATATGTATTATTGATTTTTATAGTAACAGTTACTTAACAAGGAGTTTTTACACTGGATGCACTACATATGTTAATAATATATAAAGAAACAGAAAAATATTATGTTATCGTCGCTATTGTGATATGGTTGTTCAAAATTTATGGAAGGAGTCTCCAGTGCTTTGTAAGGTCTTGGATGACTTTATGCTTTCCAGTTTCTAGGAAATCTGTGATGGTCTTTTTTATCTTATTAACTGGAAAAGAGAAAAAAAAACAGACAGAGGTTAGAGTACAACTGTTTTTATAGCTGCTCTAACATAAGTGAAACTAGGAGCTTGTTTTGTGAATATGTGACAACAATAAGCGTAACTATAAATTTATACATCAGTGGAATGTGTCATTCAGGAATACAAGTAACAAAACACTTCAGGACATACAGTAGCAGGAAAAAATACTTGGATGATAATTCTAGCTGCATATTGCAGTAGAATGCATCACATAACGTTATTGTTGATTATTTCCCTATAAATTATATTAGGAATATAATCTATCAGATCATACAGTATGTGATAGATCCAGGTTTTATCCCATTCACTTTAATCACATTTTTAAAAATTCTATACTTTCATTAGAAAAGTGAGACACTTTAGGGTTCTGATTATTACATTTATGTCCAGAATAACCTGGACCATCCAGAGCCGTCTCAGAGCTAAGCTGCCAAACAGAGACGAGATTAGCACTCATCGTTGAGCTAAAGGCTCCACATCAAAGATGTTTTTGAGTTCTTTCTTCTTAATCCTTCATGTTCTTTTTGCCTGTATTCAGTGATTTTGCTTTCGTGCTTCACCTCATGTACCAGCTTTCAGTTTCTAACCACAAACACTGAAAAAGCTCTCAGTGGTGATGTTGTAGAGACTTCCACCATGTTGGACCTCAAAACTGCTACACTGCCTGACCAAAAAAAGTTGCACATTCTAATATTCTTATGCAATATTCACAACCTTTATTCCTTTCCAGAGTCACATTAATTTCTCTATAAGATCTTGTATTGATAATGGAAGAGTTGGACCGCTGCGTAAAGCCTTCTACAGCACATCCAAAAGTCTCTCAATGGGGTTAAGGTCTCGACTCTGTGGTGACCAATCCATGTCCGAAAATGTTAAATAAAAAATAAATTTAAAAAATCCACTAATGGCAAAACCTGATTATTCAGGACATTCAGGTCATCAGCTGACCTCGTTTTTTTGGGCACATAACATTGCTCAATCCAGATCTAACCAACTGAAGATATTCCAGATCATAACACTGCCTCTACAGGCTTGTTCGCTAGGCATCACGCCCGCTGCTTCTTATTTTACCCTGATTCACCCATCACTCTTGACCTCTGGAAATCTAGACTACTCCTACTACATGACCTTTTTGCAAATGCTCCACAATCAATGCTTTATGCAAACTGAAGCCTTTTTTCTGATTAGTGGTTCTGATAAATAGGTTTTCTTAAGGCTACGCAACTGTTTAGTCCCAATCCCTTAAGTTCTCTTCGCACTTATGAAAATGCCATTGCTTTACTTTAACCATTAAACATTGCCATGAGTTCTACTGCTTTTTTTGTTTTGTTTTTTAATTATTTGATTTCAGCAAATAATCTCCCATCATGATCATTATTTGTGATGATGATGGTTGATGATGGTTGGTGATGATGGTTCACCACTATACTATACAATATCCTGCATGATGCAGGACAATAATTTCATCCTTCTGAAACAGTGTAACAGTTCTTAAAACATCTTCAGATGCACCTGAACACATCATCAGTGATGTAACCAGGGGTCCTTGGGTGTTTTGGGTCTTTCAACATCAGACAATCTCGCCCAGGCGACCCAGCCACGGCTGATCAGACTGCAATTTGTGTTCAGGTACAGTAGCACACGCTTGCCCCCATGGTGCTCCTCTACGGATCCAGAGCCATCTCGAGGCTTTCTCGGCTGCATCGCCATCTCAAGGCTTTCTCGGCTGCATCGGTGATGTTCTTGATGGCTCTGCTCCTTGTTATTCATGCAATGCTCAACGCGGTAAAGGCTTTGTGGAGAGAACGCCCCACAAATCCTCTGCAGCCAACCTCAATAGACATGCATCTCGCCTTTCAGCCCTGTGCTCGGCAATCTATGACCAGCTGTTTATATTTGGTCATCTTTCTTTCATGGGCTTCTCCCAAGCGGTCCTCCAATGGCACGGTTAAATCCATGATGATTATATTCTTGGTACTCTCTGTGACTAGAGTAATATCTGGCCTCATACTGGCGGTCGTGTAAGCATTTCACTACATTTCGTACTGTGTATGACTGTGTATGTGACAAATAAAATTTAAATTTGAATTTGAATTTTAATTCATAGTTGTTCTGACGATGTGCTGGGGGAATTAAAGCTGCTTCTCCAAATCCACAGCAAGTTTCCAGTCCTTGGCCAATGCCAGGATCCCTACTGGTGCCTTCCTCCCTGCTTGTGGCTGTTCTCCTGCCCCAACAAATGCGATTGAGCAAGTGGTATTGCTCCCTCGGCCGCCTTTACTAATCTCCTTGCTGATGGTGTCTGCAATAGCTTTCAACACCTGGTTGTGATGCCAAGTGTAACGACCCTGGCCGAGCGCTATTGGGCAGGACCTCAGAATATGCTCCAGCGTCCCACGAGCTGGGCACAGGTGGCAAGTTGGTATGTCTGCTTTTCCCCACATGCAGAGGTTTGCTGGACCAGGCAGGACGTCATACACTTCCCGAATCAGGAATGCTATACGGTGCGGCACACTTTGCCAGAGCTCCATCCAGGTGACCTGGCCCATGGCCTGCTCTTACCTGGTCTAGGCCCCCTGCTGCCCCATTCCAGCTGCTCTGCTATTCCTTCCTTCCTTCCTCTACAGCAGCTCTGACCTCTTCATATATACGGCTGTGTTCCTCCTTCCCCTTCCACTCTCTATGCCGAGGAGGTGCTGGAACCATCCCCAGCCTGCTTTGCTTTGTGGCAGCACTCCCACAAGCTCTTTGTGCCTCAAACGAGCCTGTGCATCCAGCACAGCGGCTTGAGCGCTCCATTTCCTCCCTGTCCTCACCAACACTCCTGCCTGAGCCACCTTTGGGTCGTTGGAGTCTCTATACATCAGCACTTCACATGCCCGATTTACTTATAACTCCTCTTCCAAGGATTTCAGAGGCAACCGGAGAATTGTGGTGTTTCCATAGAGGGCGATGTTACTGAGACTCCTAGGCAACCCTAACCATCTCCTGGGACAACTGCTGACCTTTCTTTCTAAGGTCTCCACCGTAGAAATTGGAACCTCATACACAAGTAACGGCCAGAGTATTCTTGGCAGTATACCATGTTGGTAAATCCATGCTTAAAACTTGCCGGGTAGGCCAGAATGGTCTGTCAGGTTAACTGGACTGATACGAAGTCTCTGAGGCTGACTGTCAAAAACCTTGCCCAAGCTTTTCACCGGCTGTTCTGACAATGATGGTATCTTTGTCCCTCCTATACTGAAATGGAACCTGTCCGTAACCTTGCCCTTCGGCGGTTGTCGGACCCCTCCTCTACTTTGGGGCCCCCTGACAATCATATTCATAGCCACTGCAAACAGGATCACAGAGACCTGTGATTATTCCCACCTCCAGTTTGTGCCACTCTGATGTCACACCTCCTGCAAAGACTCGCATCCTGAAATGGTTGTAATAGTCCAAGATCAGATCTGCAATATGATGTGGCACATAATAATAATATCCACTTAATAATATATAATAATAATAATAATTTAATCCACTTAAAAAAAAGAAAGAAATCGTGATGTCAACATTAACCTAGACACGCAGAAAGGGATAAATCACGTTCTCTCCTCGAGTCCTCCCGCCCCCTAAACACATATAAACATTTTGATTGGCTGTGCCTTTTCCTGCTATCACATGAGAGGCTAGGTGGTTGGAGTTGACCGCTTCTCCTCAACACCAAACCTCTCCTGAACTAGGCTAAAGATGATGGTCGTCATTGCCTGCAGCCTTCGATCCACATCTCCCTTTTCTATTGCTTTAAGTACCTTGTCGACATCCTCATCGAACTGCCTCCAGACTGCCGTCTTACAAACCTGTGGCCACTTGATTCGCACCTTTGCCTGGGGCAGAAGACCTGGAGGAATGTGGCACACGGAGGCTCTGAGCACTATGGGGTGCTTCCTGGCTTAGCTCCTCTTGCGTCTCATCAGATGTAACATCTGTGCACTGTGACACATGTCTGTTCTCCAAACACTTTGCACTGGCTTGATGGATCTTTAGGCCACGGCTGTTTTTGCAGGTTTTTCCGCACCTGCATACTGCGGTCGTAATCATTTCTCCATTGCCATTGGTCGGTAACCTTGGGTCTATCAAACTGGGGTTCTCATTCTCCCCCTCTCGGGCTCCCCTGGGAGTATACTTCCATGGGTCGATCTGTAGCTTAAAAAAGGGTTTCTCCTCTCGGAGAGTGGTTCGGGCTGCCAACCCCTACGATCCACAGTGCTGTCTTCCCAAGCTGCCAACTGTCTCTCCGGTAGTCACCAGCCTCTTCCTGGTTGTCAACCAGACTGTTCCTGGGAGTCACTGGCCTTGCCAGAATGAATAGTTCTTAAAACATCTTCAGATGCACCTGAGTAACATGTCTGTTGACATGGTTGTTTAAGAAATGAGAAGCTACTCACTGTATCAGTTAGAGATAAATAACTTGTTGCCAGCCAAACCATATTAATCACTGCAGTAATTATACAATGTGAGATGCTTAACTATTGCTTTATTTTGTGTGCTGGCAGCATATGTTTCTATGACGTCTAGCCTGTTAACTTGGTATAAAAAAGGGTCAAAAAGATTTTTTAACGAGGCTTAGTTGACAAATTTTAAACAACTGTTGCCACTGGCTTAGTGGTTAATTCCTCAAGGCGTGGGGATTCTAATCTCACCTCCCTCTGTGTGTGTGGAGTTTTCATGTTTTCAGTGAGCTTGGTGTGTTTCCCCCAGGTACTTCAGTTTCCTTCCACAGTCCAAAGACATGTTCCAAAAGTTTTGAAACAGTAGTAAAACATAGTAAAACAGTATGATTGATTTTTCTTTTTTTTTCTTTTTTTTTGGAATGCTAATGGATGATCCCTAACTCTAAACTTCATAAATGTTCATACAAATCATTCAACTTAAATCAAAAGTTATGTCTGCTAAACAAAAACTTATGTGGAGTATTTGACTGCAAGCAGAAAATATACCAAGCCACTTGTTTAAAAAAAAAAAAAAAAAAAGCCTTGATCTATGGCTAAGCAAAGTTAAAAACTGAATCATGGAAACTGGTACAGATTTCAATGGTTAAAAAATCATGGCACTTATATAATTAAGAACTATTGTAAAGATGACCATTAGAAAATAACGCAAGTAAAACAAAATATTTTAAGCATGCATATTTAATTATCTAGTAACCTAATGAGTGCTGGCTCCATCTTCTCCACGCTTGAGTGATTTTTGTTTAGTTTTCTTTTGAAATTGCCGGAATTTTAACCACGGAAATGTAGAACAGCATTTTTAGCCCATCATTCCTCTCAGCCATTTTTATTGTTTTTTTGGTTTGTTGATTTATGTGCCTTGTGATCACAATTCAAACAGCAAACAAATAAAAAATACTACACTGACTCTGATGTGGACATGACTAATGGAATAACTATACATTCACAATAGCGAGCAGCAACACATTTTCTCTGAATACGGTCATGATAAAGAGCTGTAATGTCAGTGACAATTCATTAATTTTCCATTTAATTCTATGCAAATTAAGTATGGTATGGTAATAAAACAAATCCAAAGTGTTCCTGTGGAGCATGTAACTTTTTAAAATGTCTGTAGAGATATAACAAAACAAAATAAAGCTTTGATAATGTGATGATTGTACACCAATCAGCCATAACATTAACATCAATAACATTAAAACTACTCAGGGTTTGGGTTCCCCTTGTGCCACCGGGGCAGTCCTAGACCTTTGGGAGTGTGCTATGGTGTCTGCCACCTGTACGTTGGGAGTGGATCCTTTGGGTGGTGTGGATTGGGGGGTGGGGCCTCCGTGGATTGGACTTTTCTGTCCCATGAGTCCTTGACTGGATTGAGATTGAGGCCAGGTTGGCGGCCTTGGGCTCTTCCTGTGGTGGATTGGGTGTCGTTGTGCCTTTTTAGTCGTTACCAACAATTCTTTTTCAGAGATTTCTGCTACATTGGCTTTTCTGTGGGATCTGGTTTTTGGTACCTCGGGGCATGGGTGAGCCTTGGGTGTCCATGATCCTGCCACCAGTTTACTGATCCACACAGGCTTCACACCGAATGCCCTTTCTGATGCATTTTATCCTGGCTTGGAACCGGCACTGCATCCAGTGGCTGGTGTTTGGGAATTGTGAAGGAATTGAACCTGGGCCTTCCCCATGCCAGGAAAGAAACCTAATAATGAACCACTAATGCCCCAATAGCATGCTAGCATGAGACATCCAATTCGAAACAAATAAATGAAAGAAAATTATGATGTATAAATCAAACTGGCATGGTGGCTTAGTGGTTAGCACTATTGCCTTGCACATCCTGGTCCTAGGATAGATTCCCATGTTGGGTTTGCATGAAGTTTGCATGTTCTCCCTATGCATGGTGGGTTTCCTCCAGGGTCTCTGGTACAAATCATGCCGATTAGGCTAATTGGCATTTCCAAATTGCCCGTAGTGAATGTTGACCGGAGGTCCTACCCCGGTCATACAAAATGGGCAAAATACAATGGTCACCACTGGCCTCTACAGTCTCAATTAGTGACCATAGGACATATATTTTGGCTATAGTTTATCAGCAAGCAGCATGGTGGAGTGGTGGTAAGCAGTGTGGCCTCATTCCTCCAGGGTCCAGGGTTTCATTCCCCCCTCAGGTCTGTGTGCGGATGGAGTTTGCAAGCTCTCCCCATGCTTGGTGGGTTTCATCCGGGTACTCTGGTTTCCTCTCCCTGTCCAAAGGCATGCAAATTAAGTTAATTGGTGTTTTCACAATTCCTTTTGTGTGTGTGTGGGTGCTCTGCAATGGATTGACTGTCCAGGGTGTACCTCGCTTCGTGCCCTCTCCTGGGCTCCTGGGATAGTAAAATGCTTGACATGCCATTGCCACTCGCTACATACCGAGCAGAGACAAAGTGACACATTTGTTACAGTATAAACATTAAGTAAGAATTTTCTGGGTTTTATCATTTGGTAACATGTTTAATATTTTAACGAATACATTTTTAAAAACAAATGTTCATGCTTGCTTGGGCTTCCAAAAAAATTAATTATGTAGAACAAGTACACAGAGAATGAGACAAAAGTTTGCTTAGAATGGATGGTGAGTTGGATGTTGCAGCAGTAACCACACCCCAATTTCATCCCCTGATCACAGAAACAGGAGTTTCATAAAACCCATTTTTCTCACTTGTTCCTCACAGAGAAAAATTTACAATATACCGCAAGACAACACGAGTCTCATTCTGTGGTCGGCAGTTTTATGGAATATTCCAGCGGCGCTGCTGTGCTGTGCTGTGCAGCCAGACTGGCCTATAAGCAGAACAGCCTGGCCTTTGCTCTGTGTGAAGCTCGGCTTTAAAGAGCCTCCTTTTTGAAGCTGACTGCGGCGCTGTTCAAAGCCGCAGCTGTTTTGGGTGCTGCATGACAGCTATAATTGATGTTTATTTTGGCACTGAGTTCCCACATCCTTTCATGCAAATGTCTCAAGCACGCTGAAATGGCTCAGGGCAGCACCATGAGGAGCTCATGTGTTTGTGTGTATGTGTGTGTGCGCGTCGATTAATAGCCAAGAACAACAGAAATGGGCTAATAAGGAGCATTTACATCATAAGTAATGAGAGCAAACATAAGAAGAGACTCAAAGAGAGAGACAGAGACTATTCAGAAGGTTTTGCATGTATAATGTTCTACAAAACTGGTGACAACAGAATATTGTGCTTTACTGTGAACATCTATCCATCAGTCCATTCATGGAAAAACCTGGAGACTACCCCGATGAACTTAGGGCACAATGCAGGAGACAACCTGGATGGGGTGCCACTTCATTGCAAGGCATAATCACAGGCACACACTCACACATCCAATCATACACAACAGGCAATTTGGAGATACCAATCAGCCCTCACTGGGGAGGAAACCCACCAAGAGAGAATACAGAGAGCTGTAGATTGACCAGAGCCAAGATTCTAACCCCCCAATCCTAAAAGTGCGAAGTGACAGGGCTAACCACTAAGTCACCATTATTCCGAACATACACTATATGGACAAAGGTATTTGGCCAAAACTGCAATCACATTGTATCCAAACACATACACTTCAATATGGATTCGGTCCACCTTTTGCAGCTATAACAGTGTCCACTCTTTTTGGAAGGATGTCCACAAGATTTTTAGAGTGTTTCTGTCGAAATTGGTGCCCTTCATTCTGTAGAGTGTTTATGAGGTCAGGCACTGATGTTTCAACGACAAGGCCTGGCTCGCAATCTCTGTTCAAGTTCATCCCAAAGATACTAGATGGGGTTGAGCTCACAGGGCTCTGAGATTCCAAGCCAGTCAGGTTCCTCCACACCGAACTCAACAAACCATGTCTTTATAGTCTTTGCTTTGTGCACTGGGACACAGCCATGTTGGAATAGAAATGGGCCTTCACCAAACTTTGAAGCATAGCATTGTCCAAGATGTCTTGGTATGTTGAAGAATTAAGATTGCTGTTTACTGGGGATTAGGGGTCTGAAATCAATAAATAACAGGTTTTGCCAAACCTTTATCCATATAGTGTATGTCCCTTTGACTTATTTGATGAGAAACGTTCCAGGGGCACTACAGATTGCAGCTTGGCTTGCTCAGCAGAGAAATTTCATTCATTCATCTCATTATTATCTAGACAAATTTTTCTCACACATACACAATTTATTATTATTATTATTTTATTATTATTATTATTATTATTATTATTATTATTATTTTATTTTATATATATATATATATATATATATATATATATATATATATATATATATATATATATAATTTATTTATTTATTATTTTTTATTATTTTTAATGAATTTCCTTTTATTTTTGTGAAGCTGCTTTGAGACAATGACCATTGTTAAAAGCGCTATATAAATAAAATTGAATTGAATTGAATCTCTTCAAGGAACAATGAATCAATATGGCCGAATCGACAATAAGAAAAGTTGGACCTCATATAGTGCATACACAAGCGTTACATTAATTAACATACATACGTTTTTGCTTGTTGAATCTGTAACACTCTTCACAGTAAGCATATTGTTTTTAACATCCATCCATCCATCTAGAAACCTCTGTAGTTCCACCAGGGACCGTGGAGGCCAATGGTGATTACCATTATATTATTTTATGACTGGTCAACATCATGTAGCTCAAACGCACAAAGGGATACATAATGACTTCTATCTTGGGAATAAATCATTTACGACATTAACATGACCCACTATCTAACATACCTAGTTATAGAAATGAGCAAAAGCTCAAGTACTGATGTTTATAAAATACATAAAAGGGGTGCATTTCCAACACATACACACATTTCTAATGACATACAGTATAAGAGTTCACATCCAATTCTTGTCATATTTTGGAAGCTCGAAAAATGCTCCTGGATTAATTTTTCTAAATAAATCTGCGGGTAACTGGAATAATATCTTGAATTCAAGCAGAGCGTGCAAAACGCGAAAGCACTTGTAAGACCAGATTAAGAGTCTTAAAGCTGGAGGCTGTAATTGCTTGTACTTAAAACTTCCTAAAAGCCTCAATTGGTGTGATTCTTTTTTTTTTCTTTCAAACATGTGTTTGTGTGCGTGTGGCCAGGGAGGGGTGTTTTTGAGACCTCCTGAGAGGTGTGTGGTTATGTTTTTTTTTTCTCAATGCAACATCTGCACAGTGTGTGAGGTTTTCTGTTATTTCTCAGCATCTCTGAGATAAGTGTTTCCACCTTAACCCAGGGACCGAGGCGAGAGAGCGAGAGGCAAGGGGGAAACAATTAGAGGGAACTTTAAAATTAAAGGAAAAAGGTCATGAATCAAACAGACACAGAGATAATCAAGAAAGCCAGGAGACAATGCTGACAGAGAGAATGTGAAAGAAAGTGGTAGAGGGAGTAATGCATAATGAAGGAGAGAGAGAGAGCGTGCTGTCTATCAGACATTCCCAGCCGCCACGCGTTTCCCCTTTAACCGCAGCCCACCAGAGCTGACATCACTGTGGAAACACGCAGAGGCCACGGGCCTCACCGCATCTGCTCCCATTTATGTTCACACATGCACATGCTCAGACTCACACACGCTACATCATGTGCTTTTCTATACATGATGTTCATAGGACTTTGTTACGTTCCAAAATTTCAATAGTCTGTAGATAAATTTTCGTATCTTCTGATGATTTCCAAGTCGACTTAAAACATGATAATTAATACACAGCCACCCTGGCAACTTACGCTGCATTTATGTCGATTTGTAAGATTTTTAGTGACACAATTTCTTATCTCGATATGTTTAATATATGCGGCAAGGAGTATTGGTTAACACTGTCGCCTTGCGCTTCCAGGGTTCGGGTTCGATTCCCACCTCGGGGTCTGTGTGATAGAGTTTGCATGTTCTCTCCATGTTTGGAGGGTTTCCTCCTGGTACTCTGGTTTCCTCCCACAGTCCAAAGATATGCAGATTAGGCTCACTAGTGTTCCCAAATTGCCCGTAGTGTGTGAATGCCCATGTGAGTGTTGTATGCATGTGTGCCTTGCAATGGACTGGCACCCCTTCCAGGTGTACCATGCCTCATGCCCCAAATCTATTGGGATAGGCTCCAGCCCCCCACAGAGGATAAAGTGGTATAGATGATGAGTATGTTCAGGCTTTTAGTTTTGACTATCAGAACACGTATGAAAGTTGCTTTTAGTAACTTCACCCGGAGTGGCTATTGGTTCTGTTGTACTACAATAGGCTTAAAAGTGCAACATTTTGGACTGAAATTGCAGCATAGCACCAACATTGGACAATCCTGGATAGCATTACCAACAATTTAACAACTAATTTCATATATATTGCTCATTGATGATTAGCTTCTTAAAACAGTAATTAATGGTCAGTGTTACCAATTATTTAACTTAGTCTGTATGTGAACTAAACTAAAGCTAATACTATAAAGTTATTTTATAGCAGAAAAAGGTTGACCTGGTGGTATCCTACTGTTCAGGCTGTGTGGGTTTGATGATATTCCACAAGCAGGCATGAAACTGGGAAGAAATTGTGAAGACTGATCTCAGGTGACAAGGTGAAATCTTTAAACTGGTGAAAGAATCCAGAGCTTAACTTTAGATAATTAGTATACACTACCTGTCTCAAAAATTTCAGAAACGTCAAACTATTGGCCTGCATCAAGCGAAGAAAGCAACTATGAGGATTTTGAAATGACTGGAATTGACTGGAAAAGTATTACACTTGGAAGGACAGTGCTGAACTGTCAACTTCGTGGAAGAAATGTGATCTAAAGCGAATCATGATCGGCATTCACTTAAGCGCTTGGTGAGGTTTCATTGTGAGAAATCTACATTAGAAATCAGAATTATGTTTAATAGTAAAAGTAAGAGCATTTTCATACACACACACACAAATTGTCAAGAGAACTCCCATTGGGATTGGGACTGAACAGATGTGTGACCATAAGGAAACCAGTAACTAGTAATTAGTTTGCTAGGGAGCATAAAGCGATGGAAAAAGGTCATGACCTGATGTGTCCCGATTGAGCCTATTCCAGAGCCATGAGCGTGTCAGGGTATGAAGGGCCACTGTACAAGCCTCTGGAGACAGTGTTATGATCTGGGGTTGCTTCAGTTGCTCAGGTCTAGACCCTGCAACGTTATGGGGCAATAAAATGGAATCAGCTGACCACCTGAATGTACTGAATGACCACATTATCACATCTATGGAGTTTTTCTATCCGGATCATACAGCAATATTCCAAAACTCAGAGTGTGAAAGTGTGTTTCTGGAAGCACAAGGATTACGTAGTTATAAAGCATACAGTGATGTACATTGACAATGCATTAAATGTCCTTTTATTCTAATCTTGGTAAAATATTATGAATCCAACAGTGCCTTGATGTTCTCCCTTCTGTCTTGCACTCTTGGAAATTTGAACCCACACAAAGATTCCTAAATATGCTGTCCTTCACTTAATAGGTTGTGTCACATCCGGGCAAAGAACAAAAAGCAAAAGTCATGAAGTCTAATTCGAACAAATATTTCCTTTCAATTTTCTGTTTATGTTTATCCTCGGAGTGTTAAGTATGCTTTACAGCCCGTAAGATTTTTCTCCCTTCTTTTTTTTTTTCACTCGACTGGATGGCGTCCATTCTTCTTTTGGACTCAACTGATGTTTTTAAAAGCGTTCCACAGATTAAAGATAGGACCAAATTCTGAACAGAAAGCATATCAGATCGCCATGTGGAATTAAAGAGCTGTTAATGTGAAAGTGGGCGAAGTTTGGTCGCATATGAAAGAGAGGGATTGAAACACGCTGATAAGGAGAGACAGAAGTGTTACGTAAAACTTCATAAAGGTCAACTTCAGTAGACGTTACAGCTGTTGATTATTACAGTCAGTGCGAAGTTAAAGACGTAGAATGAGCGGTCAGTTTAATGTGAAAGATTTAAAGTTTGAAGAAATTGATGGCCATGAGCAAGAAGGGCATTTTTGAGAACATTAAGATTAGAACTTGTAGTAGCTACACACACGTTTTTCTTGGAATTTAATGGGATTAAAGAAAACTTATGACGTTACAATGAAACTGCAGAAGTTCTAAAAAAGTTAGAACTTTTCCCTCTGACACTGGAGACTCCTTACCCAAATGTTACTTCACCATGTCAACAATTACACACATTTTTTAAAATCTATTCACGTTAAGCTTTATTTATTGTGTAAGTTGTGACTGTTGAGACTAATAACTTAGACTGGATGGTCCACTGTGGCGACCCTTCATTGGGAGCAGCCGAAAGACTAACAACATGGTACTTCAAAGTATATTTTCTTTGCATATCCCATATACTAAACTTCTGATCAGTAACGCAGAGCCTTAACCATTTAAGCCACTGCTTTGCATAAACCTTTAGTATTAGCTAATTTATGTCTGGTGTCTAGACTTTTTAGGTTACCAAGCAACGGTGCTTCCATGACCCCTTCCGGATTTAAACTGAGAAAACGTGCGTGCATTACTTTTTCCGAATCGCATGCTTGAATTCATGCGTTTTATTTCATACCAGGGAACGCAAACTGAATAAGAAGATTAGAAAGAGGGTACCGACAATGGGTCATTGTTTTCTAGTAATTAACTCTGTGTGTTGGTTTGAGGGTTGATGAAACAGAATAAGGAAAAGAAAAAAGAAAAATCCAGATAGATGGGGAAAAAAAAAGAAATAATTAAAAAAAAAACATTTATAAAAGATAGCTGAGACAGACTAGGAGATGTGATTCACTTTAAGCTGAGCCATACGTTTTCCAGATGTTCTAAACAAAGTTTTTTTTTTAAAGGAGAAAGAAGTCTGTTAATCCGATGCTCTCTTCGTGAGATTTCAGCTGTTAGCTGATCTTGTTTCAGTAGAGTCAGACTGCACATTCTTCTGCTTTCAATATCTTTTAAATGCTGTACTTTAACACATCATAGCCTTTATAATGTAAAGAGGAAAAGTTTCTTTAATGCATGATTCTAGTATTAGTGTAAGCATATGACTTTAATAATAATAATAATAATAATAATAATAATAATAATGATAACATCTTTCATACATGATGTCAGTTTTTCCTCCCAAAGAACAAACATGATGCCACTGAAGTCGGACTATACAATAGAGTCTCTGTAATGTGTGCTAGAGGCAGTGAGATGATTTAATGAGTGCTCTTCTGTATGCTCTTTCTTTAACAGACTTTTTGAGAACACATTGTGATGGGCTCAGGCCTAGAACATATCGAAGAGCGACCCTTTTGTCTCTTGGTGGAATCGTGGATCTGTGTCATGAACGTGCAGAGAAAATGAGGGATCGATTGATCTCATGCACTCAAAAAACTCACGAGTAAGCAATAAAACACAGGATACCTTTAGTAACCTTCTACTCGAGTCATATTAGTCTTCTATGTGCATTTCTACTATCATTTAGTCACGATAGAAGGGCACCAGAACACCAAATGCACCACAACCTGCCACACATGGGACAAAGAGCCCATGGCCACCAATCTGGCCTTCAAACTCCCCAGATCTCCAATCAGGTGCCTATAGGATGCACTGGACAGACAAATCTGATCTATAGAAGCCCCACCCCATAAGGAACCACTGCAAACATCCAGCTGCCAGACACTACAGAGGTCTTATGGAGTACCTCTGAATACACA
Organism: Clarias gariepinus; assembly: GCF_024256425.1. Lineage (NCBI taxonomy): Eukaryota > Metazoa > Chordata > Actinopteri > Siluriformes > Clariidae > Clarias > Clarias gariepinus. The sequence continues at coordinate 4,141,728 of NC_071102.1, forward strand.
ATACTAGACATAACATTGCCATTTTTCATATGGGTCTGCAGAACTTTGTCATCTCACTCTTTCATGGATTAAGTGGCGTGTGGTGTTTGCATGTTCTTCCTGTGTTTGGTGGGTTTCCTCCAGGTACTCAGTTTATAAACATGTGGTGTGGGCTAATTTCAAAATTGCTGTCAGTATGTGTGCTTATGCCCTGTCGTGTGCCCTACATTCCCTGTGATAGATTCCAGGCCCCCCCCGGCAACCTTATACAGGGTGAGATGACGCATGGATTGTCATCAAATGGATGGATTTTTATTTGCCCCTCAACTTCATCATGGCTTTAAGGCCTTGGGCTGCTTAAAAACTATATAAATATATAAGTACAGACTGTATATGAGTTATTTCAGCTAGTCCAGTTTAACTGAGAATTGTTATGAATAGTTTAAATGAGCTAAGTGTATATTTTTTGTAAACAAGTATGAAGTTAGCATATTGTCCATTAATGTGATCTTTCTTAATGAATTCAAACTCCTCTCAAAATACACAGATGAAATACTAGATGCATTAGAGAAAGAATAGGTTTATTGTCTAGACAGAGCTATATGAGTTTTGTGTCTATGCACACATTTACTGTTTAATGCTTTGTTTAAACATAAAAAAAGTTTTGTCTGTACATTGGTCAGAACTTGCTCTTTTAATGATATCTTTACAATGCATACATTTGAGGATGCGAAACCAGTCTCAGTAAATGTAAAAAGGTTTTGTCTGTACATCTGTATTTCTGTCTCTCTGTCTGTATGTCTGACCAGCTAGATTTTTGTCACAGCCTCACGCAAATCTGGCTGGACAGAATTTAATGAATCTTTTTCAGTCCTTAGTTATTGTCCTAAAGCTAAACCTGCATTATGAAATCAAATGAAATTAAAATGTTTAGTAGAAGTGATGTTATGCGCAGTAGTGCACATGCGGCAAACTGTGGGCGCGTCTTAAATTGACTGCTGAACAGAATTTAAAGGAACGCTTGCAGTACTTAAATATCTGCATGAAGTTTAACCTGCAGTTATGTGCCAGATTTAATAATCTACTTTAAAATAAGCTCCTTATGCACTACTTGTTGAATGTAAACAAACACCTGCACCAATAGATATTAATCATAAAAGCTAAACTGAATATTTTTACCAGGATTAGTTCAGATTTTCACTTTCGCTGAAATAACAGTGCTGAAGTGGTATAAGTGAATTTTAACACTCTGGAGTTGTTTTAAGACAAAAGTTAATCATTATCAGATCTAATTTTTAGATTTCTCATCTGTGATTCACTCTCTGATTACCGAACAGGGAGTGTATTACCAGGCTGACGAAGAAAGACATGTACATTGACTTCAGCCTGAAATCATAATATCACTGATTACTGATCAGCTTGTTTTTTAGCTTTAACCTTCCAACTCTTTGTACAAACTCTTTACCCATCAGCAATGGGTACTTACGCCAGTCTTGTATAAGTGCCTCCAGTCTTTTAAGCCATTTCAGGTCTCAGTGCTATTCTTCTTCTTTTTTTTCCTCATTTTTGAAACCTGCATTAAATCATCTTTACTAAATTAGTTAATCATGGTTAGGTGGAGACCTTAGAATGATTTCATAAATTACTTTACCTTAAAAATATATATACAGTATATATGGGTGCCAATACTTCTGCAGCATATATAGTCCATATATATATATAAGATGAATGTGTTATGTTAGTTGTTAAGTGAGCTATACTCCACACCCTTAACATGAACCCAGTGTGCCTGGTTCGTGAGACAAAGTCATGTGTTTATTTCCTGAAGGTCTTTGGAACACTGGAGAGACCCAGTACATGACCCTGACACACACACACATACACACACACACAGGACTGTTTATATGCAGTGGGTAGGTGAGGCCGCACGCAAACGGAGGCTCACACACACATCTGCAGAAAGTGTCAGGGACACAGAGGGGATTGTGGATAGAGGTGGCAGATCCTGCCAAGCGTTTGATCTGTTCCTGAAGGAAACAGGAAACTTCCTCTGGCTGAGGTGGAGGACACACACACACACACACACACACACACACACACACCTGCTTCACTGAAGTAAGGACATACATAAATTAGAGACTTAAATATCACCAAAAGGTATTGCTTTATTGCCCGTGTACTGAATGTAAAAAACAGTGAGCAGTTTATTTGGTTAGTAAATAATTTCTGGTTAGTTAATTTAGCTTGCCGTCCATTTTAGATGCCCACAGATGGGCTAAACTCGGATTGATCTATTTCCAACTATTATTGGGTGCAAATTCACAGCTCGGCCAAAAAAAAGGTCACCACCTACTTGGATTTAACTAAGCAACTAGTCAAGAGCCCTCCACTGTATAATTACTGCCGTGATTAATGCAACAAGTGATTTAACCCTGTCGCAGAGAGTAACTTCTCATTTCATTTTAGGACAGAGGTAGCTCAGTGGTTAAGGCATTGGACTACGGTTCGGAAGATCCCAGGTTCAAACCCCACAGCCACCAAGTTGCCACTGTTGGGCCCTTGAGCAAGGCCCTTAACCCTCAACTGCTCAGATGTGTAATGAGATAAAAAAAAAAAATGTAAGTCGCTCTGGATAAGAGCGTCTGCCAAATGCCTAAATGTAAATTTCTTAAACAACAATGTCAGGAGACTTATCCTGTGGTCGTGGCAAAGATGGTACTCTGTTTCAAAAAGTTCTAATTATTAGCCTGTGCCAAGTAAAGAAAACAAATGAGGAGATTGCTGATAATACTAAAACGGGATTGGGACTAAACAGCTGTGTAGCCTTTAAAAAAAAACAATTATCAGTGAGACTAATTGGAAAAAAGGCTTCAGTTTGATCTGGAGTTGATCAGGTGCTCAGGTCTAGAATCAGCAACGTTAGGTGAAAATAAAAAGTTGTAGTCAGCTGGCGACCTGAATGTACTGAATAACCAGGTTATCACATCTATGGAGTTTTTCTTCCCTGATGGCACGCATATTTTCTAAGATCACAATGCCAGGATTCATTGGACTCATTCAGTACATTCAGGTGGTCAGCTGACTTCATTTTATTGCCCCATAACGTTGCTGAGTCTAGACCTGAGCAACTGATTAACCCCAGATCATAACACTGTCTCCAGAGGCTTGTACAGTGGACACTATGCATGATGGGTCCATCACTTCATGCGCTTCCCTTCTTACCCTGACACGCCCATCACTCACGCAAATTTGGGTTTTTTTTCTAACAAGTCACACTTTTTTTTTTAAATGAACACACAGCTGTTTAGTCCCAATCCTGTGAGTTCTCAACACATTGTGTGTGTATGGAAATGCTCTGTAGACTTTTTACCATGCAACTTTAGCAGATTTTTAAGTGTTTAAGTTCAGCACTGTCCTTCCGGGTTTTGATAATTAGCTTTTGAAGCATTTTTAACCCAGTTCTAGTCATTTCAGATCTCCTTAGTTGTTGAAGGGGGTGAATACTTATGCACGGTTGGTGTATATCTCCTCATATTGGCACAAAAAAGACGTAACATTTTCACACATTTACTGACAGTACATATGTCTTTTCTTTCTTTCTTTCTTTTTTTCTTGATGTTAAAATACTTTAAATGCTAAACTCTGCATTGCTGTGGTGTTTTATTAGTTAAGAATATAACTCTGTTGTGTACCCTGACCACACCTAGCATAAACATTCCCATCCATAACTCCCGTGTCCTGCTCTGTCCATCTCGTTTTTCGGGGCATTAAGGACATAGTGGCTTTGTTTTCACCACAACGTGCAGAATATTTTTCATTCTTTTTCTTTCTGCCAGTCCCATGCTGTTATTTCAGTGCTTTATGGCCTTAAAAAAGACTTTTAGTAGCTCAACTTGTATGACCTCAGAAAAAGCGTTTTCTTTTACTTTACACACAGTCTGTTCAGTGTTTGTTGTGTGTTCAGGAATGGACACACACCAGCAGGACAACAACCTTCATTGTTGGGGTGAAACCCATTGTACGTGTGTGTTTTACAGCTGAGCTGGAGGCAGACGTCTGTGTGCTCACACACCTCCATGTTTGTGCACAAGTCTCGATTAAAGGCACCAACACACGAAAGTGCCGCTGCCTTTCTCAAACTAAACACACAAACCTCGCCAAAATCTGTAGTTCTTTCTTTCTTCCTTAAAAATCTACAATTATTAAAACTTTCTTCATTTTAATTTTTTTAAGATTCTTTCTTTTTTCTTCTGCATATTTCTTTGTTTCTTTATTCATTTATTTCTTTATTTATTCATTTATCAACAATTTTCTTTCTTTTTCCTTCTTTCTTTATTTCTTTTTTCCATATTTAATTATTTAATTCATTCATTTATTTATTGTTTTCTTTCTTGCTTAATTTTTTCTTCCTTTAAAATCTGTCATTATTAAAATCTTTTTTTCCTTCTTCCTTTTTTTTCTATATTACTTATTTATTTATTTATTAATTTATTGATTTTTTCAATGTTTTCTTTTATTAAAGTCTTCTTTCTTTTACTATAATTTTTTATTCTAACCAATTTCTTTCTTTTCCTTTCTTTCTTTTGCATATTTCTTTATTCATTTGTTTATTTTTTCATTTATACATTTAAAGGTTTTATTCTTCCTTTCTTTTCTTTATTTTACTTTTTCTAAACTTTCTCTCTTTATTTTTTTCCATATTTATTTATTTATTTATTTATTTATTTCTTTATTATTACTTTCTTAAATCTGCCATTATTAAAATTCTTCTTTCTTTATGTCTTTCTTTCTTTCTTTTTCTTTCTTTCTTTTCTATGTTAATTTATTTATTGATTGATTGAATTATTTATTTAATGGTTTCTTCCTTCCTTTCTTTCCAATGGCTAAAAGTTGACTGGAAAAACGTGTGCACGCGCGTGTGTGTGTGTGTGTCAGTTTCATGATGTCTTTGCATTTAGATGACTTTCTCTTTGACGTCAACAGTGTTCTTTTTGTTGTTCTGTTTATTGACCTCATTACTGATCACACTTACACCCTGATGCGGGATTTGCAGCTGCTACTTAGATAACATCAAGTCATATGTGGGCTATATGCATTGGTGTGTGTGTGTGTGTGCGTGTGTGCGTGCGTGTGTGTGTGTGTGTGTGTGTGTGTGTAGCTAGGGTAAAGCCTTACAGTGCTGTCCCATAGGAGCCTCTCCCTCACTTTGAAGCTTCAGCATCTTTTGGTGGCTCGTCTTATCTCTAAAGAAAAGATCTTCAGCTTAAATCTCTTTCTCTCTCTCTCTCTCTCTCTTTCTCTCTCTCTCTCTCTCGCACACACACACACACACACACACACACATCATTTTTCTCTCTCTGGCACTTGTCTTTCTGCATCTCTTTTGGTTTTGTTTCTGTTCCTGTCTGTCTTCTCTCTTTTGCTTCACGTCCTCCTTCTCATCGCCTTGTTGGTTTCACCTCAGTGTTCTTGCCTTCTCCCTCTCTCTCCCTCTCTCCCACTCTCTCTCCCTCTCTCTCTCCCTCTCTCTGTCTGTAATTCTTCTGCAGTGTCTCCTTGTGGTCCTTTTCTGTTTGTTCCTCTCCTTCTCCAGAATATAAAAAAGCAACAACAAATAAAGTCTTTAATTCCGCTCACATCACAACATTTATTTTTCAAAGTTTCAAAGGCATGTTGTATACAATGTTATATATATTGTAATAGCACAATGTGAAGAGAAAAAAACTTTTTCTTGTATTTGGCAGAAAGTGTTATTTTCCAACTGCTTCCAATTTTCCAGTTTCCTAAATTAAATGGAATTAAAATACCTACTATTTCTCTCTGCTTTTATGTTTTGGGTAACGAAAATGTCAAATATTCACATTTTTCCAGAACAGTACCGTCAGGTTGAGTAGCAAAAAAAAGGTTGAGAAAAAAAATGCCAATAATTTTCAAGAACATTAGAATTAGAATCATGTGGAACTTTTTATAGTATATGCACACCAATCAGCCATAAGATTAACACATTAATATCAAGTATATACCAGTAGACTGATGACAGAATCATGGGCACAATAGGAAGGAACCAGAACACCCAGTGCACCACAGCCCACCACGCAGAGCCCGACAGAAGAAGAGTCAAAAGTCGATGACCTAGCCTCCCCAGATCTCAATCCCATCAAACACCCATGTGATGCACTGGAAAAACAAGTCCGATCCATGGAGGCCCCACCCCACCACCCACAGCACCCAAAGAATCCACTGTCAATGTCCCGGTACCTTTCGGAGCCGCACCCCGAGGGGCCAGAGCTACCAACCAACTACTCAAACACACAGGCAAAAATGTGCCACTTTGAGTTTGAAAGATTTTAACCAACTTATGTTTAGCTTCTTGTAAATGTACTTTAATAAATTATACACAGGTTTGGCTGGATTCAAAAATGTGTCACTTGTTAAGATGTCGTTTTTTTTTTTTTGCAATGTTTAGTGTAATGACTGATCTGTGTTTACAAGGTCTCCCCACTTCAGTTTAGTTCTAGCTGCCAAAGTGAACACAGCCCCTATCTAAATTCATCAGAGATGGCATCAACAAGCTGCAAGCATTCTCCAAAGACATTCAGCTATTTATGTGGCCAATTTATCAAGAAGAGAGCAGAAACATATTTCTGTGACCATATCTGCTGAAATGTCTCAAGTCTACAAGGCATATTTTGGCGTCGTGAACTTGGAACGCCGCAACCAAGGAGTGTATAATGAAAACATGATGGGAGACTACAGTATATTTGGGGGCTGACAAATGAAAGTAATTAATATTACAGTCGCAAGTCTACCAAAAAACTAACTTTTAAACATTTTTGTCTAACTTTAGTATAAATACATGTAAATCTTGATTTATATGTTGTTTTATTCAGATGTGTTATGTAAATTAAAAAAATATATATAGCAAATTTTCCAATTTTTACATAGAAAATGGGTTAATTTCTAAATTTTACTTTCTACATCATGAAAAATAGTTTGACAGAAATAATGACAATTTTTTTCTACATTTATTTTAACATAAACTATTAAGAAATAACACATATTATCCAGGAACATGTGTTACACAGTGTAATGTTGGTACCTGTTCTGACTTACTTTTTAGCAGATACAAAACACAAATTCTGTCACCAGCCTTTATTTCTTATAACATTACCGGTACCAAGTACTAAAACATCCTAAAAAGCGCTGACGCTGGAGACTTTCCACGTACAGTACATTACTACAACCCTGGGATTTATAAACTCATTCTTTCTATCCAATCAGAATTCGACAGCATTAACATGATATTATACAGCACCTTCTCCATTAACGTTGCATCACTGAACCCGTCATTCATTTCTCTAGTCTCCCCTTTTGTCCTTGTCTTTCTTCTCACCCTCTTTTCAGAACTCATACACCACCCTTCCTCTCTTTCTCCTTACACTGTCTTTACACAGCATCTTCATTTTTTTTACCCCAACCCCTCCCCTGCTCCTACCACCACTACCCCCCCCCAAGCGTGTTTAGAAATACAGTGAGTAATTAACGAATTTCATAAACAACGCTTTGCATTAGTTTTGCATTACTGAACCTGGCAACGCTGTCATTTTGGACAAAAACATGCAGCTTCTCTCTTTCATTCTTTTTTTTTTGATCCTCACTTCAAAGGGGACTCCCTACTGTTTGTGCCTCACTGCACTAATTGTGTCCCCCTTTCTGGATGGGGTGCAAACCCCCAACCGCTTCAAAAAGCAGCCTATCGGGGACGGAGCTAACACGGAGCTAACGCTCAGCCCCCAAAATCAGCAGTGCTGCGAGACATCCTTCAACCCCACTGTTTGCTTTTTAATAGCTACATTAAAGATTTGATTTTCATGCTATCAAAGCTTATTTGGCTTTTTGTGACAGAATGCACTACAATATGAACTGCTTGTTAAAACATACAAACAAGACTACTATTTTTGTTTTATATTTGGTATTGTTTAGTAAAGATTTGTATGATTAATAAAAGTTTCAAGTGAAATGTCTCAATAAACAACACGTACACGTAAACAAGGTAAATCACAAATACCGTTTGTAATAGTCTACTCTCATAGTTTAAAAATTCACAATTGAATCCCACCCTGTGCACAAAACTAATAGATAGTATGCTCTACTAGATACTAAATCCACGGCTAACTCCGACCCTGGACACTAAACTACTAAATAACGTGCTCTAATAGATTATAAATCCGTGGCTAAATCCCACCCTGTGCACTAAACTACTGAATAGTACGCTCTACTAAATACTAAATCCAACCCTGCACTAAACTACTAAATGATACGCTCCACTAGATACTACATCCAACCCTGCACTAAACTATTAAATAGTACGCTCTACTAGATACTAAATCCAACCCTGCACTAAACTACTAAATGATACGCTCCACTAGATACTACATCCAACCCTGCACTAAACTTCTAAATAGTACGCTCTACTAGATATTAAATCCGTGGCTAAAACCAACCCTGCACTAAACTTCTAAATAGTACGCTCTACTAGATATTAAATCCGTGGCTAAAACCAACCCTACACTAAACTACTAAATAGTACGCTCTACTAGATACTAAATCCAACCCTGCACTAAATTTCTAAATAGTACGCTCTACTAGATATTAAATCCATGGATAAATCTGACCCTATGCACCAAACTACTAAATAGTACGCTCAACTAGATACTACATTCAACCCTGCACTAAACCACTTAATAGTACGCTTGAATATATACTAAATCCTAGCTTAATCCTATCCTGTGCACTAAACCACTTAATAGTACGCTCTACTAAATACTAAATCCAGCCCTGCACTAAACCACTAAATAGTACACTTGAATACATACTAAATCCTAGCGTAATCTCACCATGTGAACTAAACCACTAAATAGTACGTTCTACTATATACTAAATCCAACTATGTACTAAACTACTAAATTTGTGTGCTCTAGTACGCTAGGATCTAGTATGTTAAACTAAATCTAAAGCTAAAACTAAATCCAACACTGCGTACTACACTACTAAATAATACGCTCTAATAAATACAAAATCCTCGCCTAGAACCTCCCCTGCACACTAATTACTAATTACTAAATAGTACACTCTAATAGATACAAAATCCAACCCTGCCATACACTGAGTATGGTGACGTTTAGTATAAAGTGGCAGATTCACAGGTATCCTGGTCTCTGTTAAGGGGTGAGAAATCACAGAAGTTCTTCACAAGTCTTGACAGTTCATAGCTAGTCGTGAGGTGTAGTAGATACTTCACATGTAAAAAGTCTATGCTTGTAGACAGTTTTTGAGGATTTTGCAAGAATGTTGTATGGTTTGTAGTTGAGGCGATTACATACAGTGCAAATCCAGCGCCAGCTAAAGTTCCTCTTTAGTTAATATACGGTCCAATGGGTGCATTGGAGGGTGCAGTCCGAGGAAATGACTTATAGAACTGAATCCATCTAGTGTCTATAAGACTTGTCTCTTCCTCTAATGGACATTTTATTCTGGCCTAATTTTGAAACTCTTCGAAATAAAAGAAGAAAAAATTAAAAGGATTTGAAGCTGCCTTTTTTCTTCTTCACTGGACCTTTGAGCTTTGATAGCCTCGCAGCTTGTGTTTGTTCACTGAAATGATGTTAGATGAATTCAAGTGGTTTAGACCTGATCAGATTTCATGTCTTAGACTTCAAAGAAAAGATCGGACACATCAAATACTGCATGCGCGAAATGAAACAAAGATCAGATTTGACTGAGTGTGTGTGTGTGTGTGTGTGTGTGTGAGAGAGAGAGAGACATAGGGAGAGAGATCCATTCAACGAAGGCGTAAACATGTTTAACAGACTCGGGGTCTGGATGCTAGTAGCTGTGTGTGTCTGGCTTCTTAGAACTTGAAACAGAATTCTTAAATAAAAATGTTCCTCTCATTTTACACTACAAGCCAATAAACACAAGCTAGGCTTCCAGCAAGGAAGCAAGGAGTCATCCGGAAAAAGGTTCTAATTCAGAAAGCGATTCATGACCCACATTCTGATTATTTCTTTTTTCTTTTGATGTTTTAAAAACTATATTTTGTTTTATAAACTATATGAGTGGAATGAAGAAAAAATGTTGTTTACATACTTCAGAATGGATTTGAATTAAACACCAATACCAAGGTTTTTTTATGTGCTCATTGGCTTTTCTACAGTAGTGACTAATTTACAGTGACTGATATGCCAGGAACGTTCAAGTCAAACCGGGAATTGTGACGAAATTTCTGGTGAATGATGCCGTGAAAGTGATGAGACTCATAGTCGCAGTAAAACATTTGAGCGGTACAAGCGTTCTAAAGAAGGCTGTACATCCGTGAATGATGACCCTGGCCGAGGTGGCTCCTAGAAAATCAACAGATAACTTCAGTCCGCTAACTTGCAGTAGAGATGCATCTGTTTGTTGGAACTGTACACACAATCATACACCAACACCACTTGACCATTACAGGAACTCGGCTGGGAGTTATTGCCACGTCTCCACTTCCAGTTTTCAGATCCGAAGCAGGGCGTATAATCAAATCCTGTGTACTGAGAAAACGTTCTACCTTGCTGGTGTTCAAGCGCTAGTGAAACACTGAGATAAGTGCATTAGTGTACAGGGGATTATATCGAGTAATAAAGGGACTTTTTAACTCTCATAACTTTGAATCTTTAAGATAGACAAATTTGGATTTCTTGGAACATTTCTCAGACAAGGTTTTTTATTTATTTAGTTACTTAACTTTGCGTATTAACATCAAGAGATGGAAAAAAAAGAGAAAAGAAGCTGGTAAGTAAGGCTCCATCACATCTTCCAGACATTGATGAGTTTCCTGTTACTGTACACCCCCAAGTGTTCTATTCAATACTAAAATAAAGGAATGTCACTAGGCTATGTAGTAAGTTCACCGCCACTGAGAGGTTGTCCTTGTCCACTCTCACGCACACACACACACACACACGGCCTGCTTTTGTGCTGCAGGAAGACAACAGTCACATGTCCGACAAACACTTCTGCAGCTGCTCTCTCTCTCTCTCTCTCTCTCTCTCTTCCATTGTTGAGTAGTGTTGAAAGTTCTTTGGCTTCTACTAAATTATGGGTATCTAATTTTTTTTTTAAAAAAGACGTTTTTTTTTTTTTTAAGGGCCCGTTTAGCTTCAGGTTTTTATTCTAGCCAATCAGAAGTCTACTTACAGTTATTTTTTTTGAAAAATAAGTTAGTCTTGATCTTCAAACAACTGATAAGTTCTATTAGATGTGACCTTATTTGATTACAAGTTAAAAAAGTGCAACCACACTGGCTTTTTGTAGATAGGATTAGACAAGTTGTTTAAGATTATTGTACAGAATATTATTAACAAATTTTAGATAACATGTTATAAAGTGTTAGAGCAGTATTAGCTAGAACTGGGAGCATTCTAGTTTAACTGGTACCATTAGGACTGTTCCACTGGATTCATAGGGACCACATTTGCTAATAATATTAATATTTTGGCATCACTGGAGTATTATTATAGTTATCACTTGGAAAGGGTGTTTAAACCATGGCTATCACCGGACCAGTAAATTGGGTTATATTTGGCACAATGATGGGACCAATTTACAATCTAAGCATCATATTACAACGTTGGGGGGAAAATATTGGTTCCATTAGGGCAGTATTTCAGAGTCACACTTTTTACCAGGATATATGATATGATTTTACCATATTGTACTTCTTACCAGGCTTTGAACAGCTATACGTCAGTAACCTGGTGCCAGGATTATGCAGACCTACTCTACTCATGCCCGGGTGGATCAAAGGACTGGGCTGATCCCATAGAAAAGCTGATGCTGCACAAATCAGCAAAAAAAAGTTAACGCTGGCCATGGCATCAGAACACCAAATGCATCACAGCTTGCCACACACAGGGCTCAGCAGGCAAGAGCCCAAGGCCAATGAATCCACCTTTAAACTCCCCACATCCCAATCTGCATGAGATGTGCCAGAAAAACAAGTCCAATCCATGGAGGCCCCACGCCTCAACCCATAGTGACAAAATGATCCGCTGCCAGTGAGACAAGGGAAACCAAAAGTGGTTTTAATGTTAATTGTTTATGTTATGGCTTATATTTATATTTTTATTATATTTATACTTATTATGACCTCCAGGAATGGATATTGATATGCTTGGGGCAGCATAGTGGTACATTGGTGTGGGTGGGGCTGTATATAGGTACAAGTAGGGAAGTATGTTGATACAAGTGGGGAAGTATGTTGGTATGATTGGGGCAGTATATTGTTATGATTGGGGCAGTATATTGTTTTGATTGGGGCAGTATATTGTTACGATTGGGGCAGTATATTGTTACGATTGGGGCAGTATATTGTTACGATTGGGGCAGTATATTGTTACGATTGAGGCAGTAAATCGTTACGATTGGGGCAGTATATTGTTACGATTGGGGCAGTATATTGTTACGATTGGGGCAGTATATTGTTACGATTGGGGCAGTATATTGTTATGATTGGGGCAGTATATTGTTACGATTGGGGCAGTATATTGTTACGATTGGGGCAGTATATTGTTACGATTGGGGCAGTATATTGTTACGATTGGGGCAGTATATTGTTACGATTTGGGCAGTATATTGTTACGATTGGGGCAGTATATTGTTACGATTGGGGCAGTATATTGTTACGATTGAGGCAGTAAATCGTTACGATTGGGGCAGTATATCGTTACGATTGGGGCAGTATATTGTTACGATTGGGGCACTATATTGTTACGATTGGGGCAGTATATTGTTACGATTGGGGCAGTATATTGTTACGATTGGGGCAGTATATTGTTACGATTGGGGCAGTATATTGTTACGATTGGGGCAGTATATTGTTACGATTGGGGCAGTATATTGTTACGATTGGGGCAGTATATTGTTATGATTGGGGCAGTATATTGTTATGATTGGGGCAGTATATTGTTACGATTTGGGCAATATATTGGTATGATTGGGGCAGTATATTGTTACGATTGGGGCAGTATATTGTTACGATTGGGGCAGTATATTGTTACGATTGAGGCAGTAAATCGTTACGATTGGGGCACTATATTGTTACGATTGGGGCAGTATATTGTTATGATTGGGGCAGTATATTGGTCCTACATCCATTGTTTTCACTGGTGCATATTGAGTTCTATTGAGTGACTTTTGCAAAACTATACTGCATTGCAGAAAGTGAGATCTACATATGTTTTCTCATTGTTAATCCATAAATTTTAATTTGAGGTAATTCATGGCCTTTTCAGAGATCTCCTTCACTCCTAAACATGTGCACATTTCTCTCGTCTTGCCCTTATACAGGCATCAAAGGAGCTGATGGGAAAACCCATCTCTCTGCTGCTGGCATCAAAGCACAGGAAGTGTGTGTGAGAGTCAGGCCTGCCGTTCCCGGCCTCGGTGTGCATGTAGGGGTACAATAACAAATCTGTGTCAAAGCTGTGCAATGATGTGTTGACATATGAGCAAGAGGAGGCATAATAAAAAAAACTCATCTATGTGTGTGTGTTTCTAAGGAGTTCAACGAGTGTGCTTGTTGTATGACTGAGAGGAGGTATAATCACATGCTCATCTTGGTGCGTGTTGATGTGTACAGTATACTGCGTGGTGCATAGTCAAATCTCATTTCTTCTCCTTAAACCTGGGTGAAAGAGACAGGATGTGAGTATTGGATATTTAGAGAGATACCTGTGTTGACATGATTGTGTTTTAAAAGGTGGAGAATGTTTGGGTTTATTCTTTAGAATTAACTATAATTAGAATTATAAATTCAATCTTGGAATGACTGTAATTTGCAAACTGTGATTGCCACGCCAGTCTCAGGCCTCAGGATAAACAATTTTCCTGGCCCAGAAATAAGCCACGTCTCCAGCCGAAGCAGAGCTGCTCAACTCTGAACTTTTTCTTAAAGGCCTGATTTATACTACTGCGGCTGCATGATGTATTTGCGAACACATCAGAAATCACATCATGGACTGATGGTGGCATGGGGCTCAGCATTTATACTTCACTATGTGAGCTTGTACTGAAGCAGTGCTTAAAAGAAGCCTCAGCATGATAAAACACAGAAGAGCTCGAACGTTGCATTCGACTAAAGCTTGTAACGCAGAATTTCCAACTAAAAGAAACAAACATGCTTCTTCAGATTCGAATTCTTACTCTGAAAGTCAAGAAGAATTCCTCAACCCTGAGTTTAACTTGATGTCAAGCCAATATGCCCGCTTGCATCGTCAACGGTACGCAAATTCATATTTCTCACCTTTAAATTAGTTTCTTTATAATGTATATTTTTATTCTTATGCTGTATGTATCTTAGATCAAGTAAATCAACATGTAGACGATATTAAATTATTCTCTTGTGTTGTATATGAAGGTTTTTTTTTTTTATAGCTTGAATACATGGAGGTAGAAAATAATCCAATTTGTATTCATGAGTCTCAATTTCCTTCATACCTCTTAACCAAAAGTTTTGGGGAGAAGTTTTCACACATTTTTATTAGGCACATACAAACAACACAGAAGCATTTCACTTTAACGAGAGTTCATTTTAAAATGCACAAAAGTTTATATTTTTCTTAGCTTTACCACCGTCTCTCGGTATTATATAGTAAAAAGGTGAAAATAAAGTACAATCTAATACACATGTACAAGCGCTAAAAACAAAAACTGTGAGGGGTCAAACTGGGACTTGACTTAAATAACTTTTTTCAGCATTTCACTAGTGCTTGCATGACATTAATGTAGAGAGTTATGTCAGTTCGCTGGAGCCATGATCGGATTACCTGCATCATGTCTGAAACGCTGGCCTCCCAGGAACTCCTTTAATGTCCTAAACATGTTGAAATGGCTTGGAGTGACTTGAAGGACTGTACTGCTGATGTGGCAATAACTTCCAGCTGAGTTCCTATAATGTGCAAGTGGTGCAGTGAGCAGAATGAGGTCATGCAGTGACGTTGCACTCACTGAATGTTCACGGGAACGACTGCAGTGGGCTCTGAGCCACCTCGGCTGGCATCGTCATTCACTGATGTACGGCTCTCTTTAAAACAGTTGCACCATTCAAATGTTTTACTGCGACTATTGTACTGTGCTTTCAGTCTTCTGTAAATGTCAATCGGTTTTACCCTTTCATTCACTAGACATTTCAAAAGAAGGACAAAACAAACAATTATAGATAATGATGTCGAAGTAGGCAGCACTTCAGCTTAGTGGTTAGCACTCGCACCTCTGTCTGTGTGCTTGTTGTTGAGTTTACATTGTTCTTGCTGTGCTTGGTGGCTTTCCTCCAGGTACTCCGGTTTCCTTCCCAGTCCAAAAACATGTAGTGTAGACTGATTTGTGTTTTAAAATTGGGATGGATGGATGGATGGATGGATGGACAGAATGCCAAAATAATATTGATAGAAAAGCAATAAATATAATTGGGTTGGTGAAGTAATTCCATACTTCTATTAATCAGATATAATGGATGGGTTAAAGATCTGGAGTTTCTTTTTTACATCTTCACTGGGAGCTCTTGTGAGAAAAAAGGGTATTATAATTACAGATACATTGTATGTCATAAAAGCATGATTGTAGCTTTTTTATTAAAATCACATGACTGAAAAAAAAACATACAGTATCAAGTAAAACACTGATCTGAGATCAACCAGGTTAGGACATGTTGTTGATTAAAGCTTAATTTACAATTATGTTTAACTAAGGAATTTGTAAAACCATGCCCACAATTATGTTATGCCTTAACCGTTTTGAACCGACTTAATAGCCTTATTCCACTATTACAGGAATATTATATATAATATAATATTATATTATTTTAGTAAACACTCTTTTTTATATAAAGTAGTATATAGTATGTACCATATAATGCTGCTAATACACACATCAAGCTATCTAAACCGAGACGATGCTACACATCAGATCAGAGAGACAGCTACGCTGTGTAATCTATGCTCACATGTCACCAGCCTCCTTTTTATCAAGTCAGGTCTTCTGTTTGGAGTGACAGGAGGTCTTAGGTCTGTTCAAGCATGACAGTATGAGGCACGCTTGGCTGACTCGTATCTTTCTCTCAGTCTCTCGGGGTGTGTGTGCGTGTGTGCGCTGTATATTTGTGCTCTGTATAATTTTTGGCTGAATTTCATTACTGTAAACAAAAAGCAAACATTATAAAAAAATTCTTCGATTTGATGAAATCATGGGTTTTATGTCCCACTGTGACCACAATTTTCTGACAGTTTTAAAACATCTTTTTAAAATAAAAGTAATCCTAGAGTGTAAAAACTGCTAATATGTGCATCTAACCCCATCAATAGAATGATTGCATAAGATTTTTCCTGTATACAGGGGGCCTGCGCCTATCCCAGGAGACTTAGGGCACGAGACAGGGTACAACCTGGACGGGATGCCAATCCATCACAGGGCACACAAACATACACACACTTACACACTCTTTCACTCGCCATGGGCAATTTGGGAACACCAATTAGCCTAATCTGCATGTCTTTGAATGTCTATGGGAGGAAACTGGAGTACTCAGAGGAAACCCACCAAGCACGTGGAGAACATTCAAACTCCATGCATATAGACCCGAGGTGGGAATCAAACCCAGACCACCAAGCCACCATGACCCACACTCACGGATAAAAGAATATCCTTATTATCCCAAGCACACTTATTTTTATGTTTAGCCCCTGCTTCATATCTATGTAAAGAGAACGATGCAGTGCGGCTTTAGTCCTTTCTCGTGTCCAGCTCGCTCGCCTCCTTATCCGTACCCTCTACTCACTGTCTGTCATTCTAACAACGCCATCATCGCTACGGCTGCATTGCATTGCATTCTGGGACTTTTAGTGCAATCTTTATGCCAACATTTCCACTAATGTGTACCTGTGCTAGTAATAAAACTAGCTTATGACGTCAGAGTGCCAAACAACCACTAACTCTCACAAGCAGTGATGAAAACACAGCTACATGCTAACTAACCAGCACCAGAATAACTAAACACATCCATCAAAACATGGACGTATTCCAGGGCAGAGGTTTGCTTTAATAATTTCTTGTGTCTTGATAAATAAGTATTTAGATTTTTTTGTGCGTATTTATTTATTTAATTACTTATTTATTTTAATTTAACATCCACAGACTCCAAAAGACTTCCAGCTTGCTTTCATGCACCGCCTTGGTCCAATAAAACACTTTGAGTAAGCGCCTCCTCTGCACACAGGACTGAGCCATGGATGTTGCCAGATTGATGCGAACCCCTGATGTCTCAGTGTTTATCTATATAGTAGAGTATAAATAAAATAAATATTTAGTCTGTACGTTGGTCAGAACTCGTGCTTTTGATGATATTTTTACATTTCATACACTGGAGGACCAGAAACCAGTCTCAGAAAAAAAATGTCTGTCGGTACGTCTGTCATGCATCACGCAAAATCTAATTTAATGAAACTTTGCCAGCCCTTAGGTATCTGCCTGAAGTTAAACCTGCGCCATAAACGAAATCAAAATGTTGAGTAGAAGAGACGTTATGAGCAGTTATGTGCCAGATTATAAACCACAAGTTTTGACAGCAAACCGCACATGTGTCAAACAGTGGGCGCGTCTTAAATCGACCGCTGGACAAATTTTCCTGTTAATGGCTAGTCATTTATTAGTGCCTCCAGTCTTGTTAGAAATTTAAATTCTCACTGCTAAATTTCTTTTTTCTTAACTTTGAAACCTGCATTAAATCGGCTACCCTGGAGGTGCAAGGTGTCAGTACTATCCGTCACCACTACTTTACCCAGCCCACTGGACGAGGGGTCACCCTGGGACTAGTGCTGACCAGATGTTTATTCAGTGTTGGAGCCTTCTCAGTAAGCTCTGATGTTGAGATACCATAATAGTGCATGTAGAACAGGTGTTCTATGTCATTGTCATTGTTTTAGTTTGGGCGCATCTCAGAAGTATTAAGTCACATTTACATTAACAAATTTTACAGTAATTGTGTTATTTACAAAAATTTAATATCGGAAGTGATAAAAAGAGTGTGTCTTGAAAATTTTTTACAAATATATTTTTAATTTTACTTTATGTGCATATTTCTAGTTCCAGACCTGATTAGGTTTGGTTCTGTTTACTATAGTGAATTTCAAAGATCACATGCAACACAGCAACAACATCAACGAACAATGAAAAAGAGCACTAGTAACAAGCTGTATTCATGACTAGCTTTTCAAAACAGTGATTACTATGATCATTGTTATAGTTTGAACTGTGCACTCTGTATTGTAATACATTTAAAGCCAATACAACTATGTTGATTTGATTTCACTCCATAAACAGGGAAGGAACTGGCAGTTGAGAAGATGAGAGAGTTGTTTTCTGTGGTTTTTACTGGTTGTAGGCGAGGAATTACAAGTTCCAACATCACTTTGAACTCAGAGTCATTTCCAATATGCTCATATGTAATGTTAGTTCAACATGCTCTTAGGCTTTGTAGTATAGTCATTTGATTATGAAAAGGATAAAAAGTATAGAAAAGGATGGAAAGTGTCAAAGTTTCTTTATTATCTAATGTGTGGGAGGGTTGCCTTCTTTCTGTCTTGCTCCTTAAGGATCTAAATCTAAATCTGTATTTCTTTAAAGCTGTTTTGTGTTTGCTTTGCTGATGTACTGTAGTTGTTTTGCGCACCATACATGCTGTAACCGGACAATTAAAAGAAAATTATGATCATGTGGTTCTATTTAAAGGAAAAACTTGTATGGTTAGAAGTAGATGTGGACTCTGTAGGACTGGCTGACATTGTGGAAGTAGACAGTAGGCTATTTAAGGCGTTGTGGACAGGAGTGGGCTGTCAGTAGTAAAAAGAGAGGTTACATGGTTAATAAACATGGATAAACTTAAAGGACAGGTGAACATAAAAGAATCATGATAAACACTAAATATAGAACAACTTGAGCTGAGGATCTTACCAATGACCCTCGAGCTGTAAGGTGGCAGCTCTCCATCAAAAGCATGGTGGTGACAAGGCACAAGACGGGGTTCACCCTGGATGGGGTGCCAATCCATCGCAGTGTACACACATACACATGCTCATTCACACATTGCCGGCAATTTGGGAACACTAATTAGCGCACTGTGCATGTCTTTGGACTAATGGAGGAAATTGGAGTACCTGGAGGAATCCCAACAAGCATGGTGAGAACTTGCAAGCTCCATGCACATACGGACCACGAGGCGGGAATCGAAACCCAAACTTGGTGGTGAACGGCAATAATGCTAACCACTAAGCCACTGTGCCACCCAATTAAATACAGTATATGGACAAAAGTCATTGGCAATATCCAAATACATACACTTCGATATGGAGTCGGTCCCCCTTGTGCAGCTGTGACTGCTTCCGCTCTTCTTGGAAGGCTGACCACAAGATTTTGGAGTGTTTCTGTGGGAATTCGTTCCCATTCATTCTGCAGAGCATTTATGAGGTCGGGCACTGATGTTGGACGAGAAGGGTCTGGCTCGCTAGCTCCGTTCCAGTTTATCCCAAAGGGTTGAGATCAGGGCTCTGCGTTCGGGCCAGTTAAGTTCTCCCACACCGAACTCATCAAACCATGTCTTTATAGTCCTTGCTTTGTGCACTGGGGCACAGTCATGTTGAAATAGAAAATCGCCTTCACCAAACTGTTGCCACAGAGCTGTAAGTGTAGCATTGTCTAAGATGTCTTGGGCTGCTGAAGCATTAAGATTGCATCAATCAATGGGGATAAGAGGCCTCAACTGAAATGAACTATTAACAGGTTTGACTAAATACTTTTGTATATAAAGAAATTCATATCATCAACCGATAGTTTTACCTAAAACTCATTCAAAATCACTGAATCATGGACACACCTTCTCCCATGGAACCAGTCCAGTGTTGTGGTGTCAGGGTGACACTGATCAGATCAGGAGGGTAAACAAAGCAGTGAATCTGGCAACCCTTGGGGGCAGTAGGGGGGGTGGGGCTGGGAGGGAGACTACGCGCGTGAGGGGGATCAAAGCTGCACTCGCGCTCTGGCTCCGTGTCGCATGTGAGCGCGCGCGCGCATGTGCCTGTGTGTGTTTCGGTGTCCTCGCGGATCGCGTTGGTTTTTGTTGGATTAAAAGCCGATCTGATGGTTTATTCCTGCGGTCTGATGCGGAGAAATGGGTAAACTCCATTCCAAACATGGTAAGGCTAT
This sequence comes from Clarias gariepinus, assembly GCF_024256425.1. Lineage (NCBI taxonomy): Eukaryota > Metazoa > Chordata > Actinopteri > Siluriformes > Clariidae > Clarias > Clarias gariepinus. The sequence continues at coordinate 4,161,996 of NC_071102.1, forward strand.
GCCTTTTCTTCCCTTTCATGCTTTCTTATGTGTGTTTAGTATTGCACTCATTCTTCTTCTTTTTTTTTTCATTCTTCTTTTTTTTTATTTTAACATTTTGTTTCTCTGCTTTTCTCCTGTTAAAAGCTGCAATCTGTAAACCGAGGGAAAGCCCGGAAGGTGAGTTCAGTGAGGAGTTTAGAGATTTTTTTGTTGTTGCTATGATTGCGCTCAGATCCCCCCCGCGCGCTTCCTCATGGTGCAAAGCACTAGTTTGAAGTTAGACTTTATTATTTGATTTGTTAATTATATTCTGTTAAATGGACTTCTCTTGCTTGTCCATGCCGCAGGTGATAGTTTTGTAGTGAACGCCTGCTTGGCGAGGAGAGGACTGGACGACTGGCTGGTTAAGCAGAAGTATTACTGCACGGGCGCGCGGCTGGAGCAGCAGGACTGCGCACAGAAAAGTACCTGCGGGACATCGGCGAGGGTAAGAACCCCGACCACGGGCTGTCCTGGCTCGTGTCCCCGTGTGGGCACGCGAGAACCCGTGCGTGTGGTGTATTTATTTATTTTTATTTATTTAAAATTTTATTCCAAGTTGTTTTTGTGCGTTTGCGTGGAATTTCTCCTGTTGCGCGCGTGAGTGAGTTCGTGCGTGCGTGCGCGCGTGCGGTGCGCGCTTTTCCATGGAAGCCCCAAAGAAAACTCAGAGAGAGAGAGAGAGAGAGAACAGGATAAACTCCCAGAGATTCGAACCCATAACCCGTGGAGATGGGATGCGATGCGACAAGACGTTTCAAGACAACTCGTTTCCTGTTATTTCAGCTTCTTATTCTCAATCAATCACTATTTCAAGATTCTTATTTCAGTTAGATTTTTATTTTATTTTAACCAGATCATTTTGCTGTCTAGATTTTACCCTGCTATTTAGACTTAATAATTTCAACTTAGGCTGCAGGGTGGCGTAGTGCTCAGCACTGACACCTTGCACCTCCAGGGTTGAGGGTTCGATTTCCGCCTCGGGTCTGTGTGCAGTCTGTTCATGGAGTTTGCATGTTCTCCCTGTGCATGGTGGGTTTCTTCCCACAGTCTAAAGACATGCAGATTAGGCCAATTGGCGTTCCCAGGTTTGTAAATGTGTGTGTGTGTGTGTACCTTGGGATGGATTGGCACCCTGTCCAGGTTTTACCCTGACTCGTGCTCTAAGTCTGAGTGAATTTCAACTTAATCATCTTAACTTTATAATTAACACACTAAACTCTATAAGATATTTTCAAGATGTTGTTTTAATGGAATTTGGTTAACACATAGCCTGTGCGTCTATTGATTGGTCATAAATAAGTAAAAGATTTTGGGAGAAAATTGAACCCATGCCTTCGGCATAGCAGCCACCAATGCACTTAATGGCAAAAAAACAACAACATAATATTAGGTTGAAATAATGACAATATTTTAAGTTCAAATTTAATTCACAACTTGTAGTTGTGGGCTTTGAAGGGGGCTCAGGTGGTTGCGGTTCTGGATTTGTTCAACCAGAGGGTTAGGGGTTCGAGCCCTGCATCCGCTGGGTTGCCACTGTTTGGTCTTTGGGCAAGATTCTTAACCCTACAACCCAACTACTGCAGGCAGTTCTGGTTCCAAGCCCGGTTAGGAAACAGCAGGGTTGCGACAGGAAGGGCATCCGGCGTAAATCCTGTGCCAGATGAGTTATATGGAAAGTTTTTAAAATGGGAATTTAGCAACCTACTTGCTTTTTTTTTTTTTTCAATCTAGCAAGATTTTTTTGATTTATGTTGTTTCATCGTTAACACTTTAAATTGGTCAAAAGAACGCTAGGCAAGATTTTTTTAATGGATTAAATCTCTTCTTCAAATCTCTTATTCCGTTTAGCTGAATGTTTCCGTTTGTGTTCCACAAAATGTGAAGGACGCTTTCGCACCACAGAGGTTTACATAATGCGTATTTGAGGAACAGGTTATGGAAAGGAAACTAAAAATGGTTCCTGATGGAATCATTCAGAAAAATAATAACAATAAAAAATTGCTGCTGTTGTTTTAGACAGCATCAGCAATCTGGTGTAAATATTCCTCTTGTAATTCTTAATTGTTTCCCGGCTTTGGCATTTTCTTTGGCTTGAAGACCACCCCATTTTTTTTTCCCTTTTTTTCCCCTCTTAATGGGTTCCTGCTCTTGGAGAACGATCTTGGCATTGTGCTCTTTCGATAATCAAGAACAATACCAAGTGTGTATTGCGTAGCAAGCTGGGAACACACAACACAGAGAGAGAGAGAGAGAGAGAGAGAGAGAAAAAAGACGCTTTGTTTTTGCGGCTCGAGCGTAACTACAAAAGGCAGAACCGTTATGTTGAGCCGCGATGGGAGAAGTTTTTTTTTTTTTTTTTTTTTGAATCCACACACCCGCTAATGAATGGCTTTTAAAATGCCTGCCAACGGGCTCTCTACAATTGCAAATGCTTCCTTTGAAGCTTGAGGTAGAGCCGGGAACTTTTTCTTTTTTTCTTGATGTTTATTCCTGTGAATGATGGGAGGGGGAAATGTCTGGTTAAGAGATGCTTTTTTTTTTTTTTTTACAAAATGTCCAGAGTTTGTTTGCACCTGTTTGCATCAATGCTTTTTTTTTTTTTTTGAGTGAAAAATGATAGCACTCTGACACACTTTAAAAAAAAAAAAAAAAAAAAAAAAAACCTAGTCTGATGCTTTCCATACGACTGATATGAAACATCAAGTTCGGAATATTACAAAGGACCGGAATATTTGCACCTGACAGGAAATCACTTTTATGGGTCCAAGCATTGATGGTGCTGGAACCCTGCTGTTTTTATTTATTTATTTATTTATTTTATATTTTCGACTGAAAGAAGGACTAGAGATACATAAAAAAAGTTTTGTTTTTGGATGCAGTGACGGTATTCATGAGAATGATGAGATGTTTGAGTTTTACAAAAAGTCCAGAACCCACTCGCTCCTGACAGGCAATCGTATTTGGATGTAAAGTAGAGGGAAAGTGGAAAAAAAAATCATAAAAGTAGTCAGATGTACCCAAAGTGTCCTCTGCTTGAGTAAAACGTCTCTGCGTTTAGACGAAAGACGAGGCGAAGTTGTCGTGGAATTTACTATTTTATTATTTTCTTTTTCTAAGAGAGGGAGATGATGGGAAGGAAAAAAGTACTTCACACCAAACTTAGGGGTGTGCATTTCAAAAAAACACTGCTGCCATGAAAGTAGTCTGATGCATTTCTGAGAATGATGGGAAGCATCGAGTTTGGAGTTTTACAAAGGACCAAAGTCTATTTGCACCTGACAGGAAATCTTTATTTTTGGCTGAAAGGAAGAGTCTGGGAAAAGGGGGGGTGTGTGTGTGTGTGTGTGTATGTGTGTGTGTGTGTGCGCTTGCATGTGTGTATGTGTGTGGGGGTGGATTTCACACCAGAGTTTTTTTTTTTTTTTTTACTGTTGTCATGAAAGTAGTCAACCATATTCATGAGAATGAATGATGGGATGCGAGACATCTGTTCAAGGAGTTTACAAAGGTCCAGTCTGTTTACCTGACAGCCAGTCATTTTTGTGCTAGAAAAGAGAAAAAAAAATGCATGGGAAATAGTCGGACTCGACTCGCAGAACGCCTCTGTGTTTAGACGAAAAGGTGAAGTTTACTTCATTGTTTTTTTTTTTTTTTTCCGCCGTCAAATACAGGAGGGTTTATCTAAGCGGAGGAACAGAGGAAAGAATGTGTCAAGGTTCAGAACAGACGCGCCGCTCTATGGAAAGCGATGGATCACGGTGGGCTTGAAAGCATGACGGGCTGGTGACAGGGTTGCATTGTGCAACCGAGTAAAGGAGGAGGGGAAGGGAAGGGAGGGAGCACGAGCCTGTCTGTGATTTGGCATCCTGGTAAACACACAAGAACGTCGCTGTTTGAGAAGCGCCGTAATGCTCTGGAAGCACTTCTGAGGAAGCGTAAGCCTCTTTTTAGGTCGCGGGTCCGTCGAGTCTCAAAAGAGTTTTTGAGAAGGCGTAAAAAGGGGGTGGGGTGGCGATGGGGAGGGGTGGGTGGTTGTAGTCAGTTGGTGGATGTGGGGTGAGATCCGTCAGACCGCTCTTAAAAAAAAAAAAAAAAAAAAAAAAAACGGGCCACTTTGCGGGCTTTTTTTTTTTTTTTAAGACGCATGCAACTATTTTTTCACCTCTTTCTGACAGAAACCGCCGAACATTTAAGGAAGAGCTAAACACAAGACAAGACCTTAGTGCTGATAACGGACAGGATATTTATGTTATGGCACTCTAACGTTGAGTCACTTTTCCATATGGCGATGCATTTTTTTTGGGAGCCGTCTTATTTAGAAAGCAGCGTTTCTTCCATGCGGCTTTTTAAAAAAAAATTTTTGGAGCAGATTTGAAGGCAGCTTCATGCTTGGCCGGGGCTATTGTGTAATTTTGTTCTTGTGACTGTTTAAAAGACATGGCAGACGGAAATGTTGCTCTGACTCTCTCTAAGGCTATGATTTATTCCCGCTTGGATAGTAGGTGCGCTCTTACAACCCTTAAACCGATCTTTGGTTTGGCTGTGTGGGGGAAAGCTTATGAAGTTCTATGTAGCAGGGCTGGGTGATATCAAGATATAATTGATGAATTGGATTGATGAAATATGTCACAATATAGTTTTTCTGTACATCTGGATTATTGTAAGCTTCTTTTTTTAACTATGGTGGCCAGGTCCAGATTCTGAAAGCAGGTGGTTTTAGGGTCAAGTTTTGTAGCTGTTATTGAAAACGTCGAACTTTACACTTTGATAGATATTATGTACCATAGAAATGTTCATATGAAGTTCATAGTAGCCTACTTTACTATACTGGACCCGGCAACTAAGGGGGTTCTTTTCCTTTTTAGCCTAAGGCACTGAATAGATTGAACTCGTATAGAAAGTTCAGTTGAGAAGCCAGATTGAGAAAATGGAATTCAATGAAAAGCCAATGATGGATGGAAGATATTAAAAAAAAAATAAATGGTCCAACTGAAGGGACATGTAAGATTTTAACATAGGAACCTATAAAGAAAAGATTTTCTTATACAAAATGTTCAAATATGATAGACAAAATTGTGAAGAACCCCCGAGAGAACCCATTTATGCCTTACACCCAATGCAAACCATATTCAATATAAATCCTGATTAATGTCCAGATTTGTCATGACACAGGTTTTTGGATTCATATAGAAACTTTTAATGGAAGGGTCGCTTCCTTTCACAACTGGCTCCCCTTTAGAACAGTGGACTACTCCCAAGAGAAATCACTCACCTTATATACCGCTTTATCCTGTATTCAGGGTCGCGGAGTCCTGGAGCCAATCCCAGGAGGGTTAGGGCACGAGGAAGGGTACACCCTGGCCAGGGTGCCAATCTATCACAGGGCACACACACTCACACACCCATTCATACACTATGGGCAATTTGGGAACACTAATTAGCCTAACCTGCATATCTTTGGACTGTGGGAGGAAACCGGAGTACCCGGAGGAAACCCACCAAGCACAGGGAGAACATGCAAACTCCATACACACAGAGACGGGAATTGAGCCTGGCCAGGAAAAGAACCCGGACGCTGGTGGTGCAAGGCGACAGTGCTAACCATTACACCACCATGCCGCCCTCAAGAGGAGTCAGCTAAAGGAAAATAAAGAATAATAGCCAATGAAAAAAATTTGTCAGGTCTCAGTTCTTGCCCTGCTTTGGAAACTATTAAACTGGTGGTTAAGGCATTGGAATATGGTTTTGGAAGGTCCAACGTTCAAACCCCACGACCACCAAGTTACCACCATTGGGCTCTTAAGCAAGGCCCTTAAACTGCTCAGATGTATAATAAGATAAAAATAAAGTAAGTTGCTCTGGATAAGGGTGTTTGCCAAAGCTTAAATGTAAAGTGAACGAATGGGACCGGTCAAATCTGGATTTCTTAAACTGGGGAAACTATAAAAGATTCTTCATAAAAACCTAGGTTAGAGACGTCTTCCTTTGACACCATGTTGTGAAATCTTCAATCCTTAAAAGAACCCTTGAGCAAACTGTTTTTAAATATTGGTCTACTCCTAAGGAAACTAAGATTAATGACCATGGAGACGAATATCCGGTGAAAGAGATTTCTCAAATCTGAGCTTTGTTTAGGAAACTATTAAAGATTCCTTCTAGAAACCTAGAGTAGATATGTCTTCCTATTACACGATATCACATGATTCAAATGGATTTAACTATTTTGGAAGTCTCTACCCCTTATAAGAACCCTTGAGGAACCTTAAACAGTGGATTGCTCTGAAGAGCACCTAGATTGGATTGATGACCATGGAGATGAATATCCAATGAAGGATATTTGTCAAATCTGCGTTTCTATATTAAAGGTTCTCAGGAGCAACCTTGAGTAGAGAGGTATTCCTTGCACACCATGATCCAAGTATATGGAGGTGGCCTTTTTAAAAAGCTTGAACCATTAACTGTTATAGAACCCATGAGGAACCTTTTTTTAATCAGTGGACAGTTGACTCTCAGAAGGCAGCTGAGGCTTCTAAAGTTCTGCCATTTTGCTATGGATTCTCTGGTGATGCAATTGATGTCTTCACTGTCTGATTGGTGGTGTCAACCAGTACCAGTTAAAAATTTGGACACACCTTCTAATTGCATGGTATTTCCTGGGTTTTATTTCATTCTGTACTGTAAAACAATGCTGAAGCCATCGGAAATGTGCAATAATCTTCTTTGAACAGCTTCAGATTGGCTGTTATCTGAGGTTCTCTTTGTTAATCTGTGATTTTTGAGGCTGGTAACTCTAAATGAACTTCTTCGCTTGCAGCGGAGGTAAGTTTTGGTCTTGCTTTCCCGGGAAGGTCATCATGGTGCTTGATGGGTTTTGCAAATGCACTGGACACAATAATGTTCTTGCAAGAACTATACCAGAACAGCTTTCCTTAGGGACACATGCATATGAAAAATAAATGAAACCAACGTTGATATGTTACTTCCTCCAACAAAAAGTCATATGATAGTTAACTGTATTCACTTGAGGCTTTGCGACTGCCGGAATGGAAGGTCATTTGCTAGCCTTGAGTGGTATAGGAAGGAAATAAAACTAAACAGGTGAAAAGCAACCTGTCTTTATGGATATACAGGAAACAAGAAGAAAAGAAAAAAAAAAACACAGTGTAGAGATTGTTGACATGATGGTACAGTCATATCTGAAGAACAGAGCGGAACTTGTCATTGTTGTCGCTTTTTAGAAGTCTGTCGATGGAGTTCGCTGTTATGAAGGCATCGGAAGCATTATAGTATGCTGAGTGATTAGATTAGTACTGAAGGCTGCTCGTTACGCAGAACTTCCCAGCAATACTTGGATGGAGGCTTTTTAATTTTTATTTCATTTTTTTTTTTACAGCTGGACTTAGATTGTGAAGGGCATTGTAATAAAACAATAAGACATAGCGAATCCTTGCTGAGATATGGTTAAAGATTACCCCGTGTTGTTTTTTGTCTGCAGTTATTTCCAATGCTGTGCAAAAGTTTGCACACCCTTCGGACAAAATTCAGTCCAATATTTATAAACGAAATTACATGAAAGTGGATGATGAGATCTTAATAGCAAAATGATACACAAGTTAAAGTGATAAAATATTAAGAAGTTTTACTTGGGGTTATAACTACTTCCAATTTTATTCCCATAATCTGAACTGTTTAGACCTAATTACCTTAACTTTAAAGTTTGTTTTAATAACCTTTTCAAAAAGAGAAAGATACACATGTAAAGATGACGCAGAGAGAAAACATAAACATAAGTAGATAAAGAAAGTGACATGTAAAGAGACATACAGTATAGAGAAGGAAAGAGAGAGGGATACACACATCGTGAGATGTCCATGCAAATGAAGGAAAACACACAGAGGCGTAGAGAGAGACACGTGCAGGCAGAGACACACAGACAGAGGAAGAGAGAGGTAGAGACAGATACATAGAGAGAGAGACTCAATCAGATAGAGACACAAATTAATAGAAACATAGAGAGACACACATATGCAAGTAGAGCAAGATAGAGACAAAAAGAGACAGTGAGCGGGATACATATGTCAAGAGACTCCACCAGAGAGAAACACAGAAATGAAGAGAAACGTAAAGAGAGAGAGAGAGATACATACATAGAGAGAGACCGCGCTGCATGGTTCATTTCTTGAAATCTTTTTGGGTGGATACATTTTCTGCTAAGACGTTTTCACTTTCACCTGCAGCGCACAAGCCGAGACTTTTCGACGTTATTTGGCGCTTTTTAAGAGCTAGGGGTTTCGATATCTGATGGTTCCTTCAGCCAGCCGAAGCCTTACACACTGTATATACGTCCTTTCTTTCGTGGCACACCGGAACAGGATGGTAATCCAAATCCTCGAGACAGATTTAAGCGATCTCATTGACTTCTAATCAGGAGCCTAGAAGAGATCTTTTTAGGAGAACTAGGCCTTGAGGAACACGTGCGCATTTGCCAGATGGTTTGAAGTGATTTGGCAAAGCTGCGTGCAGATCCCTGCTGAAAGACTTGGACTGTTTGAACAATTTGGACTCGGCAGAGTTTTGTGTGTGTGTGTGTGTGAGACAGAGAGTGTATGTGCGTGCATATGTGTGCGTGCATGTGTGTGTGTGTGTGCGTGCATGCGTGTGTGTGTTTCACATAAATGATTAAGTCCTGTGAGCTTAATGGTTTTCACAGTGTTGAGGGAGAAAGAACAAAACGGAGCAAGACGTACGTCTGACCATAAATATTTATTTGGAAGCATTTGCTTTGTTTTGAGTTCAACAAAGCGTTTCTAAGATAGCTTAATATTTAATTGCGTGTTAAACTTGGAGGCAGCGCGCGCTGGCGGCGTGCGTTTTTTCCGCCTCCTTCTTTTTCAAGCTGTCTGGTTTCTGGGGCCAGACGTTGTTATCCGGCATCACCAGGGCCAAACATATGCAAACGTGTGATTTTTTAAATGTTTTTTTTTTTTTTTTACTGTGATTTTATCGCTTGAATACGATTGCAGTAATTCTTAATTGTGAGGTTTTTTTTGTGACGATGTTTGTTTTCATGGCTAATTTCGCTATTTACACATGCACCATCTTAATAACAGTTGTTTGCCGGGACTGACTACCATGTGTGTGTGTGTGGGGTAGGGGACGGGGGGTGGCGGGGACGTCTCTGAAAGGGAGGGGGTGTTGTAAAATGTAGACTATATGGAAAGGACAGTGGGGAGTCAGGGTCAGGAATCTGTTTGATGTTGAGACTGGACGTGGCTGAGTGCTGAAAGTGTCCTCTCATAGCCTGACACTTCTGACTCCATATTGCAGTGCTGTGACACGACAGAAAGAATATCACTATATAACAAGGGTGTATATTCAAGTCAAACCGGGACTTTTGCTCACGGAATAACAGAACACAATTATAAGAGTAAAGCTCCATTTATTTCTCTATATAATCCCCTGCTACACTAATGCACTTATCCCAGTGTTTCACTCGTACTTCGATACGATCAAGGTAGAAATTTTTCTCAGTACGCCAGAGACATGATCAGAAACGCTGGCCTCCCAGGAACTCCTTTAATAGTCAAAACATGTGAAAATGGCTGTACGGTGGTCTATATCCATATATACATATACACACATACATACATACTCTCTCCAAAGTGATGGATGTGAGTAGTGTTAGTGCGCATGAGACAGTTTTCGGCTTGTAATAATAACAGTAAATGACACGGATAAAGACAAGGGTGCCAATACTTTATTCATAGTGAATATATATATAAAGTGGGGTATGAATGTAATGTGTGTCAGATTACTTAATTTTATTAAGTGGATCAAAGGTGGGAAATGTAAAATGGTACAAAGTATAAGACCTTTTAAATTGTTACTGTTGGTAAATAAAAAAAGGTTTGGAATTATTCGATTTCTTTACAATGGTGTGACTCTTGCAGCTAAATCTGTCAATTATTATAATTTTTTTTTCCGCCAGTTATATACTATAGAAAAGACAAGACAATTCTGCCATGCATATGTGTTACTTCTCACATATGTTCCTGTGCAAAACTATTGACACCTAGGAGGACTAGTCACAACATTCAGGAAGTCTAAGTTTATCCAGGACATGTGCCTGCACTGCATCAGTATAAATCATCTCATCTAGGGAGTTTAGTTTATTATAAGTCGATAAAATCCAAGGCATTAAAATATTGTGCTTAATCTTTCCAGTCAGCCTGGCCAGCTAGTCAGCGTGCAGTCGTCTACTCGTGGCGCATCCGTGTGTGCGAGTGATTGATTAGTGTGCGCTTGGCAGGCAGGTGGAAGATCAGTATTTTTAGTGGGTGTTGGTGTGTGAGGTCTCCAGCTGCTCCCTCTGGTCTTCATGGCGTGTTTGCATGATTGTGCTTGAGTGTGTGTGTGTGTGTGTGTGTGTAAGAGAGAGAGAGAGAGAGAGAGAGGACCCTGAGATAGTCCCTGGGGACACTCTCACTGCTGTCTTTTCTCTTTGAAATGACAACAAGCTCAGAGTTTTGGATATGCTGAGATGTCTGTCATACAAATATTAAATAATAAAAAACGTACAGTATAAGCGTGAAGCTCAGTCTTTGACAAAATCCCAGACGTGGGACATTTTTCAGGCTCATGTACGTCAAGCCAGAAGTTTGGAGTTATTACAGAATTTTGGTGAAAGTTTTGTCAAACTTATATGTATATATATATATATGACACCGCTTTGTTTCATGCTTTATTTTAAGTCTACAACAATACTGTGGATTTCAAAACTATGAAATAACTAAGTGGTAATTATGTAACAACAACAGTCAGTTGTTATTTTAAGACACTGAGGTCAGCCTTTCTAAAACAGTTCGTGCAGTAACAGTATTGTATCAAGTGCATTTGCAAAACCCATCAAGCTCCATGATGAAACTGGCTCTCATGAAGATCTTCCCAGGAAAGCAAGACCAAACCTGACCTCTGCTGCAGAGGAGAAGTTCATTTAGAGTCACCAGCCTCAGAAATCACCAATTAACAACCAGCATCTCAGATTAGAGCCGTTATGAAGGCAGAAGTAGCAGATATACATCTCATTATCTACTGTTCAAAGGAGATTATTGCGTATTTTTTGAAGCCTTTAGCAAAATCGGGAACAACCAAGGAGTTAGAAATTCATCCCAAATTTCTGAGCAGTATTATATTAATTAATTATTATTATTTTTAAAGTTGTCTTTTTATCTCCTCTCTCAGTTCCGGACCATTTTCTAAATTTTTTAGATACTTTTTCTTTCTTTCACACTCCTCACTCTGGACTACTCAGTAACTCACTCCTTGGTTTGGAGTGTGTGTGTGTGTGTGTGTGTGTGTGTTTTGAGTGAGTGATTGTTCCCCGTTGCTCCCTAGGGACCTGACTGTTTTGTGTGTGTGAGAGAGAGAGAGAAAGATGGAGAGAACACGGCTGTTGTTTTCCTTTTGTGAAAGAAGAGAAAGAGAACGCCCCCAGGGAGGAAACCGCAGCACCCGGCTGGAGTTAGGGGCCTCCGAAAAGTTTCTCATGAGAGGGCAGGAGAGGGGAGGAGAGGTGAGGGTTAGGAGGGTACGAGAGGGGAGAGAGCGGAGAGAGGGAAAGTGAATGAGAGACAAGAGAAAAGAAATGTGTAGTAGTGGTGTGTGTGTGTGGGTGGGTGCGACCATGTTTTTATATTTTGGCGGGGCCAAAAATGAAGCAGTGAAGGTCCTGAGAAGGATGATTTATATGTGTGTGTGTGTGTGTGTGTGTTCGAGGGGCCGTTTCCATTCTCTTGCCCAAGTGTCTTTTTAACCCAAACACCCACTGGCTTTTTTACTCTTGTTTTACTTATGAAATATTTTAGAATATAGTATGAACACTAAATGTACCTGTTTAAAGGGTTTTAGTTGTGACAATGCTGTTGCTAGGCAACTGGGAATCACTCAAGCTAACAATCAAGCTAGCACTAAGCCATCACTTTTTATTATTAAATTTTTTAAAACAAATAATGTAAAACCAAATAACCACTGAAACAAAAAAAAGATAAATTGTTTTAAAATACACAGCATTTCACAGCTTGCACAGAAAATACAAAACTCCTGTGAATTACTTGCAGTAAAACTCAACATTAGCAAGGTTTTGCAAGATTAGCGCTTTCTCCTCTCCTTCTTTTGAGTTGATGTGCAGTTGGTTCGTTACTGCTACCTGCTGGACTGGAGAGTGGCACAACAGATTTTTAGGTAAAAAGAAAAGAAAAAGAAAAAGATATGGCTTTGTTTAAGATGTGGCATTTAAACACACCCACAAGACAAGTTACACAGCGTTTCAATGTTTATGAAATAAACGTAGACATTGATTTAAATCGAACCGAATTAAATTGATTCGAGTCTGCCTATGATTGACATCTCTACTTAAAATTAGAATTCTGTGCAGAATTCTTGCTAGTAAAAGCTAGCTGCTTTTTTCGACGTTTTGTGTGGACTAGCATTAGCTTATGTGTTTGTTTCTGTCCTGAGGTACCTTGATATATATAGATATATAATATATATATACTTATACATATACATATATGTATATAATGAGTATGTATGTACTCATTAGCTAGCTAGCATGGAAGCTACTGAAAAATCTTCTGACAGTTCAAAGCTTGCTAGTTCTGTCGTGTCTGACAGACGCTCCGTAACATAAAATGTAACTGTGAATACTTTAGAAACAAATGTCTCGATCATAAAGGTATCTAAAAATAATAATCGCTGGGGTATAAGTGGAACATAACACCTCAGGACTTGCTCCTATCTGTACATAATCATTTTCAGGGTGTTAAGAGGGACTCCACTTGACGGCGGGTCGCGTCACGCCGCTGCGTCACTCAGCATGTTTTATTCCTCACGCTGTAGTGTGTAGAAGAGCCGAGTGTCAGTGACGATCTCTGCCTTGTCATCAGGTTCTAATGAGCCGATGTTTAGTTTTGGCTCGAGTCAGATACAGAGTGTGTGCTGATTTGACTATGACTTTGTGTGTGTGTAAAAATAGTGAAGTGGAATGTGTGGTATTGGGGAGTGGGGTTGGGGGGCAGGGGTGTAGAGTGGTGCCAGGCATGAGGGAGGCCTAGGCAGAGGGGTGTGTGTGTGTGTGTGTGTGCCGTATGTGTTAGATATGATCAACAGCTGAAATACACACACACACACACACACAAAACAGATGAACAACTAAAACACCAATTGATTTCTGTTATAGCCCTTCATTGTCCTTCTACTCATCTTATTTTGTCTCATTAAATCCCCCTCCCTTCTTTCTCTTTGTCATTTATCTTCTAGCTCATGAACGATTCGTTTTTTTTTAATGGAGAGTGATTCGGTGAATTTCTACTGGGCGCGCATGCACAAAGCATCGCAAAACCTTCGTAGGTTATGTACAGGAAACAGTAATGAATAGTTACCTTTAAGTCTTTTCTTCCGAATCGTTCGTTCTTTTGTCATGTGATGCCTGCAGATGCTTTGCAGTGCAACAGATTCAAAAGAACGAACGACACGGAATAGAAGACTCATTAGAAGGATCGCTCAATTCTGTTTCCTGTGTAATACACTGCATAGCGTCCATGAGAGTCACGTGACAAAAGAACGAATGATTCGGACCAGAAGATATGAGAGGTGAGCTGCTCATTCTGTTTATCATAGTATGCCCTTAGCTGCATTTTAATATTTTCATTACCGGAACTAAAGCCAAGAATTTGTGTATATAGACGTGTAGGGGCTCTGTTTATTGAAAATGTAACATTTTATTTTCTTTCTTATCAAAAGAACAAAAGAAACGTAAAAAACTCAAAAAAAGATTTGTTCATTTTGATCAGCGAGATTCAAAGAAACCGAGTCACTAAAATGATCCAAACTTCCCATCACTATTCTCTTCACGGTTTCTCCTTTTTATCGTCTCACCTTTATTTCTTTTATGTCGTCTTGTTGTTTTTGCTATCCTTCCCTTGTTCTTGTCTTCCATCTCCTCACCTTCTTCTCTTCTCCTCTACTCTTCTTTTTTCTCGTCTTCCCTCGTCAGCTTATCTTTTCTTTAATCTTCTTTTCTCTTCCCTCATCATCTCTTCTCTCCTCTTCTCTCCTCTCATCTCATCTCTCCTTTCTTTTCCTCTCATCTTCCCTCATCTCATCCCCTTCGCATCTTCCCTCCTCTCCTGTCTTCTCCTCTCCTCTCCTCTCCTCTCCTCTCACCTTGTCTTTTTTGGTCTTCACCCCTCTACTCTCGCTTCCTTTCAGCTTGTCTCTTCTCCTTTCCTTGTATCTCCTCCCAATCTCGTCCCCCTTCCTTCTTTTTTCTTCATCTCATCTCCTTCCCTCTCGTCTCCTCTGCCAAGGTGTCGGTTGTACCAGCTCTGTATCAGCGTTCCATAACTGAACGTCTTGCTTCTTCTGAAACACACAGAACACACACGTTAATATCAGCTCTAAGTCTGAACACACTCCAAACTCCTGCTGCTCAGAGGCCGAGTGTGTGATGTGTTATTTAAGGGGAGTGTTTAGAGAGTGTGAGCTTTAGATGTTCCGTCATTTTGTTCCATCGCCCAACAGATATACAAGACCTCCCTCTGTTCCTCGGAAAGCGTGGCATCGCCATGTCTCTATCTGTGTGTGTGTGTGTGTGTGTGTGTGTGTGTGTCTTTGGGGTCACTGCATGCACAGCCCAGCCTGTGTTATGGCGATTTGAGTTGGCTATCTGTGTGCTGACGTTGGTGTGTGTGTGTGTGTGTGTGTGTGTGTTTGCACCTTGCATGCTTTATTAAATAATTAGACACAAGGGACTGAAGGCCAGCATTCACAATATGAGGTGTTGTTGGTCTAAAAAGTGTAACCAAGTCCAAGACAGCCTGGGGACTTCTTTCTATTTCATGTCCTTTATCCCTACACACACACGCACACACACACACGCACGCACGCGCAATAAACAGCAGTTGATAAAGGTAACCATTTGCAGTTATATATTAAAGAGAGTTAATGGATGTGTGTTGTGAAAGGGGCAATAACGTCTCAACGGGTCATAAAATCATTACACCACTGGGATAAAAGTTCACAAGATTACAGACAAGGACAGAAAGAGAGTTGGTGTGTGTGTGTGTGTGTGTAAGAGACAGAGAAAGAGAGAGACACTTTGGACACTTTGATGTGTATAACGTAATGGGGAATAAAATGCTTGCATGATGTTCTGATATAAGACACTCTAAGTCTATCAGTGGCGTGAAGGTTCACTTGTGTGTGTCTGTTAGTGTCTGTGTGTGTGTGTGTGTGTGTGCGCAACCGGGTGCTACTTATGCCGTTAAATAGCCAGGGCATCGTTTGTTTAATAAAAAAAAAAAAAGACGTATTTATGTTTCAGACTTTAACATAGATTGATGCGCACACAAAATCATTGGACCTCGCACCTCCAGGGTCCGGGTTCGATTCCCACTTTGGGTCTGTGTGCACGGTGTTTGCATGTTCTCTACATACTTGGTGGGTTTCCTCCGGGTAATCCGGTTTCCTCCCACAGTCCAAAGACAGAGTTTAGCCAGATTAGGCTAATTAATGTTCCGAAATTTCCCGTAGTGTCTGAATAAGTTGGGAGTGTGTGTGTGTGTGTGTGTGTGTGTGTGTTTGTGTGTGTGTGTACCCTGTGATTGATTTGTAAAGATGGGGGGGAAAAAAACGATTCAGTTACGTATCGCATTTCAATTCATGCATCATCCCATTGACTCCAAAATCGTTTGTAAATAATTTTTTTTAATGTTTGCATTGTAAGGAGGTAGTAAAATGTTGCAGTTACTTTATAATCCTACAGGTGGTGCACTTTAAACTGTTCAGACGTTGGCAGGTGGCACAGCATCCTGTATGACTGGAGTGAATTATTTGCTGAGGTTGTTTATATTTGTAACATGATCTAGAAAAAGTCCAATTTAATATTGAATCGAGAAATTTATAAAATCAGAATCGCGATACTAAATCGAATCGTCACTGGGTATCGAGATAATATCGTATCGGGAGGCCTCCAGCGATTCCCATCCTCAATTATTTGAGCTCTTAATTGTGTTTGGTGAAAAGGTTATTGTTTCTATGCCAACAGCTCATCCACATGGTCTTGTAACATATTTTATCTTTTGGAAAGAATCTCCAGTGTCACGAATTCAGGGTTTTTCAAGTCTGTCTTAAATCAAAATTGCGTTGCTTATAAGTCCATTGCCGTAGGTTTTGGTTATTATAAATGTTCATGCTCTAGCCAGACAGCTGGTTCTGGTCTACAGAAGCTTCATACGAGTCTCAGCTGAACTTTGGAACAAAAAAAAAAAAAAGGTTTGTGGAATTTGACCCTGATTATTTTCATTGTACTCGTGTTCCAGGTGACAAACTTTACACTCGGTGTGCAGAGCAGGGAGACTTATACTAACCAAGACCTACTGTAATGTACTTACATGCACCATTTTTGGATTTAGGACAGCCTTGAAAAATTTAATAAATAAAAAATAGAAAAAAAATCATAAATTAAAAAATGTATAGATTTAGATTAATTAAAAAATTAATAGATTTAGCGAAATTAATTTGCTAAAAAGTGGGAACTTTAACTTTAGGCTTAAAAGTTACAGGTGAGGCTTTAACTTTTTATTTATTTATTTTTATTTTTTTACCTTTTTATTTTTTTTCATTTTGTTTTGCTTTATTTATTACTTTTTGTTTTTTACTTTACTTTCTATACATATTGGTTTCTTTTTGTTTCTTTTTGTTTTGTTTATTAATTTCAAAGAGGAAAATTAAGAGGCAGGGGAGGGGATGATGCTAACTATAAACAGAAAAAAAAGTAACAAGGCATTCCATTCTTTAATAAATAAATAAATAAATAAATAAATAAATAAATACAAACATTCCGAACTGAATCTAAAGTATTTGTCGCACACACAACCATACACCCTACAGGCTGCGGTGAAACGACCCCGAGCAAATAAAATCACACTAAAGCAAAAAGGAAAAGATGAAATGAAAATGCACTGAACTGATATATTTGAAATAATCCCTTACTTCTATACTTTTATACTGCGGTCACAGCTGAGTCGGTCACGATTCGCTCCGCGTGTTGTTCAGTAATTGACGGCATGTATAGTGCAGTTATGGACGTGTGCCAGGTTAGATATGAAGATCCATCTCCACTTTTAGCTCTACACAGTTATGCGCTTTGAAGACGAGCTCCCCGGTTCTGTTTCTGGATGCGGATCAATGTTGTCGTTCCCTGAATTTCGTTGCTTATATTTTGCTCGGGCCACTTCCTCTTTTAATCTAGCATCTTAAATTATTTTGTTCTTGATGATTAGGATTGTCACGTTTATCACCATGTGCAACTCCAGCGGTCGACGGGTGTCTTTGGAGCTCGAGTGTATCTCTCTCTGGTCTGAATAAGTCTACTGGCGAATGAATGAATTGATCAGTATCTGCACTTTAAGCCCTTTTTAAAATGTACTTATTAATAAACTTTTTAATATCATCTGGTTCATCCTTTGTGTTTGGGCAAACCATCCCTTCACCACCATTCTTCATCCCATCTGTTTTTTTTTTTTGTATGTCAATTACATCGTCCATCCATTATCTATAAGACTACAGGGGGGCTGGAGCCTATTCCAGGGAAATACGCCCTAAATGGGGTGCCAACCCATCACTGGGCACAAGCACACATTGCAGGCATATTTACAAAGGCCTGAGAGAAAACTGGGAGAACCAAGAGGGAACCCACCAATCGCGTGGAGAGCATGCAAACCCCATGAACATGGACCAGATGTTAGAATCAAACCCTCAACTTGGAGGTGCAAGGCCACAGTGCGAACCTATAAGCCACCATCACACCTTAAATACCATCATTTCAAGTTATGAACCAACCTTCAGGAGGTCATGAGACATTTGAGGGATTTTAATGTTGTTTTGTACCATTTCATTCATGAGTTTTTAGAGAACCAAGTCACCTCTGGTGACCTCCCCGTAGCGTACCTGCGCACCGATCGTACTGAATCCAATATGAAAGCTAACGGTATCAATGATGTCATCGTGACTTCATCGAAGCTGCCAGACTCCTTTGAAATCTGCATATCCACACAGCACGTGACAATCTCATCCTCTGAACTGCACGGACATAGCTGCTAAAATAGGAAGGCAGGCGAGAGGCTCGCTCTTAATGTTGGCACCAAAATTTTAGTAATAATAGTCAAAGCGTAGAAGTCGACTTTTTTGTTATATATTTATATATTTATATATATATATATATATATATATATATATATATTTTTTTTTTTTTTTTTTCGATAGATTCCAAACCAACTAGGTGCACACTGCCACCTGCTGGAGAGTTTAAATACGCATGCGTACTTGGGTACGGAACAATATCACTAATGTAAAAGTCAACCATTGGAGGAGTCAGGAGGGGGAAGCAAGTAGTACCCGGGTACGATAATGTGAAAGCTTGCTAAGACCCACAGAGACAGCTGAGTTACAGAGTTTGGAGCAGAAAAACAAAGTTTGTCGCAGACGTATTTGCACAAATGAAGACTGGTATTAAATTTTTATTTTTCCGCCAAAAATACGCCAATGAGGACATTTATCAAATTTCTAAATACACTTTGAGTGTATTTTTTTTATATATATAAAACATTCCTTACACTGCCAGAACTTTGTCATCAGCTGTCTTTAGTCATAATGGCATAAATCAGTTCTACATTGAATAGTAGAACAGTTCTAAGAGTAAAGACTCTCTTTATTTCTGCTACACTAATGCACTTATTCCAGCGTTTCACGAGTGCTTGGACTCCATCAATGTAGAAAGTTTTCTCAGATGTAGCAATAACTCCCAGCCGAGTTCCTGTAATGTGCAAAAGGTTTTGCTGTAAGATTGCGTGTACAGTTCGCACAGACAGATGCGTCTCTTACGCAAGTCGGTCCCGAGATCAAAAATCAGATCCGCTCTTCAAGGATCAGCCGCTGAATGTTCGCGGGAACGCCTGCAGTCATCGGGGATCGTCATTCACAGACATACGGTTGTCTTTAAAACATGTTTTACTGCGTCAAACAGTCTTATCGCTGCACTGTGTGAAATCTGTTTTACAAGCAGAAATTTCATCACAAGTCCCGGTTTGACTTGAACGCCAGTCGTGTAATGGTTTAAAATTGTAAAGCAAGATACAATTCATATACAAGACGCACGAAACGGGAAGTAAAGGTGTAAACAGGGACAATAATATCTGGATTTTGTTCTCTTTCATGTAAGATTTTGTAGGTCACCGGTTCCGAGGCTTTGATCTTGAACTCCAGCTAGACTGCTGCTGCTCAGGTTGCTCGAGAACATGACGCAAACCGAAAAGGAGCGTGAAATTCTGCTATATTTATCCGTAATCTATTGTTCCTTGATGATCGGGGCAATAAACTGAACTTGAAGGGTGTGCGAGAAAGGTTGAGGGATGACAGAATGGTGTGTGTGTGTGTGTGTGTGTGTGTGAAGTGTACTGGTGCTGTAGGCTGTAGTAAATCTGCAGCAGCTTCAGCAGCCTGACTCTTTGATGTGGATGAAGTAATGTAGAGTGAAATGTTTGCAACAGTAATCTCATATGAGCAAGTGCTGTAAAACGCTGGCTGCCAGAAAGACCGAGCGATCCCTCTGAAGTTCCTGCCTCTACACTGTATTTGGAACGAGGCCCTTCATCTCTCTAGTGGAAGCGCGATTAAGGGGTAAGAAGGTTATTGATTAAGTGTGTAGCCTGTGACGTCTTCAAGACCCGATCCTAGGTCTTGCCAGGACGTCTCTGATTCCCTCGCCTGCTAATTGGCGGAGTGTGCACTCCCGACACTGGAAA
The DNA here is from genome assembly GCF_024256425.1 of Clarias gariepinus. Classification (NCBI taxonomy): domain Eukaryota; kingdom Metazoa; phylum Chordata; class Actinopteri; order Siluriformes; family Clariidae; genus Clarias; species Clarias gariepinus. Next base: position 4,181,882 of record NC_071102.1, read on the forward strand.
GGTTTAGTACCGTTTAGGGGCGGGAATAACCAGAGGACCACCCGGTATGATATTATCACGAGACTCAGGTGCAGACTCGATTTTTATTGCGATGATTTTATTATTTTATTATTATTATATCATTAGTGGTGTAGTGGTTCCAAGGTCAGGTTCGATTCCCGGCCAGGCTCGATTCCCGTCTCTGTGTGCATGGAGTTTGCATGTTCTCCCCGTGCTCGGTGGGTTTCCTCCTGCTAATCCGGTTTCCTCCCACAGTCCGAAGACCTGCAGATTAGGCTAATTGCCCATAGTGTGTGAATGAGTACGTGTGTGTATGTATGTGTGTGAGCCCTACGATGGATTGGCATCCTGTTCAGGGTGTACCTCGCCTCATACCCTCGGGATAGTCCCGCGACCCTGAATACAGGGTAAAGTGGTGTAGATGATGAGTAAGTACGTATTATTTCATTATTTTTAGATTTTGTGACGATTCGAAACAAATAATTTGCTCCTTGCGCACAGGATGGGTGCTGTCAATGAGTGAATAGTTTAGAGGGCACCACCTGTAGAATTGTAGAGGAACTGCAACATTTTACCAATTTTTAAATGCAAACATACATCAAAAAAAAAAAAATTTAAATCATGTAAAAATCTAATTTGTAGTCAGCGATTCCAAACACATTGCTGAAAACCACAATTATATTAATGGCTGATTAATGGATGATTTACTGTATGTGAATAAGAACAAGAACAAATCTTGTATCTAACATTATAGCATTTTGTAGATGTAGAAGCCCTATAATGCAAAAATAACTTTTTTTGTTGTTGTCATTTTTAGACATTCAAATGGGTCTCCAGATGTGTGTGTGTGTGTGTGTGTGTGTGTGTACAAACCAAAAACCATGAGGAAAAAAACATATCATGCTTGCTACCGTTATTGTGTTGGCCAATTAGATGTTTTGCCCTATTGTGACCTCATATAAGAAGATCTTTGTTTATTGCACTGTTCTGTGGAGAGGCGTGGTTCAGCAGGAGCTCATTTACATAAACACTGAAACAGCACGTTTGGAGAAGGAGTAATGAAAGTGGAGTTTCATATGTGCATCATCCAAAGGAGGATACACACACACACACACACACACACACACACGATAAACAGCAGTTGATAAAGGTAACTTGTTGAAGAAATAGTACAATATGGGAGAGTCTGGTTCGAGGCTCAGCCTCAGGTCATCAGCCCTACTGCACTTTCACTAATCTATTATGTTTTACTCCGAAATCTATTTAAAAGCCATTTATTCATGCATTTCTGTTGCTTTTACCAAATATATAACATTTTAAATATATAAAAAAATCATAATTGTTGTTATATTTTCAACTCTATACACGTTTAGGACCAAACAACGCCAACATCATCGTGGTCAGGATTTTCATTTCAAACCATCCCCTGAATTCCTCCCTCCATTTCATATTTGCGTTACACTTGCTTTCGTTTTTTTCCCCCTTTTTGTCTTTTATCCCTCTTTTGTCGTTCCCTTAATGATCCTTTTAGCTCAGTGGCCTGGAGAGAACGAGAAAAGGAAAAAAAGAATGTGAGAGGAACTAAATGAGCTTTTGAGTGTGTTTGGCCTTACAGAGTGCTTTGTTTTGTGCGTGTGTGCGTGTGTGCATGTGTGCATGTGTGCGTGTGTGTGTGTGTGTCCTTTATGTCGGCTCTGGATTTTTTTCCCCTTGAACTTTTTCCATGGTGCTAATGTCTTAATGTTTCGAACACCAGGGGAACGGATCATGCAGACACACACTTAGAAACACACACACACACACACACACACACACACTATCATGTTCACATACATACTTGGCACCATCACCGCATGTGTTGCCAGGTCAGAGCTGGCAGGAACTCAGACATTTCACACAATGCCAGATCCAAGTCAAAGCAAAAGATGAACACATCATCATCATCATCATCATCATCATCATCTTTCACACACTCTCACATGAAGCTCCTGTATTCCCAATTCATCTTGCTTTTTTAACCGACTTTTTTCTGGTTTTTCTGGTATTCTATTTCACATTCCTTATTTTTTGATGTTATTGACCAGATGTGCTCACTGCACGGGGTCTAATGGCGTGCTAGCTCACTGTATACTGAACTACAGCATGCTAATCAGAAGCACTTTTTGTCACATTTGAGTCATTAAAGTGTATGAAGGTTATACAGATCATTCTCTGTACTTCTGAAAGAATGAAATAAGACAAAATGATTTAGATGAAATGGTGATTCAAAATAATGTCAACAGTAATGTTGGGCATAACGCGGATGACCTTCTTCTACTTTTCTTCTTCTTTGTTTTTATTGTTGGTTTGCAGAACTACTGGGTCACACTGCCACCTACTGTATTGGAGAGTGTAAATGCTCAAGTCAAATTCAAATTTTATTTGTCACATACACAGTCATACACAGTGCGATATGCAGTGAAATGCTTCCACGACCACACGCGACCTTAAAATGAAAGACTATTAATAGGAAATAAACATGAAAAAGAAAATAGAAGTTAAATTTAACTAAGATAAATAAAATGACTGTACAAAATATATAATATATGAAAAATATACAAAAATAAGAAAAACAGCTGTACAATATAGACAAAGAATTTTATCTATATTTAAGAATTATATTTTTTTTGTGTAGGAATGAAGTTGAATAAAAATAGAAATGTCCAGGGTGTGTGCAAATGTGCCCAAAAGTGCCACGATTCACATATTTAAAGTAACTTATATTAGAGTAAATAACTGTGCAGGAAAGCGTTAATAAAGTGAAAGCTGGTGGGGGCAGTTTTACTCGGTTTTTACAAAACAATCGTTCCTTGCTGAGTAAGAGCAACTAATGTGCACATTTTAGAAAAGAAAAATTCTTTCCTACTTTCTCACTCACTCATCTTCTATAGCGCTGTATTCTGTATCCACGGTCGCATAGGACCTGGAGCCCATTGCAGGAGACTGAGGGCACGAGGCAGGGTTCACCCTGGACGGGGGTGCTAATCCATCTCAGGACACACAAACACTCACTCACACACACTCCGGGCAATTTGGGAACGCAAGTTAGCTGCATGTTAATCTGAATGTCTTTGGATTGTGGGAGAGAGGAAACCCTGGAACAGGCACACACAGGCGGGAATCGAACCCAGACCCTGGAGGTGACAATGCTAACCACTAAGCCACCCTACCGCCTACCTCTTTTTCTTTCTTTATTTAGTCGATTAGGTCTGAATTAACAGGACATAATCCCAGTTACACAAATCTCAAAAATCTTTTAAAGGATTTTCAATGCTCATATGAAGAAAAAAAAAAAATCTGAATATTAAGTATATTTCGCAATATTTTAAGCTGTAATATAAAGCATGAGTGTATGAGTCAGGAAATCTCGTCAGTAGTGAATCTAGTGAAAGTAAGGCAACTTTGTTATTTTAATTCGGCTTTTAGGCATGCTAGTCTTTCCTTGACTTTGCTCACAGCCAACTAAAACAAGTTTAAAGGCAATACTCTGAGTGTGTGTGTGTGTGTGTGTGTGTGTGTGTATCCACAGGCATAAATTTTGCGCGAAGGCTCTTTAGCAGCTTTGATGCTTACAGCAACTCAGTAACTCCTGTCTTCTCCTCACTTTTTGGCACCTGTCTAAAGGAAAAATGTTTTGTTGTTCAGTTTCACCGTCCTGCGTGAAACATCACGTCTGGAAAAGCAGTTTGGCCTCGTCGGTGTGAGGTATACAGGGGAAAAGCCTTGTTTAAGTGTCAGAGATCTTGGCAGAGATCTTGGTGCTCCGACGCCTCTCCGGCATCTGGTTTCTACCTTCCTAAACACTTCATAACTCACACCATAAATAAACGGAAACAAAGAACATTCCTGCGCTTGGATTTGATGGGGATTTTGAAAGTCGGCTCTCCGTGCACGGACGCGGTGTTCCGCATCCAAGTCGTCCTCGTCTGGAATACTCATCACTGCGTTTCAGCTCGGTCCCTCGCGGAGGTCGGCTCACTTTACTCTGAAATGAGCTGCAAAGACGTGGTTTTAAAATCAGAGCAGCTACAAATTGGTTTACAGGTTTAAAATTAAGCCGAGAAATCGGTGCTAGAGGACTAGGCATTTGTCAGATTGTCGATTTTACAGCTTTTGGATCTTAGCATGATATCACACTCGTCTTTGTCCCAAGTTACAAAGGCATACGGAGTATTAGAGACTAGAGACAGAGAAAAAAAATTATTTAGCTATGAATGGCGGTTCTTTTGTGTGCCAGGCCAACCCTGACTCAAAAATCGATTTTTAAACGATTTATTACATTGAAAACAGAGACGGACTGTTGATCAGTGACCGGAACTGTCTGGTTTTCAGTCCGATCAGACATGAACGATCACGTTTAACCAATTCTGTGCCGAGTGCATGAGCTTCTGAGTGTTGCAACCGAAACGCTTTTTTAATGAAAAAGCTTCCGATCTGCCTTTTTCTCGAAACTCTGCGAACGAATTGGTATTGAAAACCACTCGTTACACTCTCTTACACCAGCCTTAATACACCGCATTCGCAAACGAGTCTCGAAACAGAAGTTGCGCGTGGCCTCGTGCTCACGGTTGCTTCACAATTGCTAAAGATGCAGTTTCTTTATGATCCTGTAGGTGGCGCTCTAAACTATTTCCGCATCTCGTGTAGTAGGAGTGAATTATTATTTATCCTTTCGTTTAATTTAATTCGAAATTAAAAGTTAGACTCTAAGCTCCTGTATTTAAAGTTAGTTTGTATTGTTTAGGTGATGCACCGGCAACCTTTAATTACTCATCTTTAAGTTTTAATCTTTTAAATGGTTAAGGTCTTCAAATTGTATCATATTTATAAAATTCTGATACAGAATCACAATACAAATCGAATCGCCACATAGGTATCGTGATAATATTGTATCAGGTGATTCCCGTCCCTATTAGACTCCCTACATGGAGGAAGGGGTGTACAAACTTTTGCACTGACCTATTTCACGTTTGAACCTTCTTACTAGTGACACCATTTAATTGGAACCTGACAATATGGAAATATAGCTTTTCCGCACAGCGTGAAATCTTGTAAGGGTGTACAAACTTTTGCACTCGGAGTCTATATTAAAGCTTAATATCTGGTAAAGCTCTTGATTAAAGCTCAACACGCACCCATTTTTTTTTCTTTTGTGCTCTGCCTCATGCTGCCTCTTTTGATGTGCCTTCATATCATGACCTTTGACCCGAAAAGGGTTAAAGGTCGATAGACTGTCAGCGCCGATGAATATGCCGAGGCCGGTTAATGAGTACACACTCGGCACCCCTAAAGGGGTTTCGCTCGGCGGGACGGTGCTGCCGCAAAGCCCACGAGTGCACTAGACAGGGGCAGTTATTGTTGTGTCGCCCCCCCGACGGGTACTTCAGTGCGAGACAAAAGCACATGGGATGGATTTGGAGTCGGCGTTCACAAACTCTGCACTTTGTCGTTCTATAATTGAGTAGTGAGGCTCGGAGTTTTTGTCTACACAAGCGTCTCGGGGCCCTTTTATTAGAGAGAACATGAAACACGCCGGTACCTTTTTAGACGCATCGCGGAAAAATGCAGCGTCCTGAAAATATAGAGTCGCTTCTGAAATGTACACATGGAAACGTTTGGAAGGTTATAAACTGTCAGCATTCTGCGTGTGTGTGTGTGAGACTGGGTTTAGTCTGTCTCCGCGAGGCTGGGTGGTCGATGCTAATCTTAGCTGCACACTTGTACGCTATAGGAAGCTAAACCATGTTTCTGGAAGAGACGCGACCTGGAGTTATGTGGTACTTTTACTGACCACTTTATTAGACACATAGCTCATTAGTTCCACTTGTAGGAACGCAGTAAGAGACTCGAGCCTGTCTTTTTTTACATACATAATATGTGAGTGTGTGTAAGTGAGAGCGAGCGAGCGCGAGACAAAGAGCGAGCTCGTTTATAAGTTCTGTATAACCTTTCAAATTCAAATTCAAAATTCAAATTTTATTTGTCACATACACAAACATACACAGTACGAAATGTAGTGAAATGTATTATACGACTGCCATTGACCCTAGAAGAGAGTTAAATTTTACAAATAAGAAATAAATATGAATAAAAGAAATACGATAGAAATTAAATTACAAAATTAAATTAAACTAGGAAAAATAGAACTAAAAATAAAAATAGAAATGTGCTATGAAAAAATAGAACTAAAAATAAAAATAGAAATAGGATGTACAAAATAGAAATATACTGTGCAAATTGAAATATACTTTACGGTGTGTGCAAATATGCATGGAACAAAGTGTCTTAGTGCAGAGGTTATTAAAGTGACTTTGTGCACTGGTCCAGGATGTAAACGTAAAACTGTAAAATGTAGTGTAGTTGTGAAGGTAGGTGTGCAAAGTTATTAAAGTGTCTTTGTGCAATGGTCCAGGATGTAACGTACGACATGTAGTGTATATATGAAGGTAGGTGAGCGTGTAATTGTCCATAGTGTTCATGGATGTAAGAAGATTGATGGATTTGACCAATTATGAAAATATTGTGTAGTTCTGCATAGTGGTGTGGTTGTGGTTGAGAGACCTTATCGCCTGCGGGAAGAAGCTCCTCCTCAGTCTCTCTGTGTTGGCCTTCAAGGAGCGGAATCGCTTCCCAGACCGCAACAGAGTAAACAGTCCGTTATTGGGGTGGCTGAGGTCCTTCACGATCTTCCTGGCCTTGGTCAAGCACCGCTTGTTGTAGATCGAGTGCAGGTCAGGGAGCTCGATGCGGATGATGCGCTCAGCTGATCGCACCACCCTCTGTAGAGCTCGTCTGTCCTGCATGGTGCTGTTCCCGAACCAGGTCGTGATATTTCCCGTCAGGATGCTCTCGATGGTGCAGGAGTAGAAATTCCTGAGCACCTTGGAGGGCAGTCTAAAGTCTCTCAAGCGTCTGAGGTGGTAGAGACGCTGCCGGGCCTTTTTTACCACGGTGTTGATGTGACAGGACCATGCCAGGTCCTGCGTGATGTGAACACCGAGGTATCTGAAGCTGTCCACTCTCTCCACTGGGCTCCTGTTGATGACGGGGGTCTGGTAGTTCCTCACCTGCTTTGTACTAAAGTCCACTATCAGCTCCTTTGTCTTACTGACGTTCAGGAGGAGATTGTTCCTCTGGCACCAGTTCTCCAGATTTCCAACCTCCTCCAGGTAGGCCGTCTCATCATTGTTCGTGATCAGGCCCACCACAACAGTGTCGTCAGCGAACTTGATGATGGTGGTGGAGCTGGTAGTGGCCACGCAGTCGTGGGTGTACAGAGAGTACAGCAGGGGGCTCAGAACACAACCCTGGGGGGCTCCAGTGCTGAGAGTGAGAGGGGCTGAGACATGTCCGCCCATCCTTACTGCCTGTGGTCTGCCAGTTAGGAAGTTGGAGATCCACTGACACATAGATGAGCTGAGTCCCAGGTGCTCCAGCTTGGTGGTAAGTGTGGAGGGAATTATGGTATTAAATGCAGAACTGTAGTCGATGAAGAGCATTTTCACATAATTCCCCCTCAGAGTGTCCAGGTGAGTGAGAGATGTATGGAGGAGATGAGAGATTGCATCGTCCGTGGAACGGTTTGGACGATAAGCGAACTGTAGTGGGTCGAGTGTGTCTGGTAGTGAAGAGATGATGAAGTCTCTGACCAGGCGTTCAAAGCACTTCATCACTACTGAAGTGAGGGCTACAGGGCGATAGTCATTGAGTGAAGCAGGATGAGGTTTCTTTGGGACAGGAACAATGATGGACTCTTTGAAGCATGTGGGGATCACCGACTGAGATAAAGAGATGTTGAATATCTCAGTGAACACAGGTGCTAGCTGGTCTGCGCAGGCTCTGAGGAGACGGCCTGAGATGCCGTCTGGTCCTGCTGCTTTCCTGGTGTTCACTCTCTTGAAGGCTCTCCTCACGTCATGCTCGGTGATGATGAACGCGCTTCCGGTGCTGGCAGTGACTTCCTGTCTGCAGCCGTTAGCGCCGCTAGCATTAGCATCGCTAGCGTCCTTAGCTGCAGCCTCGAAGCGAGCATAGAAAGTGTTGAGCTCATCTGCCAGAGTCACGTCTGCGTTTATCATACCGGATGTTGGTGCTTTATAATCCGTTATTGTTCTCAATCCCTGCCACAGGCTCCTAGAGTCACTCTGTTGGAGCTGTGACTCTAGTTTCCTCCCGTAGCGCTGCTTCGCCTCTTTCACCGCCTTCCGGATGCTGTATGACGCAGCCTTGTACGGTTCCATGTCCCCCGACGCGAGTCCCGTGTTGTAGGCAGCGGTGCGAGATCTCAGAGCGTCGCGGATGGTTTTATCCACCCACGGCTTCTGGTTGGGAAACGTTTTAATAGTCTTTTTTTCTACGGTATCGTCCGCTAATTTCCCGATGAATCCCACAACCGCTTCCGTAAACACGCTGACGTCACCATCGGAGCTGTTTCTGAACATGTCCCAGTCTGCGTCATCGAGTGCGTCCTGTAACGCGGCCACCGATTGGTCCGTCCAGCGCGCGACCTCCCTCTGAACCGGAACTTCCTGTTTCAGCCTTTGTTTGTATTTTGGCATGAGGAAGATGGCGGCGTGGTCGGATTTACCAAACGGTGGACGAGATTGGGCCTTGTAGCCGTCCTTGACTGTAGTGTAACAGTGGTCCAGTGTCCTTTCGCCCCTGGTGGGGCAGGTGATATGCTGATAAAAGTTTGGCGCTGCGCGTTTGAGGTTGGCACTATTAAAGTCCCCCGCCACAATAAGCGCAGCGTCCCGGTGTTGTGTTTGTTGCTGTGTGAGTGCCTCATGCAGCTCGCATAAGGCAGTGTCCGTGTCCGCTTGTGGTGGAATATAAACGGCGCTGATTATGACCGATGTAAACTCCCGAGGAAGGTAAAAAGGACGACACATGATGGACAGTAGTTCCAGGTTTGGTGTGCAGGAGCGTGTGAGAGGAACAACGCTCGCGCTGTTGCACCAGCTGCTGTTCACCATTAAACACACGCCGCCTCCCCTTGACTTCCCCGAGTCCCGCGTCCTGTCCATGCGGTGAACCGAGAAGAACTCGGCCGGCTGAATGGCGTGGTCCGGCACCGCTGGGTTCAGCCATGTCTCGGTGAAGCAGAGGAGATTGCAGTCCCGAATGTCTCTCTGGAACTTTATCCTGGCCCTGAGGTCATCGAGCTTGTTTTCCAGTGACTGGACGTTGGCGAGCAGGATGCTAGGCAGAGGTGTGCGGTGTGCACGGGCTCTCAGCCTGTTCCTGACGCCGGCTCGTTTTCCTCGGGGCCGCCGCTTCGCGTCGCGTCCTTTGTTGTCCCTCAGGATCTCACTCGGCCAGCTCGGATCCGGAGTTAAAAACGTCAAATTGTGAGTACATTGTATACCAATAGAAACAAGAGTGTCTCTATCATAACTAATGTACCCCATGGTGGTAATTTTGCCGGTTTTAAAACGCTGTAAACTAACTTAAAGAACAAAAACAAAGAAAAGGTGGTCGGAGCAGTCGTGACGGCAGCCGACCTCACCGGCACCATCTTGAATTTATCTATTCATAAATACAATTGATGTATTTATGAATAGAGGTAAAGATTCTGTTCTAGTGAATTGACTTCAGTTTTACTTTAACAGATCTATACTGAGATTTACCGACATTTTACATTCACTGCGTTTTGCAGACACCCTTACACCCCAGAGCGACTCACGGTTTTCTCATTATAAATCTGAGCAGTTGAGGATCCAACAGTCCAGGTGGTGCTGGGATTTAAAGCCCTGTCTTCAATACATTTACAGTAATTAGTAAAGCAAATCCGTAAGCTCGTTAACTTTAAAGGTCCCACATTTAGCTACTTCTTAACATAGATCTCAGAGCTTCCCCAAAGTGTGTGTGTGTGGTAATGCTCCAGCTGGCACGTTTCCTTTCAGACGTTTTTTTTTTAAACTCTCTTGATTTTACTCCTCCTCTAACATGCCGTTTCAGTGTCTAGTCAAATTAGTTACCCACACCGTCCCACCAGAAAACACCAGTGTCAAGCAACAATCCTTTTCTTATGAGGTCACAATAGGGGAAAAATCGAATTGGCTTGTTTTAACTTCTGCTATACAAAAATGGGGGGAAAAAAAGGAGAAAAAGAAGGATCATGATTTTTGATCGCACAATGGAGACTCATCTGAACATCTAACACAAGGTAAAGGGTCTTCTTTTAGGCAGTTGGCTAGTTTAGCTAGAAGGGGTGTAACAGTATGCTTGTTCCTATTCAAATGATGTTTGACAAAGTGTTAACAATTTAAATTCATTATTCATTCATTATTTATAAATTTATAATTTAATTTAGTCGTTTTTTTTTTTTTTTTACTACACTCTACCAAAAACATATGGAACCGTAACTTCAAAAGTCTGTAATGTGACTTTTGCAAATTGCCGCGCACTGAATAGCTGAAGTCGCCTTGCACCTCCAGGGTCTGGGTTCGATTCCCGGCTAGACTCGATTCCCGTCTCTGTGTGCATGGAGTTTGCATGTTCTCTCCGTGCTTGGTGGGTTTCCTCCGGGTACTCCGGTTTCCTCCCACAGTCCAAAAATATGTAGATTACTGTAGGTTAACTGGCGTTCCCAAATAGCCTGTAGTGTGTGAATGAGCGTGTGTGTATGTGTGTGTGTCCTGCGATGGATTGGCACCCTGTGCCAGGGTGTACCCTGCCTCGTGCCCTAAGCCTCCTGGGATAGGCTCCAGGTCCCCATGACCCTGAATACAGGATAAGGCGGTATAGAAGATTTAATTAAATTCAATATTATATATATATGTATAGCTCTTTTAACACTTGTCATTGTCGCATGATGAGTGAGTGAGAGAGATTAATTGCAGCTTGTCATTTGTGGTTATGTCCGATACACCATATTAAAAAAATACAGTATATTTATATATCTTCTTACTTCCATTCATTTATACATTTATAAACCCTCATACATAATTAGTTATATACATACAGTATGTACTTCCTAACTTACAATTATACATACTGTAGTCACTTACTGTACAGAATTACTTTATATTTATAGATAGACATATTTTACATGCATACACACTCATATACAGTACATATTACATGTAAATATTTCCCTGCATACGTCCTCAATTACATACGGTGTATATGTACCTACAAACATTCTGTATGTATACTCGCACATTGTTTTGTGTCTTGTTAATGCGAACGTAGGGATTAAACCCATAGTGTTCAGGTTCAATCAAGTTTCTGCAAAACCTTTTATTCTAAATCAGATTATTAGACTGTGATTAAATCAGCTCGATTTAGCGACTCGGGACCAAAACGGCCCGATTACCCTGCAGAGAGAGTGTCATGTCCATCAGCGAGAGGTGGATGTCAGTAAAAATACGACATAAGAATGTCCCGAGAGTGTTAAGTCTATATCGGGCATGATGGGAAGGAGGCAGAGAGAGAAACTCATACTAATAATACACCTCCATCCATCATCCGGGACAACAAGCAATTAGCACGTTCCAGCCTGACCCGCTCGCATGTTCCACTGCACCGTCTGCGCATGTGTGTGTGTGTGTGTGTGTGTTTAACTGTTTATCTGAGGGGTAAGGGAAGGAATGTGAGCGTGGACGGTCTGTTTTCAGCACATCATGTGATCTTTACTAAAAAACTATGTTTATTATATGATCTGAGGCTCCGGGTCCGTGTGGAACACAGCGTCCCGAACGTATCCTGTCGCCTTGCACCGTCAGGGTCTGGGTTCGATTCCCACCTCGGGATTTGTGCTCATGGTGTTAGCATGTTCTCCCCGTGCTTGCTGGGCTTCCTCCTCCGGTTTCCTCCCACAGTCTCCGGAGTTCCCAAATTGCCCGTAGTGTGTGAATCCGAGTGTGAGTGTGTGTACCCACGTCGTACCCCAAGTCTCCTGGGATTGGCTCCAGGGCCCCCCGTCACTCTGTGTACAGGACAAAATGGTGTAGATGATGAGTGAGTGAGTGATTTAATCAGAAACTTTTATCCTTTTTAAATTAATTCTACACTGAACATTTTCTTTACCTATATACATTGAATCCTGAATATGGCTACAGCAACTCTGTAAAAACAAAAAAGTGCTTTCTACAGATAGAAACACTAAAAGAAAAAAAACGTTTTTGTAAATTGAAACTGTAATAAAACGAACTCTTGCGCTTTAAAACCATTTGACAGGCCGCGTCGAAATAGATTGATACCGGATCTCCTTAAAGGGTGGCCACGCGCTATCCTGTTCCACCATCAGAGGATGTGGCAGACGACGTCTCATGGGCTTCACACGCTCCAGATATCACCTTACACTCCTCTATTCACTGCTTTTATCCGAACGTCCGGTGCACTCAGTGTACCGCGCTGGATTTACACTCGGTGTCGGCGCACAGGCCAAAAAAAGTAACTGCACATTACCGCTTAAAAGGAGATGAAATCGATTTGCATATGCATATAAATTTTCCAGCTTCATAACTCCTGACTTGCAAAACCCTCAGGCACAAAACGCACGTTCTTCGAATACAGACTGTGGAAAATGTCATGCAGGTCTGCGATCATAGTGTCCAGGAAATATATATTTCAAAATTTTCACGTAAACACAGAATGATATGCAGCGCCGGTCCCATGCCTGGCTAGACGCAGTCAGTAAAGGCATCCGGTGTAAAACCTGCTCCGAATCGTGTGTGGATCCGCTAGAGAAAGGTTACTCAGGGTGTTTTCATGTTAGGGATCTGGGCCCGTTTCCGAGTACACTTGACCCCATTTTGATTGACGTTCGTGTTCAGTTCATATCGCCACCTGGTGTATTGGAGAGTGAAAAAGTACCAGAGTACATAAAAGAATAATAATAATAATAATAATAATAATGTGAACGCTGGTCAGCGGGGCGAGTGCGGAGGGGGGGCCATCATTCCCGGGTACTCTACAAGTCAATCATGCTTAGGGTGAAAGCTCTGTTAAATTTCATCCTGATCAGTTGTAATTGATGTGCAGCGTCCCGGCACGCCATTAATCACCTGATCAATCGGCCATCTGACTCCCAGACGATTAATTTATATATTAATCCACCTTGTACACAATAAATAAAAATCACACAGCATCTGCGCGGCCCGAGGGGGAAAATCTGCCGCGACATGCTGTCGTAAGATAGTGATGAGAATAAACAGCGATCCAACCAGAGCAATCTAACTAAAGAACAATATGTTATACTTTTAATTTATTATTTGTATTTTTAAAATAACATTTACTGGTGTAAAATGTTAAAACAAGTTAGTACCTGTTACAGCATATTATTATTATTATTATTAGAGCAGCTTTGTTACTTCAGTCCTTCACGAAGCACAAACTCCTCCCATATGAAGATGCTCTAACTAGCGGCTAACCTTCGCGTACAGCTGTTCCTCGGGTTTCAGCGCTCTGACACTGGAGACTCTTTCCTTAACCACTGAATATGCTTATTTTCCTCAACAGTTAATAAGGTTTTATTCCGTTTTAGTTTATGTGGAACATCCGTCAGGCATCTTCCTCGGTTTTTACGTGTAAAGACGTTACGTTACATTGTGCGTATTAATCAATAACTTCTGATCTGTTAATTAGTTTATTAAGTGGCTCCAAATGCAATTCAAATCAAATGTTATGTTAAAAATTTTATGTAAAATTGATTGCCTTTTTTTTGTTGTTTTGTAGGACCCTTTGAAGGAAGCTTGTGCTGAAGGGATAAGTGATGAGCATTACCGTTTAGAAGGTAAATATCTCTATACTAATTTCTCTCTCTCTCTCTCTCTCTCTCTCTCTTTCTTTCTTCCTGTGTGTATATTGTTGTTTTTTGACCCTTCTGTTCCAGTCCCAGACCAGATAATCCCTCTCTCTCTCTCTCTCTCTCTCTCTCTCTCTCTCTCTCTCTCTCTCATGGCTGAAAAAGAGCACGGGGTCACCCGGGTCACTCTCTGTATGAAGGTCGATCTCTTCATTAATCCCTCTGTGGGATTTCCCACGTGTGATTGCCTGGGCGGGGTTTGTTTGTACGGCTGAGAGGTCGCTTGAGGTCGAGGCCGAGAGCCATAAAAGCGTTGCTCGCGAGCCTCTGTGATTGCAGACGCACCGGTATAACGCGATGTGAGACGCGATAAAGCGGAGGAGGTGCTCGCCCCGTCTGAGCGCTGATAAGAATCACTGTAACTGGTTTCAAAGCCCGCGTTGTTTTGCACGCCTTTAATCTTTACAGCCGTTTGCTACAGCGCCAGTGATTTCAGCACTGGACACGGGACGGGGTCATGTGACTGACGTGGCTAACCAGATTATTCAGCACTTAAAAAAGAAATGATTCCCGGTATATAACTCTCTTATGACTCGTGACTCTTGCTCTATAAAGCTTCAATACCTTTAAAGAAAGGGTGTAGAGATGGAAAAAGTAAAAGAGAAACGATGGCTAGGGTGTGAATTTTTTGAAATTCACAGCAGGCAGGAAGATGTCTGGTTGGTTCCTTCTATTAGGTGTGTGTGTGTGTGTCGTGCATACACCGTAGGTGGTCTGATGTTTGTTCTGTTAGAGTCGAGTCTGCCAATAGGAGCAAATTGTGAACTTGTCAAGAGTTTAGGACGTGTGTGTGTGTGTGTGTGTGTCACTACTGTAACCCCTTCAGGCCACTCATTACACTCATAAGCCTCCAGATAAGAATCTATGAAACATGCCGTGCGTACAGGCAGATTTCTGCCCCGGCTCACAATGTTGCCTTTGAGTACGTCGCCGTGATCAAAAGCGCGGAGCCGCCGCTATTTTCCTCAAAAACAAGTCTGTAAAAGCTCCCTGGGACGATTTCTTTCATTCCCCGGCGCTATCCTTTTTCTCTCTCTCTCTTTTTATCGCGCGCTCTTTCTCTCTCTTTTCCCTGACGAGAGGACAGGACAGGTCCTCTTTGATCTGAGCTGATCAGCAGAAGAAGAAGAAGAAAGAGCGAGCGAGAGACACATTGAGCGAGAGAGAGAGAGAGAGAGACACTATTGTATGTGTTGATCCCTTTGGCTGGCACAACAAACACAGTTTTAGATTTGACTTTGCTTAATTAATTAGATATTCTGTTTAGCAGACGGACTGATCCCCGGCCAAACGGTTCGAGAACGGCACTTCAAAGCGCGGGGATCGGGGGCAGGGGGGAGGATTTAGCCTGCAGGACGCAACGGCTGTCTCCGTGCACGGTTTTAGATCCGCGCGTGTCGGAGCACTTCGTCAGTGTCAGTGGCCAAATATAGGAATTAGCACAGTGTATAATTATTTCTTGTTCGTTTTATATCAGCCGAGCGTTAACGCTGGCACAAGCGCTGTAGTTTTATTTTTCCTATTCAACTTTTTCCTTAAACGTTTTTCTGAAACTGAAATTTCGTACTGTGTATGTTTGTGTATGTGACAAATAAAATTTGAATTTGAATTTGAAAGGAACAAAAACAGACGATTGCACGGGTGCACAAACTTTAACCTCAGCGTTTGAGTCACTGTCCTCCTTTCCCGCTGCACAGTGGAACAAATTATTCATTCTTTTCCTTTATCTCCTCTCTCGCCCCATCTAAAGTGTGTACTCGCAAACCTTTCACGATCAGCGTCCCCTTTATCTATGGAATAAATTGTATAATAAATAGGGATGCACCGAAATGAAAATTCTGGGCCGAAAACGAAACCGAAATTTTTGGATGCACTTGGCCGAAAACCGATACCGAAACCGAAAATGGCTTCATTAAAAAACATGTTTAAAATATTTTCTTTTTGTTTGTATTAAAAAACTACAAATTAATTAAGCAATCAAACTTTTATTGATAATAAATAACAGTAATAAGGCTGTTTAACAATAACAAAACTTGCTTCCAAGTGCTTCCAAACCGCCGACATACTCCGTGTTTGATGCGTAATGACAGCGCGAACGAGACGGGAGGATGGGAGAGGCGTGGCGACAATTTCGGCTTTTATTTTCGGCGCTTTCTTACGTTTCGGCCAAAACCGATAATGCTATTTCGGCAGAAAATTTTCGGCGGCCGAAATTTCGGTGCATCCCTAATAATAAAGATACAATTTAAAAACTGGTTGCTTATGAAACAACTTGAGCAGCGACCTCATTTCCCCTCTCGTCTGTTCCAACCACTCAGCATTTAGCATCACTGGTTATACTGGTTCATTTGCACCTGTTTCTCACTGGTTCATGCCTGATGCTTGAATGATTCCTAGGTCACTGTGAAACTAAAAAACCAAGAACATTCCTCTAAAACAGCTCAGGTACAGGGACTGAAGCTAAGAGCCTTCAGGAAACCTAGGGAACTTCATTAAAACTCAAGACTACATTAAAATAGAAGAAATTCTGACTCTTTAGACAAAAAATATGAGGGGGGTGGTGGTGGGATTGGTTCAAGACTTTTGCATAATACTGTACTAAGTGAAGCGTAGCTGTTAATTAGCTTATAACGGCACAGTGAACATTCTATTTTTGCCCAGTTTTTATAACTTATTCCTACTATTATATAACTATTAACTTATTTCCGGTCGGCACAGTGGCTTAGTGGTTAGCACTGTCACCTTGCACCTGCAGGGTCCGGGTTTGACTCCCGCCTTTTTGTGGCTGGAGTTTGCATGTTCTCCCCATGCTTGGTGGGTTTTCTTCCAAAGACACGCAGATTAGGCTAATTTGCATTCCACCCCAAAAAATGCTAAGCAGGGTGTACCCCGCTTTGTGCCCGACTGTAAGTCTCCTGTGATAGGGTCCTCCATGACCCCAGGGACATTTCATGGGGCATGGGGTCAGGGGCAGCTCAGTGGTTAAGGCATTGGACTACAGTTCAGAAGGTCTCAGGTTCAAACACCACGACCACCAAGTAACCACTGTTGGGCCCCTGAGCAAGGCCCTTAACCCTCAACTGCTATAAGATGTATAATGAGATAAAAACGCAAGTCGTTCTGGATAAGGGCGTCTGCCAAATGCACCTAAATGTTAACGGACCTGGTGCCCCAAATCATAAATGTCTCTGTTTGTACAGTGTAGTATTTGCCCAAATAGTAGAATCAGTACAAATTTTAAAACAAATTCTTGTTTCTGCAACCTACATCCCATCGCCGTGAGGAGCAGTGTGGTCTTTCAACAAAACAACCTGTGCACCCTGAGTGACGCTTGTTTATGGGTTTTCAGTATTTTTATTGTTTTATGATGCCATCACTGTGTTTAGGAGAGAAAAAAAGAACTTTTCAGAACTTTAAAGGTGACCTTAAACATTCTGTCCATGACTTTTTTTATAGGGACGTGTCCATGGAAACTTGTCTAGTGTCTGCATTGTAACAAAACGTCCTGGCCTTTTTATCCCAAGTGTTGGGTGGTTCTTGTAAAATCCCCGTACACTATAAACACAAAAGGGACCCAGAAACCCTTCCAAAAATCTCCTGTGTTTTCATGGCTAGTTACGGCTGTCTCCTTGACGCTTTCTTCTGCCTCTTCCCAGCACGTCTGTTGCACTTAGTCATTGTTTTTTCCGTTTCCTCTGCAGTAGCCCTGCCCCCTGAGAAGATTGACAGCTGCGGTGCAGAAGACAAGATGCAGGAGAAGGAGAGCTCAGTGCCCACGGGTCCACACAAACAACTACAGTTTGAGGTGATGCACGTTCTCTCTCTCTCTAACACACACACACACACACACACACACACACACACACACACACACACACACACACACACACACACACACAGTAAAGCGGTGATGCCTAGCCTTGTGCCCAGGCCTAATATGGTGTGTAAAAGTGTGTTGTTTAGATTGCAGTAGACAGATGTGTTTAGTCAGTGAGGATATTTTTAATACCCGCTGCTTCAGGCAACTCCGAGCTGAAAATTTAAAAAAAAAAAAAAAAGTGGACACACGTGTGAATGCTGGATTGGGAAATGCATTAGAGAAACACTTGATATTCTTGTAGTCGTGTGCCACCCTATCTACGGAACATTACCATGCATGGGTACGCGACCGGAGAAATGGCACCGGACACCGCTGCCCGGCTTGGCACATCCCTATGTTGTCGCTTTCTCCACTTACTTTAGATTGTTCGCGCTGGACCGAATATCTGAGGGCGCTTTTACATTAGGGCCCCGGGATCGTTTCTGAGAGCACTTGACCCAAAGGTCTGGTTCTTTTTGATTAGTGCGAACACAATCACAGGCAAGGATCGAATCCTATATGGAAGTAAATCACCGTTTAGACGCGTCGTCGTCAGTGCTCTCAGTCTCCGCGCGTATCACGCTGTGTCTCGCGGTGTCTCATCCTCTGGCCTACACGGACATAACTGATGAAGTAGGAAGACACACTAGATCGTAAGTCTTGGCAGTTTTTCCAAATTATCAGTAACATCATAAGTAGACATAGCACGAAGGGTCACTTCCTTATTCTGTTCTTCTCTTGTGTTAAGTGGTGGCACACAAACCACGTAGCCTTGGTTATACTGCCACCTGCTGTATCGGAGAACGTAAATATGAAATAAAGGAAGAAGATCCTGTGTTGTGGACTACTGCATGCTTCTGCGACATGGGAGAGACAGTTTTACGATGGAGGTTAACCTACCCAGGTTGGTCGTCGCCCTGGTTATTGTTTATTACTATATTTGTTGCACTTCAATGGAGCAAAACATCAGGCGGTGTGCATCAAACCTACCCAACTGCGACAGGCTGTTCAGCTGAGCATATTTCGAAAGATCCATCATGTACAGTACGTACGTTGGTCCTGTTTTAATTTGGGTGTTCTGATCGACCACCTCTTTTTGGGGTCCCGGTGCGATTGTTTAAAACAAACTAGAGTTGGATTTAAGCAAACTAAAGCCCGTAGTTGTGAAAGCACACTCGTTTATTTTATTGACATTCAAATGGGTCTCAGGAGTGTAGTGTACAAACACTAAAATTGGAAAAATTCCTGCCTTTTGTCCTGTTGACAGTTTTATATTGACTAGGGATCAAACAAGCCAGTTAGATTTTCCCCTAATGTGACCTCATATAAGAAGAGCCCCTCCCCTGGCTTGTTACTAAACAATACTGGTTTTATTTATTTATTTAATTAATTTTTGGCATAAAAACGTTTTTAAAAACCCGGAGCCCAGAATCTTGCCACAATCTTGCCTGCTGTTGCTCTTCAACTAACACTGATGGGGTGCGACTGTTTGGTGTTTAATCCCAGTCCTTGGTGTACTAGTACATTTCAGTCTACTTCCTGTTCCCACAACATCTGCTTGGACTCATCAGATAAATAACAATTCAAAACTGAATCGACATTTGGGTCCTTTTATGCAACATTCACTCTTTTTGATCGTCTGCCATTGGGTCTAGTGGGAAAAAATATCACAATTTCCCACCTGGTATGATGTCATTCTGGCCAAGAATAAAAAGCTGGGGGTATTTGCGTAGCCCCTGGTCCGGCTTGACTCCCGGTCACCACTCAGGAGGCTGTTGTTTTTAGTGAAGTCCTGTTTCCTGCGTTCTGATTGTCTAGAAAAATGCACTTCTACAAAGTGGCCCAAGGGGGGGATCAGGAGCTCATTAGCATTGGCAGCCACACACTCTCAAACTGTGTGTTCCAGGATTTATCTTGATGATTATTTCTCCATCAGGAGCTGGAGTGTGCTGTTTCAGTGGAGGAAGATAACAGGCAGGAGTGGACCTTCACGCTCTATGACTTTGACAACAATGGCAAAGTAACAAGAGAGGTGAGACTGATTTATCCTTCTGTGTCAGGTTCACGCCATACAGTAGGTCGTGCATAGCCTTACAGTGTACCTGCATATAAAGAAAGGGACGTGCATGTTGCAGCGACGCTGACCATGCATGTGGTCCACATGATGGTACTCTTATCAGGATTTAGGGCTTCCTAAATTTTTTTACTTGACTTGAAATCCGAACCAACATCTAGGAGAGACTAATCGAAAAAGTCCGTGCATTTGCTTCCTGTGAATAATTTCAATAAAAGTCTCACCTGTCGCTTTCCTACAAGACTTTTCTTTATCTGTCACCGCTGCATCCGAACTCTGCGAACGTTCTACGAAACCAGAACATGCCAGCGTTTTTTCTTTTTGTTGTTTTTTCATTAATTCTTAGTGCAAGAGGTTGTTGATTAATTTTATAAAACAGCAGCTTTGACATCAGTGCAACAACAAAACACAGGTTGTAATCAATGCTTTCCGCTTTCGCCGGTCTCAAAACACAGCAAACGCAAATTAGTCACGTTAGAAACCAGATGTGGCCGCATGATTTTTGGAGGCGTTTGAGGCGATAATACGTCACTGTTTCTTTTAAATCCTACAGGTGAAGCTCTAAACTCTTCCCAAATTTTTATCTCATGTGGCAGGAGTGCATGAAGTGTGCATGTCCTCCCAGTACTTGGTGGGTTTCCTCCGGGTACTCCGGTTTCCTCCCACAGTCCAAACATATACAGGTTAGGCTAATTGGCGTTCCCAAATTGCCCGTAGTGTGTGAATGGGTGTGTGAGTGTGTGTATGTGTGTGTGCCCTGCGATGGATTGGCACCCTGTCCAGGGTGTACCCCGCCTCGTGCCCTAAGCCTTCTGGGTTAGGCTCCAGGTCTCCGCGACCCTAAATCCCTGAAGTTGGTTTAGAAATAATAATTTCCACAAATAACAGACATAAGTGTTGCTTAGTAACAATGTAGCTTTTTTGTTTAATTTAATTTGAAGTTAAAAGTTTAAACTCTTGTATTTGAAGTTTGAAGTTTTGAAGCATGAATTTTTAAGTGAGAAAATTAATGCTGTAAGGAATGGGCTACAATTAATTAATCATTAAACTTTTTTAAGGTTTAAAATATAAAAATTTAATATCGAATATTGAATCTGAATCGAATCGGGACCGAGGTATCGTGATAATATCGTATCAGGAGGTGATTCTGATGATTCTCATTCCTAGTACATTACGACTTGTATAGTTGATGCTTAACATAATATGACATTTAAAAATAAACGTAATGAAAATTTAACGGAAGGAGTCTCCAGTGTCAGTCGTCAAAGCTCAAAGAGTTTCTTCATGTCCCTGCCCTGGGTAAGCCTATTAAATTCAAGAGATATTTCAACTTTTTTTCAGGACATCACCAGTTTGCTGCACACCATCTACGAGGTGGTGGACGCCTCGGTGAACCACTCGCCCAGCAGCAGCAAAACCCTCCGCGTCAAGCTCTCCGTCACACCCGACGCCAGCCAGAGGTGGAGGAACGGCGGTGGCACCCACGCCAACGCAGGTACCCGGAGTCTGCGGATTGATTTTTGCATCGTGTGACTTGATGAAAGTGAGAGGATTGAACGTGTGTGCGTGTGTGTTTACGAGCTATTTATATGCACTGTGCATTTGAGCGATGTTCTTTGATAACAGAGTCTTCAAACTGCATCAGATGCTTCTATATTAATGAAGCGTGTGTGTGTGTGTGTGTGTGTGTGTGTGTGTGTGTTTGGCTCCTTCGGTTGAAAATAGAATAAATGAAGCATTGTTTTTTGTCTTTTATAAATCTTCAAAGTGAAATGCAAGGAACAAAGGATTGTTTCTTCCTTTGGCAGGTCTGATTGTGTGTGTGTATGTGTATGTGTGTGTGTGTGTGTGTGTGAGAGAGTGCATACCGGCACGTGTGTGATGCTGAGAAGCTCAGCACTGTTTCCTTTGATAATGTTCTCTTTTTCTCCCTCTCTTTCTCTCTCTCTCTCTCTCTCTCTCTCTCTTTCTCTCTCTCTCACACACACACACACACACACACACACACAAACTCTCTCTCTTTCTCTCTTTTAGAAATACCACACCCCAGACTGAAGGCTGAAAAGTGCTTTGAGGAGCCTAAAAGCTCAGAGAAAAAGTCCAGAGCTCTTCTGAGGTACTGAACTTTCCGTGTTCTTTTTAACTAATCACCTCCAGCTGATGTCATCAGTGAGCGACTTGAACCTGAAAACTCCTCCATCCTTCACCAGCTTCCAGACAACATAACTGGTGTCTAGGGTTAAGAATTGAGTTGGTTTATGGTTACAGTAGGTTAGGTTTATGGTTTATAGTTATATTTAGGGTTAGCGTTTTGTTTAGGATTTTAGTTTGGGATTGGCATAGGATTAGGTTTAGGATTGAGATTAGGATTAGGGTTAATACTAGATTTAGGATTGGGGTTATGGTTATGATTGGTGTTCGTGTTAGGTTTAGGATTGTGGTTAATGGTAAATTTAGGGTTAGGATTATCTTGGGGTTTGGGTTAGCGGTTTGGTCTAGGATTGGGTTAAATTTATGAGTGGGGTTAGCGTTAGCATTGAGATTGGGTTAGGGATAAGGTTTGCACTGGGAATAGGGTTAAGATAAGGATAAGTGTTTAGACTAGGTTCAGGATTAGGACTTGAATCGTGGTTAGGGTTAGGTTTAGGGGTTGTGTTATGCAGGGTTAGGTGTAGGACTAGGTCTAGGATTGGGTTAGGATTGCGTCTAGAATTGTGTTACTTGTAGGATTGGTATTAGGGTTAGGTTTAGGACTGGGTTTACGGTTAGGTTTAGGGTTTGGGTTAGGGATGAGGTTTGCATTATGGGTTAGGGTTAGAATTGGTCTAAGGGTTAGGTTTAGGGTTTGAGTTCGGGGTAGGCTTTGCGTTGGGGTTTAAGTTAGGATGTCAGTTATAGTTACAGCTTTATAAGCTAAATTTATTTGCAAGCTCAGATAAAATACACTTTGGGTTCATGAAACATGCATTCTTTCCTGCATTGCTTTTATGATCGCACATGTTGCGTGTCATTGTCGATGTTGTAGGCGTCATCACAGTGACCACCACACACAGCAGGGCTGCCAAAGACATTGTGTGGATGAAAACCTGGAGAGAAGGAATCATTACCTGGACCTGGCTGGGATTGAGAACTACTCCTCTCGCTTCGGGACAGGTTAGTTTCAAGTCTCATTTAAATCAGAGCTCGAGATGATATCTTATATACAGACTGTCAGTTAGTGACACTGTTGAAATCTGTCAGTGTGGAGGAATACTGAAAAGTGAATTATTTTTCTCATGGGCTCTTCCTTTTGATTCCTCCTTGTTGCGTCAATTGCTTTTATTCACGTCTAAGAAATTTTCTGTAAAAGTTCTATAAACCTCATGGTCCTTTTTTTTTCTTTTCTTTTTTGTCTTACAGCCGCTCCCACCACCGAGCCACCCAAACCCGACCACACCTCTCGCCCATCCAATCAATCTCGCTCCCGTTCCCAAGAACCCGAGAACGGACACAGCCACCCGGCCCACCACCATCGGCGCTCGCACACCATTTCCACTGAAACCCCCGCCCTGCAGGACAGCCTTTCTCTCCGCCCCCGAGCCCAGGACTCCACCCATCACGCCCATGGTGTCCGATCGCCCAAATCCCAACCTTCCTGTGGCAGAGTGATGAAGCGAGGCACCGCTGCTCCTCCTGCTCCACCTGTGAACACCGCACCCCATCAAAGCTCTGCACCTTACCGGCGACACAAGCAGCGACCCAGAGAGGGGCCTCCAGCACGAGGGGCCGGGCCCTCGGGACGCACCGCGGGGCCGGTCGTGAGCTCAGGACCGATGGTGGAGAAGGAGCAGGTGAGGGAGCTTCCCAGCGTCGTGCTTTACGACGGCGGCCTGGCGCAGGTGGTGCAGCGACACGAACACCACCACCATCACGAGCACCATTACCACTACCACCATTTCTACCAGTCGTAAGCGGAGACGGAGGAAACGGCAAGCGTGGTTGAGCCGAGACTGACAGACAGAGGGCGCCATGTTGTCTGTGTGTCTTTGCATGTGTATGTAAAGGAAATTCTGCAACAGGTTTCGATGTGCAGACTCGGCTAGGAAAGGGCTATACTGTATCTCTTTCTTTCTTTTCTCTTCCTCTTGGATCACTTTATTGCTCGTGCAACACAGTCTGACTTTTATGGTGGAAAATGACAAAACTTATGGGGTTGATGGGGTGTTTTTGTTAAATTTTTTTCCTAAATCATATAAAATGTCTGTGCAAGATAAATTATGTGAAGTCTTTTAGAAGAGTTACGACTGTTAAATGAAGTTTCGTGAACTATGAAGGAAAGGGAGAGATCAATAATCTCCTCTGTGTGTGTGTGTGTGAGTATGTATGAATGTACTATGTATTCATGATTGTACAGTATCGTGTGTGTGTGTGTGTGTGTGTGCCTAAATTGCCTACGGTGTCTTTTTGACGCTGATCCTGTGTTCTTGCCACTCGATAACCACTTGAAAAAGCACTTGTGGTGCGGCTCAATTCATTCTGTAAAGGACAGACGGATCAGAACCGGTTCCCTTCATGCAATACAGGACTCGAGGAAAAAACAAAAACGAAAAAAAAGAAATCCTAATCTGCTGCTACCTCTAGTATTATTGTAATTGTTAAGAAAATTATCATTTAGATAGTATTCTTTTCTTTTTTTTCTTTTTTTTTTTTTTTACTTTTACCGATCTACAGTTATGCTGTTTTTTTTTTAAACAACAAAACAAAATCACATCCATATGCTACAGACTTTGTTGTATGTACCTGTTTAACAAAAATATACCGTCGACATTGTAAGCTTTATGAATAATGTGATCTTTTTATTTGTTCTGTAAAACGTAATTATTATTATTATTTTTATTATTATTATTATTTGTAAAGACCACTAAGTATGACAGATTTATAGCACAGTCAAGTGTACAGTAGTATATACCGATATGTACCGTATACTGTATGAAGATTTCCTTTTCAAGCAATTTAAATCTGTTCAGGTGTGAATGAATGAATGAATGAATGAGTGCAAAAGTTTGAAAAAAAAAATAATGTGGTAAAAAACAATGATAATAATACACACGAAGAAATGTATTTTATACCGGCAAGGCTTTTATGGTGTTCAGTTTTATGGATGTTTCTTCATTATCCTGGAAAACACAGTCAAGTTGTGTGTGATAGTACAATAAAACAGAGCAAAAGGTATCAGTTCAAAAGTTTGCACCCCTCTTCCTAAATGGGATATGTATTCTCTGCAAAATTTTCTAAAAACTGCTACAATTTATTGTCTTAAAAAAAAAAAACATCTGCTAACATCTTAATTGTTTTCTGTATCAACTACAGTATCTCTTATAATTTTCAGATTTTTTTTTATTTATTGGATATTTTTTATATATAAATATAGACACAATAAAAATGATAACATGTGACATGATTTTTTTTCCATTTATTTTTACCCCAGAATCCATGGGGGATGCAAACTTTTGTGCGCACACACCACCTGTCTTTATTCCTGAGCAGGATGACAGTAATAGTGGCTGGTTACAGTCGACACTCCAGCCATAACTCACCAGCACTGAGAGAGAGAGAGAGAGAGAGAGAGAACACACTGTCTGAAAGAATGTGTTGAAAAAGTAATTGTTCTTAACAAGTAAGTATATATATGTGTGTGTGTGTGTGTGTGTGTGTGAGAGAGAGAGAGAATATGTATTGTATTTCACTGAAAAGATAGAATTCACTGTTTGAATTCTACTAGAAATTTCTAATTATTTCAACAAAAAAAAAAAAAAAAACTAAATTAAAATATTTTAGATCAAATGGCTAAACTCGAGTTTATCAACTCTTTTGGCTCTTTTGATTTTACCTTATAAAAGAAAAGGTCCCTGAAAAAAAGTATTCCTAATCATGTCAGATTTTTTCAATCAAACTTTAAAAAGTGATAATACAAGTAGTTATTTTTAATAACTACAACAATAAGTAACATATCTTATTGTTTTTTTTTCCCAAATCTTAAATGTTTGATAAATAAAAAGGTTTTAAAATTCCTCATCTGTGTAGTGAGCGTGCAGTAAATGGTGAATACAGGTAGTCCCCCACTTACAAACATTCAAGTTACGAATTTGCACAGATACAAACATTCGTAGATGCGAACAAATTACAGACGTAACTCACGGGTATTGTACAAACAATAGACATCGCCGTGCACCAGATACCAATATTAACAAATATATACAATATTTTCAGTGTGTAAGTAAATGTATAAAATGTCTAAAGTCCGGTATATTGTATGTGTGTGCATGTGGGGGTGCGGGAGAAATGAGTCGGCCTCACCAGTTTCAATGAATCAGTCCGGAAAGATAATGTCTGTCCTGTAAAGCTATTCTGATGGTGAATAATCCTAGTTTCGGAAAATGCTTAACAAGACAGAGATCACAGTCCAATACAGTGGAAAACAGCTCTGAGACAAAATAGTGTCCGGGATTCTCCTTGCGATTTAAAGGCACAGAGACAACACTGTTAGATTTGACATGTGAGATTCTTTTTCTTAGGCGTGGTTATGATTTTTGGCCACAGGATGGCAGTGTAGGGAAAGAGGATAGAGATTTAGTCAAATAAATTGGTATGCTTTACATTGTATATTCGAGTCAAAGGTAGAGGTATAAGACTCACTTTGTCAGACTTAAGAACAAATCTGACTTACGAGCATTATGCTGGATCGGAACTCAGGGACTACCTGCATAGATCGATCAGTCATAATTTTAAACTTATTAAACATTAAAACCACCTAGGTCTGGGTTCCCCTTGTACCACCAGTTTGGCTGTGGCCACTTTGGGTGTGCCTCTGTGTTGTCTGGCACCATGATGTTGGCAGTAGTTCCTTTGGGTGCTGTGAGTTGTGGGGTGGGGCCTCCATGGATCAGCCCTGTCAGTTTGTTAGGTGCATCCCATGGGTGCTTATTAAGTTTGGGATCTCGGGAGTTTAGACGCCAGGTCGGAGGCCTTGGGCTCTTTACCTGCTGGGGCTCCGTGCAAGGTACGCCTTGGTGCACTGGGTGTTCTGGTGCCCCTCTGCACTATTTTTAGGGATTTGTGCTGCATTGGCTTTAGGACAGCCTGGTCTTAGGTCCCCACAGGCATAGATCAGCCCCGGGCACCCATCATCCTGTCACCAGTTTTCTGGTATATAATTGCTAATTAATGTTAACTCCATTCACCTGGTAGTGTTAACATTATGGCAGATTAGTGTAATTTACTAGCACGCGACCAAACTAGTTTACAACGGCTGATTGTTACACGGAAACCAGCTAGCAAAAAAAACAAAAAACAAATTCAACAAAATATCCACATTAATAAAACATTACTGTAATACTCTTAACCGCCAATATTTATGCAAAAAAATTTTATGATTTTTTTTCCTTTTTGTCTGTTTGTCTTTATGTTATAAAAAATCTAAATGTAGCATTAAGTGTATTGCTTTGTTGGCAGCAAGGATTCAATTAAGGTATTTGTATATGAATATTTAATTTTATTATGATTTATATTTGTCATCTATAAATAGTTGTATTGCATCACTTTATATCAAACATAACTAAGAATAATAATAATAATAATAATAATAATAATACACAGATTAAGTAAATTACCCCAAAGCATTTTAATTAAACGTACAGAATTTGGCTATGTATTATTAAGACATTGAGCTTTTTGAACTTATAAATCGAATTCCCTAAAATTATACTTTAAATTATTAAAGTTTTGGATTAAACTCATTAAATTCAAGTGAGTTAATAATAAATAGAATAACAAATTTGTTTATGTAACAACCCCAGCAGCGACCTCATTTCCCCTCTCGTCTGTTCCAACCACTCAGTATTCAGCATCACCAGTATACTAATCACCAGCCTGATCATCTGTCATCATCTGCACCTGTTTCTTACTCCTTCATGCCTAGGTCACTTTGATAACATACCAAAACGTTACTCTAAAAATGCTCAAGTACAGCAACTGGACCTGTTCAAGTCTATTAATAATTCTTTAAACATATTTGATTTATAAAACTTCAGATCTTTTCAAGAAATCAAAAATAACATTTAAAATAAAGAAAAAGATAAGACCCCAAAACTTTCTTTTAGACTGACATTATTACACAATTTCTTACAAACCATATTAAAATTGGCATTCAATGTTTTTATATATTTTGTTACAGTCGTTGAAATCACATTTATTCAATTCAATTCAATTCAATTTTATTTGTATAGCGCTTTTAGCAATTTTCATTGCCGCAAAGCAGCTTTACATAGTCAAAAGAATTATTTAGGTTTGTATGAAATGTGAATTTGTATGAATCAAAATGGTCAGTTTGTCCCTGGTGAGCAAGCCGAGGGCGACAGTGGCAAGGAAAAACTCCCTGAGATGGTAAGAGGAAGAAACCTTGAGAGGAACCAGACTCAACAGGGAACCCATCCTCATTTGGGTGAAACAAAAAGCAGTAAATGATCTGCATTTATACAGTGTGTAGGGTGGGAGGCAGTTCAGCTATAATAGCTGATGTTAATTGATGTTAATATGGAGTCCAGGTAGTTATTGAAGACCCAGGTAGACTTGTAAGAAGTTCCAGTCATGAACTATCGAACTGTCAAGTCCCCAGAGAAACAGTTGCCAACACCAGTCAAGGCCAGAACCATTTTCTAGGTAGAGAGAATCATTCCCAGACACCAGACGCATCCCAGAGAGACACAGGGGGCATCCATGTGACGAGATCTTCAGCCAGAAGCGGGGCACCAGGATGGGTCAGACAGGTCCGGAGGGCAGAGGGAGTCTGGATCACTGGCAGCTCAGGAACGACATGTGTAGCTCGACAGAGAGAGAGAGAAAGAGTGAAAGGGGGGGACAGGAGGAGAGAGGAAAAAGAAAGAGGGGGGGAAAGAGAAGAAGAGGAGAGATGGCAGTTAGGTATGGTCACAGTCACACAATGTATAATGTGAATGTATATTAACTGTAGAGTGCAAGCAGAGACTCCGGCAGGACTAACTATGACAGCATAACTAAAAGGGAGAGCCAGAAGGAAACACAAACATGAGGGCTTCCTGACATGTAAAGCAAACAATCCCCTCACCGTCAGCAAACCTGAGTGATCAATGAGAGTGAGGAAGACAGCATCCAAACATACCAGTTCACCATAATACTCTACGTCCATGAGTCCCCCAGATCTGCTCCTTTACCTATGGCAAATCTATTTATAAAAATGCTCGGCTAAATAAATAGGTTTTTAGCCTGGACTTAAACACTGAGACTGTGTCTGAGTCCCGAACACTATTTGGAAGACTATTCCATAACTTTGGGGCTTTGTAAGAAAAAGCTCTGCCCCCAGCTGTATTTTTCATAATACGCGGTACTGACAAGCAGCCTGCATCCTTTGATCGAAGTAGGCGTGGCGGATCGTAAGACACTAGCAGTTCGCTCAGGTACTGCGGCGCGAGACCATTTAATGCTTTATATGTCAAGAGTAGTATTTTAAAATCAATGCGAAATTTCACAGGGAGCCAATGGAGTGAAGATAAGATAGGGGTGATGTGCTCATATCTTCTGGTTCTGGTAAGGACTCTAGCTGCTGCATTCTGGACTAGCTGAAGCTTATTTATGCATCTAGCTGAACAACCAGACAGTAAGGCATTACAATAGTCCAACCTAGAGGTGATAAAAGCATGAACTAGTTTTTCTGCGTCGTTTAGCGACAATAAATTTCTTATTCTGGCAATATTTCTGAGGTGAAAGAATGCTATCCTGGTAAAAAAAAATAAAAAATTTATCAGGCCGGTGATAAGTATAGTGGTGATGCTGAATGCTGAGGGGTTGAAACAGACGAGAGGGGAAATGAGGTTGCTGCTGAGGTTGGGGCACTTTGCAGCCTGTCACATGAAAAACATTTGTTTCCAGTTCTTAATTAAATTTACTGTGAAGAAATGAGGGGGTGTTAAGACTTTTGCACAGTACTGTATAAGTCGTGTAATTTAAAGCAATCATATATTTTTTTAATACATGACCTATAACTTTTTAAGCTATAACCTAAATAAATAAATAAACAAAAACATAAACAAACAATAAGAAAAGTATGTTATGTTTTGTTTTTTATTTGTTTGTTTGTTTTTGCTCCAATAAAACTCTACAAGGCATCAATTTCCATGTCTGAAAAATTCAGGATAAAACTTCTGCACAAAGACATGTTCGTATAAATGGTTTCTCACTTTTATTTTTTTTAGTAAGAAAGTAAGACAAAAATGAGAAACTATTTAAAATGCCTGTTTTTTTTTTTAAGTACAAGGTTTTTAAGCCAGGAGTAGAGAAAGACACACACACACACACACACACACACAGACAGAGCTTCAGGGTGGTCTCATTAGTGCTAATGTGTCATTGTTCTTTTCAGCTGTTCTCCCTTTTTCTCTCAGTCTGTGTGTGTGTGTAGTGCAGCCAGGCGTGTCGGCCCTTTTCTCCCTTTACATGAGCAAGATTAATGACACCATGTGCTACTGCAGACTGTGTGTGTGTGTGTGAGAGAGAGTGTATGTTATCATAGTTTTTTAAGTGTTTTTGTCCCATCAATGATATCGAAGAAAACATGTTGGACTTTTATTAGGCAATAAATTATAGTTATTAAAATATCGTTTTTTTCCTTATAATTTTACAATGATTAACTGTCCAATAACACTTTTTGTAAAAGGTACTCATCATTCTCATTATTCTTAGTCCTCATTAGTGAGTATAAATAAGTATTAGTACTCATTGCTGATTTATTAATTCATTTATTTCCCTCTCTGAGTGGAGTTCTCACACACTGCTTAGTTTTTATAGACCTGCTTTTTATATAAAAGCATTACACCTGCCTAATAATGTAATCATTTAATCAATACACACTCATGTTGCAGCAGTACAAGGAATAAAATCATGCAGATACAGAAAAAGCAATACAGTTCTCATTAAACATGTGAATGATGAAAAGTGTAAACCTTTTTAATTGTGGCCTGGTTGTTGGTGGCAGGTGGGCTTGTTTGAGTGTTTTAGGAAGTCAAGTCAGGTCAAGTAGGCTTTTATTGTCATTTCTGCCATATACAGTTCAGTATACAGTTAAACAAAACAACGTTCCTCCAGGACCAAGGTGCTACGTACAACATAAATGAACACAACTGGCACAACACATGCACTTGTGCAAACTCTAACAAGCATGACACAATACAATACATTAAGGTGGATGAGCTAGAACGGCTTGAAACCACATCACTCCTGTCGGACAAAACTAGGAAGCTGAATCTGTCATGGACACAGACTCAAATTGCAAACATTTGGTTGAGTCTGTACCCTGGCTATCCATGGATTCCTGTTCTTGGTTGTTGTGATCGTCTCCTGTTTGACCTCTTTCACATTATGGTTTCATTTTTGTGTGCATGTGAAGATGCTTTTCTGCTCAGCACGGTTGTAAAGACTGATTATTACTTGCTCTTTTTTTTTTACTATATCCTTTCTAGTAGTTTAAAATGATCTGGTCATTTTTCTTCTGGTTTCTCTTATCAGCAAGGTTTTTCCTCTCACAGAGCTGGAAATCAGCAGTTTCCAAACAGAATCCTGAACCGGCCCATCTGGCTCCAGCAACCATGCCAGGGTCAAAATCACAGAGATCACATTTTGTCTACATTTTGTGTATGTGAACATTAACTGAAGCTCTGCATTATTTTTTGTTTTATGTTGTGTTTTTTTTAGTTTTGTATATACAGATACTTCGCAGAGGTTTTTTTTCTATCCATTATAGTTAAATGTATACTTATACTGTAGATATTAAATAAAAAAATAAAAACCCTAATCTTATGATTAATGTGCATCTGTTTTCCTACATTTAGGAGATGTGAACCTTTTCTAGTCAGAGCAAATGTGGTATTTATTTACTTATTTATTTATTTATTTATTTATTTATTACAGTATCTGGGAACTTCAAAGCAGGGGGTTGTGTGATATGCTCTCAGGCTCTAAAGTGCGAAAAGTAAAAAAAAAAAAAAAAAAGATAAAGATGGGAAGCATGGCTAATTGGTGATGCATCCTTTTATGTGCAAGAGAAAGGTTGGGGAGAAATAAAAGTTATAATTGTCAGGTTCATTATATTAGGAAGGAAAGGCGCTGACTTCTCTTATTTAAACACTGCTGATATTTTACAAACCAAAAAAAAAAAAAAAATGATAAGGTTGACATATATCTCAGTTAAATGTTCTGTGCTACATGAGCTAGGGAGAGAGAGAGAGAGAGAGAGAGAGAGAGAGAGATTTCAATGTTTCCCATTGACAGAACTAATGACATGGAGGATGTACATGTCACCTGCATCCTATCAAGAATCTTTTCATCCACCAATTACTGGAACCACCAAGACATAAATAATTGCTGTTCAAAGGCTCTTCAACCTTCAGAGACAGTGAATTAACCGCCGTGTTCGGGGAAACAGGCTCGGCGTGCTCAGCAGCTGCTTTTACACAAGTTCTCAACGGAACAAAGAGCAAATACAATCTGTTTTAGAAATTTCCTCCAATACCGATATTTCAGACATTAAACAAGACTTCAGTCGTACTTGTTATTAAATTTGCTCTAAAATAGCTTCATAATGTGCAACTATTTTGCATGCCTGTTATTACAGAAGGAGTTTTAGGGATACTCTGCTTTCTATAACAGCGTGCTGGTACAATGGCAGTGAAAGCAGTCGATGCTTAATGAATGATAGCAGGTGATTGAGAACGAGAGAAAGAGCGGGGTATCGGTGCCGCAGGGCAAAAAAACAGCCTCCTCTCTAATTGTGTTTTTTAAAATGGGAAATTATTAACTATTAGTGAGGAGGAACGTGCTGTAGCAGGTTTTATGGCTCATATAAAAAAGTGGAGATATGCGAGAACCTGCGAGCTGTTGTATATCACAAGTGAAATGTGAAAAGATGTAGATTGGTGACAAAAACAAACAACTAAATTCCATTGAGTAGCAAGAAGGAAATGGTTTCCTCGTGAGAAAGGTCAGACTGCTTTGAGGAGACAGGAAGTCTAAGGAAACTTAAATAATCACTCTTTACATCCATGGCGAGCGGAAAAGCATTTCAGAATGCACAACTTATTCTTAAGTATCTTGCCAGCTGAGAACGGGGATCCGAGACCACAGCGGGCACCCAAACAGGGCGTTAAGGCCAGATGATGGATTTGCATGATTTCTTACACTACTCTACACTCTTGGCTGATTGGACATGACTGAAAAACAAACTAAAAATTGATGGACCGGTTGGTGGGATGCTGTCGGCATAGTAGGTGCAACAAGGTAGTGAAAACGGTCTCACATGGGGGTCGATGAAGAACGAGAGAGAGAGAGAGAGAGAGAGAGGCTGGAATAAAGTTCCATTGGTTTTTTCGTGGATCATTGGGGCCTCTTTCTTTTTCGCAACATCAAAGCGAGCGTGGCTGCTTTGATGTGGCAGCATGCTGTTTAAGGTACAGCGTGAATGGGAGGATGTCAAGCTGCAAGGTGCCTCTGTATTTTGCGTGGCGAGCTGTGCCGAGCTGGAGATGAAAGGAGCAAACCGGGTTTGATAATGAATGTCCAACAAGTAGGAGCCATCTTGAGTGGCAGCGCACCCAGCAGGAGTCAGAGTCTACGGTGAACCCTGCCCCCTAGACCTGCTCGTCTCTCTCTATCTCTCGTTCTCTCATTCTTTCATCCCTTATCTATCTTTAGCTGCACCCTGAAAAGCTGAAAAGAAAAGGGGCAGAAAAAAGAAAACGTCTCAGAAGTCAGCTTTAATCTTCTCGTCAATTAAAACTCAATACACACATACATGGGCGCAGATGCTCATCTATACAGGACCTCCTTTGACTGCACCCTTTTCTTGTCAAGAGACATTTGATCCGGTCTTCCTTTTAAACTCTCGTGTCCCTTGGCTAATTGGGTACCAATTTTGCAGAGACTCCGGTCAATTAAGACATCGCTTATCAGCTTCCCTGCTTTACCCGTTTGAAGCCATTGTGCCACTCTGTCCGTTATTGGTGCCGACATCAGACGGCGAAGCTGTCGTCTCCTCTGCATCTTTGATCTTCTGTCGACCGTCTCAAAGGAGCATCTTGCAGATAAGAAACTCGCAATGTCCTGCAATGATGGAGAACTGCTGATATGCTTTTAATTTACAGTGACTGAAGGCTGATCAAACGACACCAGTACAAGGCACTTGTTCCTGTTTGATCCCACAGAAATGGAATTGTCATGGTCTGGCATTGATTAGTTTGTGTCTTAGAGACTGTTAAAAAGACATAAATTACATTTTTATATACTAAGAAATTGGATTTTTCCCAGCCAGCCAAACTGACATGATAATTTACTCCTACATTGGGCTTAATTAATAATTTACCCGATGGTTTTGCAGCATCACATCTCCAAGGTCCCCGGTTCCATCCTGTGTTTAGGTTTCTGTCTGTGTTAAGTTTCTTTTCATGTTCCTCCTGGTTTTCTGGTTTTCTCCCACCTCCTAGAAAATGCCAGTAAGAGAACTGGTTGAAATCAATTGCCCCTAGGTGTAAATTGATTTTTACACCTAACGATGACAACATTGTTGTCATGAGTCTATCTGGATCTATCGGTAACTGATAGTGAGTGATTGAGTTAGTGACAAAGTGGGTCATTTGGGTAGACTGGTCATGTGCATTAGACCTTTTTGTTGTCCAAATATTAAAGGGGACCTTTTATACATAAATCACCTTACTGTATAGTCATGTTTACACATTCAGACGGTGTCCACCTTTCCACTATTGCATTAAACAAGCAATTAGTTTTTCCTCCTAATGTGACTTTATATAAGAAGATCTTAGACATGTTTAACGTCCAGCTTGATCCTGAAATACTTTAAAAGTTATATTCTAGAGTTTTTATGATCCGCCATGTCTACTTCAGTCAAAGGGTGTAGGCTGCATGTTGGTACTGTACCTTTATATCAAGAAAACTACAGCAGAACTTTTTCTTATGAAACCCAAAAAGTTCTGAAATAACTCACCAATTAATGTCGGGACTCACACACACTCTTAATGTTTAAACCTAGACTGAAACATATTTATTTAGTCATGCCTTTTGTGAGTAGACTTCAAAGTGACTGGTTGCTTTACTATCACGGGAGCCCTCGCGTCATGCCTGGCTTGTGAATGCAATCATTTAGTAGTTTAGTACTGAAATTCCAATTAACCTTTTTTTTTTTTTTTTTTTTTTTTTAAAAAAAAGTGGACTTTGTATTAACTAAAACACCTTAATTGGTATAATAACCTACAGGAAAAGGTGCATTTAATTTTCTTTTTTTCTACGACTTCCTATTTCCAAGATAAGTCAATTACAGATTTAAGCTTCAACATTTCATTTTCCATCTCTGACCAGTGATGCTTTAATATAAAAGGGAACAAAATGATGAAATTAATCCTCCTCCTCTCTCTTCCAGAAAATATCCCAATGATCCAAATCCTGTCTGGTATTAACTTGACAAGTGGACTATTTTTCTCCCCTCTCCCATTTCAGATACTTGCCCAGAGGTTCTGAAGGATTGAGAGAGAGGCAGAAACAATTAGATGGAAATGTAGGGAGTCAGAACAGGCATCAAATTGATACAGGTAAGTGAATGCAAGGAGACGCCAACAATCGTGAAATAACAGGAGAAATTGTGACACAGAGCTATACAGATGTGGATATATGCATAAAAAAAATGTATAGGTGCGCCAAAATGGCAGTTTTTTAGCGTTTTACTGTCTCGCTTCGAACAATAATCATTTAAAATGCAAATTATTTATATTTATTTATGAGTCTCTATGTTAAAATTAGTGTAAGATTCTAGTAGCATCTGACCTTTAAAAAATTGTTGCTTAAAATAAAAAGATGTTTTTAAGTAAAAGTTAAAAAAGCTATATATATAGTGTCCATAATCATGTCAAATTCATGCTGCAATATCTTAATTTTGCATTTTAGAATAATAAACTTTTCCAGGTATGTCTTTTCAGGTAAAATCTAAATTGGCCAAGTTTCATCTAAATGACAATTAAGATCGTTGACTTTAGAAAAGTTCCGAAGGGCACAAAATTGTATTTAGCAAATGTGTTTCTTTTTATTTGATAAAAATATAAATCTGTATGCATATTTACAAAAACATTAAGCATGGATCAGGAGAAAAGAAGCATTAAGTATTGTGAAATATGTTGTAATATGACCCTATCTGAAAATGAACTTTTTCGCCTTGGTGAGACACTTTTTAGCACCATGTTTTGGCCGAATTAAATCCATGAATCATAAAATTAATACATGAATACATAAGCTGTTGAAACACCTTTAAGCATAAAACAGAGAAGAATTGAACCTCTGAATGATCAAGTTATATAGATACTTTTACAAGAGAATTACCTTAAAAACACATCTAAAGGAATAGAAATAGATGCGATATAAAAGCAGTGTAACATGAAAGTGGCCATATCAGTCTCTGGATTTTCATCAAGATGAAAGTGCAACTATGCAAATGTGAAAATACAGTCAAGCTTGATGTGTCTAGTATGAGGAGCAGTTAAGATCCTTTACATTTGGGCTCAGCTTGTTAATTGTAAATCATTAATCAACTGTATATATAAATATATATTTTAAATTTATAAAAACAGGAAATGTTGTAGATCGAGAACTCAAGAGCATAAAAGAAGTGTCAGTCTAAGAAGATGATAAGAAAGGATATAAGTCCCGGTGAATGCCTTAGCTGGTGATAAAACGCTCTCTGGTTCCCTCTTCACAACATCTCCACAGCCTGCACTAATTCACACGGACCACCCGTGATGAAAGCCACGCCGGACGGTCTTTAGTCGAATGGAACCATCTAGGATTTTTCAACAGCTGTCAGATGGAAGAATGCTCAATAGTGTACAAACCGACAAGTGGTTAAACAAAACAGCACAAGCTTGCACTTCATGTGCAGTGTATGTGACACAGTGAGGCTTAATTCCTCCCAGAGCGTCTGTCTTCTGGTTATAGCTGAGCACGTGTCACTGCCGGGTTTCAGCTAGACAGATCTGTGACAATGATTCATTCAGTTGTGGGTAAGTGAGTAGGAACGGTCTCAGGACAGTGGAGCGAAAAAAGAAAAAAGCGAAAGAGAAAAAAAAGAAACAACACAGACAGCGCTGGCTGAGAAAATCTCATCACTGACAGCAAAGAGCTGGTTTGAATTTTTCACACCCTCAGTTCAGCCGTGCTGTAGGCCACACAGAGAACGCTGCCTCCCACTTAAAAACGCCCTCCCAGTCTAGACAATGGTTTAAAAAAAATGCAGTCTCTTTTTTTTTCTCTCTCTACACACACAGACACACACATACTCCTGTTGACACATGCTGTTTTACTCGTTAATGTTTCCTAATTTTTATTAAGGAGCTTAGGTTATGTAAAATGCTTTAAAAAATTAAAAATAAAGAAAGACTTTAAGGAAAAATATAGTAATGTTTTTTTTTATTCTAAAGTCATATATATATATATATAAATTTATGCATCTTAATTAAGGGGATTATCCCATCATGGTCTATGTGGATCCCACTCTTGGGGCACCCTTGGGTTAAGGTGGGAATATTATACCCCTGCTGGCACACTGGTCCATCCACCATCCTCCAGACACACACATCCATACTTGGGTGTCGCCAAAGTGGCATGGTTTTGGAAAGTGAGATGAAACCAAAGAACCCACAGATATGCTTAGAAGAAGTGACAGTAAAGCTCGAACCATGGGTCCTGGAGCTGTAAGGTGACAATAATTATGATTAATACAGTAGATACATCATAGGTGGAAAAAAAATATCCTAAATTTGATTTTTTCAAAATTTGCTTTCTTTGGCACTCAGTGGTGTTTAAAAGTTCAACTTTTGTAGCATTTTGTGTAGCCTAACTAATGTTTTACTATGAAAGGTACATATATTATTTCTTTATTCTTTAAGATACATGTTAACCCAGTGGGCAGAGATCGGATTATAAGCATTTTAGGACCAAACAAATTAAAGAACTACTGGGGACATCTTCAGGACTCCCTATTAAAGCCTTAAAAACTTTTTTCCAGGACTAACGTACTAAAATCATCCTTATGCACTTAGTAATATCTTATTTTCACAAGGCAAGCTAAAGACTTCTTAAGGAGTCTTGAATTTTAAAAATCTTCTACTGGACATACTGAGAGCTAGTCCGCTGAGGAAGATCAAACAGTCAGACAAAATAACATGTGAACCTTTATCTGAATGAACAGAGAGCAAATTCCAATAAAGAAACAGATATTAAAGATGGAATGGAAGTGAATAGGATATACATTGAGAAATACTGCATCACACAGCGAGCACTCTCTCTCTCTCTCTCTCTCTCTCTCTTTCTATATATATATATATATATATATATATATATATATATAGTATATAATATGTTAGTATAATATAATATTAGTTTTTCTAATCTTAATTCCATGATGAACTGAAGCTTATGACTGAAAATGAAGAAAGTTGGAGAAAGTTGTTGCTCTATGTTGTCTATAAGTTTTGCTCTAACTTTTTGCTGCCCTACACAATGTTAGCGCGCCATCTAGTGTGCAATGTCAGTGCTGCACAAAGTTTAATGCATCTTCATATCTGAGGGATCTGACACCAGATGTGCCTGAGGACTGAATACAGTATATTCCAAGAAATAACAATAAGATATGTTTTATACCTAATTGGAAGTTGAGTCATGAATCATAGCAATCAGACGAGCTTTTTGCTTATAATTAAACTCCTTTAATGGCCCAAACAAGTGGAAACGGTTTGGAACGAGGTCAGGACTGTAAGGGGGGAGGCGGCAATAGCTCCCATCTAAAATCCTATAATGTGCAAGTAGTGTTGGTGGAGGATATTCAGGGATCATTAAATCAAATGAATTGATTTAAAAACACTTTATTTTATTGAATCAGACTCAGATTTTTACGCAGGAATGATTGCCTTCTTGAAAGCTTTTAACACCGTTTACATGGTTTACTGTCTCATCACTGTACTGTGTTTGAAGTCTTCCATAAATATCATGCGACCCAAAGTCCCGGTTTGACTTGAACACCCCATCTATGAATGAAAAACACTGGTCTAAAATATTTTTAATAGCTTAAAAAAAAGAACACCCATGTTATTTTTATGTTATTCATATTGTGCCTATTAATGTTTGCCAACAAATATGTAAAACTTTGGACAACCTAACGCACATTTATTATTTATAAGCATTTTATAAACACATTGAATTTCCTTAAATCATTATTCAAAAATATAATTGAGTTAGTTATGATTTTGGGATAATAATAAATATATATATATATAATTTGATTATATATAATGATTCATTATATAGAATGATATGTATATACTGTATATATATATATATATGTATACTGTATATATAAGTATATCTGCATACTTTATACTATATATATATACACACAAAATTTACTTTAGTTACATTATTTCAGTGTCCTCTCTGAGATGGTCTGTCTTTTGATTGCTTATTATTATTTTCAAATATTACTGATATTAGTAATAATGTAGTAAATTGAAGACATCGCATTAATGTGTTCTGAGGAATTCTAAGGAATACTGTCTTTACTAGGAAATGTTTGATTGAGATCAAAGGCAAACAAAAACAACAACAACAACAAGCAAAAAAAAATTTTTTTTAAAGGAAATCTGATAAAATTGAACCATGTAAAAAAACATTACAGAACATGAACATGTAAATTCATTCAAATAAATAATAATAATAATCATAGTATACGCTTCTCATTTCCTGTTACAGACTTGTAGACTTGTTGCAGTTTCACTTTCAGTTCATGTCTAACTACAACAAAGAGCTTCAGCTCTTTTAGAGCCATCACACAGAAGACAAACACAGGGGTTATTATAGACTATTCATATTTAATGAAAAAAAAAAAAAATAGGCATTTTTTTTGATAAACACTCCAAATCCGAACAGACTCAGGTACATGCAGTGCAACAGCCCTGGAATGAGGAAGAGATCTCAGAAGAAACTACACATTCAGAAGAAGGCAGTCGTCGGATACACAGCCTCAACCTCAGAGTTCACTGAACTTCTGATACCTGAGACAGCCACTTTATCAGCAGGTATTTTACTCTTAAACAAACTCTTAAAAGCAAATATGTGTTGATTAGAGCATTTACAGGTCATACAGTAAACATTTATAGTCCATAGGGCAGGTGGAAACCTGATAGGGTGTGTAAACATATGAACACTTTCCACTATCAACACACTAAAGACTTTATTGTTATAATTGGAGGAGAAATAAAGGTTTTTGTCTAGTTTTGCAAAAAAAAAAAAAAAAAAGGTAAATAATGACTGACTGTGATTGTATCTTGTGTCTGTTTTTAAAATTTGTCCAAGTTTGGCCGATATGAGGAAGAGTCTTAAATACAATGTTGCCTTTTTTGAGAGAGAGAGTGAGAGAGAGAGAGAGAGAGAGAGAGAGACGAAATGATTCATTCATTCGGTGATTATGGTTTTGATTTAAATGCATTAAATGTCTAAATTTAAATAAGACTTAAATCTTTTTTTTTTCTTGGACTAATCCCCTAGTGACACATGACATTTTTTAAACCTGCCAGCGAAAGGAGAACTTTCACTTGACCTTACTTAATGCCATGGACTTACGTTTATCTGCTGCCCAGCTTTTAAAATGGACCTGATGGATCTTCTATGGATTTATGTCGGGTGAAAATAAAGTTCTTTGTTAATTAAATGTCAACACTTTTGGACAATCCTATATGTAAAAGACTGACACTTCTTGATGGTCTGGACTTACCTGGTGTACGGCTTTTGACATGGAATTCAAATTTCACCCAACCGTTTTTTCAACCTTTTTCATCCTCATTTTTTAAAGAAAAAACAATATTTCCTGATGACGTGAACAGGACGCACATATCTTCTGTGTTGCGGAATTTAAGTGACTAAAATAAAATAGATAAATTTTTCTTTTTGAACCATCCTAAGTATAAGTACATTTTACAAAATGAAGGACTGTTACTTTTCGCGGTTACGGACATAGTTGCTCAACTCCAACTTAAAAAAGCATCTTTAGGTCGACATTAAATGTCAAAATCATCAAATCAATCATTTCCTCGTCCAACATGATTTGAAGACATGTATCAAATCATGAGCTAGGGTTGTACAATATTGGTTATTATTCGTTACTAATGCATCAACTGCTTCAGTTTAGACGTCACAGAAAGCTGCAATAATAATCCTGAGTCATTACGTTGGAAACGTTATTGTGTAGTCCTAGAAAACACCAGGTAATAGTGAAAGCAGTAAATGTTAGATGTAAAGCAGCGTGAGTCATGTGTGCACAGCAGCTGGTGCTAAGGCAGAGAACAGAACTGTTGGGGGCACTGTGCTGTGGTGGCACCGCTGAACCTTTGGATTCTGTGCTGGACCTGCTGCTGTCATGGGATGTCCTTGTTTGGGAAGACTACCACAACATTCAGGGCTCCTCCAAACCCATCTGCTCAAAAACTAGAGAACTTCTGGACTTGGTGTACACTAAAGGAGATGATGCATGCAGCCTGCTGCTGGCAGCTTTTAATCAAGTCTTACCCGAGGCCCAGAAAGTTGGACTTTGCTTCGGGAAAGTTAATCCAACCCAAAGGGACATCAAAAAGACTCCTACAAGCGCCTGTGAGGCTTTGCTGATTGACAGACCAGCACTTGTGAAGAAGATTCGGGATCATCTCGACGGGGTGCTGGATGCTCTGGTGGAAGCTGGTTGCTTTACTTCACAAGACTGTGATGAAGTGCAGTTACCCGTGTACACACCTTCGCAAAAGGTAAGCAACGGATTGGACCAGATATTTCTCTGTGTGCCTGTTGTACGGAATTTTTATTGCGGGAACTTGTTTTCCTGTGTTTCTGGTTAGGCCAGGAAGCTGTTAGACCAAGTGAGGTTCAAAGGGGAGGGAGCTGCCAACACTTTACTGCAAGATCTACAGCACATAGACACCAAGCCACAATGTGTCAACGTGGAAAAGCAACTCTCGACAGGTATGTATGCGGTTTCTACTTGTTATGCTCATGTTTGTGCTCGACTATCAAACAAGATATTTGACGACAATAGACCTGTAATCATTTACTTTCTTCTGCTCTGAAGCACTTCAAAGTTAAGCTTAAGCAAGAAACCACACACCACCACGACGTCAATATAAAAAAAGAAAATGCAATGCAATTATTAGGATTGCGATCCTTCAACCCAGGGAACTAGAAAAGGCGTTGTGGTGGAAAAGTTAGCAGATATTTTCAGCATTCAGTCAGTGTTTGTTTGTGTGTTTGGGCTTTCTAACATTTATGAGAAGCATCAAAATCTATCTTATGTATGATCAAGGTATCAAGAAGAAATTACAAGACATTACATTAAAAAATTTCTAGGATCTATAGCAGGAGTCCCAAAGCCCTGCATTATAGGTTTGTTGGTCTTCCCAGACTGCCAGTAGTGTATGATTAGGTTTGTCAGTGTGTATGAGCCCATCCCCAATCCAGCATGTCCATTTACAGCATTTTGTAGACCCCCTTATCCCATCCTGCTCAAGGGCCCAACAGTGGCAACTTGGTGTTGCTGGGGGTTGAACCCAGGAGCTTCCAATCAGTCGTCCAATGCCTTAACCATTGAGCTTCCCCTGATCCCTGAGTCCCCTCTGCCCTGTGCCCTGAGTGTCTCTGCCTTGTGTTCTGAGTGTCTCTGCCTTGTGTTCTGAGTGTCTCTGCCTTGTGCCCTGAGCTCATTCAGATAGGCCCCAGGCCTACCTGTGACCCTGCACAGTGGTATATATATGGTATGGATAATCATTAAATGTGATCATAGATGTGGACAAGGAGGAATGTGCTGGATCCTATAGCAGCTTTAGATACCTTGTGATCTTGCTTTGGCAATCTGTTTAAGAACGGCAAGTTTTGCTTGTAAATGTATGATACAGTAATGCCATTGCTTTTCTTTTTACGTTAAGCTCACACATGTTTATGTAAGATGTTTATTTCATAAGACAACAATGCAATAATTGCAATAATTTTTTGATATATGTTTCTTTACCACTCCTTTCTCCAGAATGCCTCACCTACCAGAAGAAGCTGCACAGCTCTGTTGCCGCTCAGTCATATGTTCTCAGCACATATGGTGGAACAGGAAGGTTTTCCCTAGATGATATCTATACTGATGGCCTCCTAGAAGTGGTGCAAAGTGACAGACAGGTTACAGCTGTGGGGCTGCAAGATGTGGTGGGTCCAGTTGGGACTCTTAATAAGGAAGCCGATACAATACTTGTTTGTGGAGAAGCAGGTACTGGTAAGAGTACCTTGCTGCAGCGACTCCACCTACTGTGGGCCCGAGGTACCTTGTTGACAGACGTTATCATGCTGTTCCCTTTCAGTTGCCGTAAACTGAATACTGAGCAGAAGCTACTCTCCTTAAAAGAGCTCCTGTTCCAGCACTGCTGCTGGCCGGACCAGGGTCAAGATGAAATTTTCCAGTTCATTCTTGACCACCCTGAACTAGTCCTTTTCACCTTTGATGGGCTTGATGAGTTTAGGCAGAGCTTCACAGATGAAGAGCGTCATTGTTGCCCCACACAGCAAGCACCTGTACACACTCTGCTTTTCAACCTGCTTCAGGGTACCTTAATGAAAGGAGTGAAGAAAGTGGTAACCAGCAGGCCTCAAGCAGTCGGTCTATCTCTGAAGCAGTATCTCTGCAAAGAAGTCCTGGCCAAGGGTTTCTGTCCGGTGGGAATCGACCACTTTGTAAGGAAACACCACAATGATGCCACTGTTGCTACTAGAGTTGTAGAGGCCCTTAAGGCTAACACAGCCCTACTTGGGCTTTGCCATATTCCTGTGTTCTGCTGGATTATATCAAAGTGTTATAAAGAGCTACTTGGGTGTGGGGAAGGCAGCCCTCAGACGGTCACCGATGTGTACCTCATGGTTCTGAAACATTTCATCCAGAAGCGCATGACCCAGAAACACAGGACTTTGGGAAAGGGATGGCTACAGGAACATCTAGAGATGGTGAGAAGACTAGGACAGTTGGCACTGGAAGGGTTGGAGACTTCCTGTTACATTTTCACCGAGTCAAACTTGCTGAAATGTAGCATCACGAAACAGGACCTTGATCTGGGCTTCCTTATAGAGTGTAAAGACCTCTCGGACGCTACTGACTGCAAACACTTTGAGTTCCTGCATATCACCAT
Source organism: Clarias gariepinus (assembly GCF_024256425.1). NCBI lineage: Eukaryota > Metazoa > Chordata > Actinopteri > Siluriformes > Clariidae > Clarias > Clarias gariepinus. Next base: position 4,225,981 of record NC_071102.1, read on the forward strand.
GCAGTGTTTCTTTGCTGCTATATATATTGTTCTTAACAACAATGGCAACTGCTCTGCCATCCAAAATCTCTTTCAGTCTCAGTGCAAACCCCCCACAGCTGGTAGTCACAACTGTCTTGCACACTGCATGAATCCTGGAGCTGAGGACCGGAATGTAGCAGAGACCCCAAACCTGCAGATCACCTTGGAGTTTGTTGCAGGACTTTTGTCCCAGCGCTATCGCAGTCTCCTTGTACAGTCTTGTCCTGCTGTCTTGCTCGAGAAAAAGTCCAAGCAAGTCATGAAGTGTTTGTCCAAGGGTATGCAGAGACATTTCAAATCAATCCCTCCACCAGTGAAGGGTGAAAAGAAGAGCATGCATGCAATGCCGGGTTTTGTGTGGCTTATTAAGTGCATCTATGAGATGCAGGAAAGCCAGATTGCCAAGAATGCAATGGCAAGGCTAGAAATAGAACACCTTAAGTTAATATATTGTAATATTGGACCAGTGGAATGCACTGCTCTGGCTTATGTACTCAGGTACCTGCAGAATCCTGTCGGTATACAGCTGGACTTCAACTCAGTGGGGGATGTAGGATTGGAACAACTCTTGCCATGTCTTCACATCTGTCGCTCCCTCTAGTAAGAACATAATGTCATTGTCAAAGCTTAAATTGAATAAAATTTTATTGAATTATTTAAATATGCAACTTTTTTTTATCATACACTGCCTGGCCAAAAAAAGTTGCCATTCCAGAGGGGTCGGGGAAAAACAAAATAATGAATGGAGATCCCATAAACACTTGGTGAAGTTGTAAAAAAATCAATAGTCAAATCCAGAGCTACTGTATGAAGAGAATTTTCATACACACATAAGAAATCACAGGATTGGGATTAAACAGCTGTATGGCCACAAGATAACCGCATGCATGAGGAATAATTTTTACACATAAACTGGCCACAACATAGTGTGCTAAAAGTAAAGGTGATTGAATGAAATCTTCGGAGTGTGCTCCTTTTTTGCCCAGGCAGTGTATTATTATTATTATTATTATTATTATTATTATTATTATTGTACTGTATTTGCTTTTACAATTATTAGTGTCTTAATATAATACACCTTTGGGAAAAATTTGTTCATTAATTAGATTGGATTTTAGGTTCTAGAGAGAACTTCTTGTTGTTCCGCTTGTGTAACAAACTGAATAGACCTTTTGGGCTCTAGATGAAACCGGTTTTCTTCTAATAGAGTATAGTAAATATTCCAGTGATAGGTTTATTTTATTTATTTATTTTTTTTTGTAAAAACTTTAAAAAAAAACTGCACTTTTGTGGAAGGGACGCTTTCGTGGTTTCATAGCTGGTTCATTTTTTTTTCTAATATTAATGTAGTCTAAACATATTTAAAAAATAATTAAAAGTCTCTTATTTGGTTTTACCCAGGACATAAAAGCTCATAAACAATAACAATCATTAACATATGCAAATGAATATCGCAATGTACTGTAAAGTCTGCATGCATTAATTTTAATGGGTTCTTTAGTTTGTCTCATTGGGGGAGTCCTAAAGTTTTCCCTTTTAGAAACATTTCAAAATAGGTACTCTTGAAAAAAAAAAAAAAACTGAAAAGTTTTTTTATGTGCATAGTGAGAAAATATTTATTCAATAATAATATATTATTATAAGACATAATTCTATGTCTTATAACATTGACAGTTTGAGGAACAATAACATATCAGATGAAGGAATACGCAAGCTTGTTGAGAAAGGAGTGCAATGCGAGTGCTTCGAAAAAGTAGCGTAAGTTTCTTCAATTGCTCAATTTTCATTTCTTACTTTTCATTTGTCACTTTTTAAAAATAAAAACTAACATTTATTTGCACAGGCTCTTCAACAACAAATTAACAGATGACTGCACAAAGCATTTTGCCAGGCTGCTTAAGGCAAAGAAGAGCTTCCTTGCATTAAGGTATCCTCTAAAAATGTCCTGTTGTTACTTTTAAAAAATTACATTAAGATTATTAAAATACATAGTGGTTAATTAAATATAAGGGGTGTTCAAGTCAAACTGGGACTTCTTGTGAATGAAAGCATAAAATTGATTGACATTTACAGAAGACTTAAAGCACAGTACGGTGAATGGTGTAAAAGTTTTTAAAAAAGGCGTACGTTCGTGAATGACAATCCCGAGGTTTCTCGGAGCTCCCTGCAGTCGTTCCTGTAAACACTCAGCAAATGGAACGCCTGATCTTAGAAAACTGACAGATAAACTGTCGCCAACTTGTGGAGGAGGCGCATCTGTCTCTGAGAACTGTACACAAAATCGTTCATCTACACCACTTACACGTCACAGGAACTCGGCTGGGAGTTATTGCCACATCCCCGGTACAGTTCTGACCTCGCTCCAAGCCATTTCCACATGTTTGGACCATTAAAGGAGTTCCTGGGAGGCCAGCGGTTCAGACATGAAGCAGGAAATCCGATCATGGCTCCGGCTCACTGAGAAAACGTTCTACTCTGATGGTGTCCAAGCACTAGTGAAACACTGGGATAAGTGCATTAGTGTAGCAGGGGATTATATAAAGGGAGTTTTTACTCTCATAACTGTGCTCTGTTATGTACAGACAAAAGTCCTGGCTTGACTTGAACGGTGTTTGCAAGATTGTACGTCTTTTATATTATATAGTAAGATAAAAGACATCAAAGCAACAAAGATATTATACTATTATAATATCTCTTATATTAAGAACTCTTTCAAAATTGTGTGCTGTAATAAAATTGACCCTCACTGGTTAAAGAAGTTACTTAAAATAAAGAAACTTGTATAGACATAAATAGCTATAAAAATTAATAAACATTTATGTATGAAATAATTATCATAAATTAATCATTATCATTATCTTAATTAATTATTGTCATTAATTAATCTAGTTATTTGAATCTAGGGGGAAATTCTCCTGTAGTTCTGTCTGTAATATCTCATTCTCGACAGACTTGGAAACAATGACATCACATCACAGGGGGCCGAGCAGCTGGCGGAAGGGCTGAGGTGCAACACGTCCCTGAAGTATCTCGGGTGAGATTTGTTTTAAGACGCAATATGAACAGATGTTCTTATAACTACCCCATGTTGATTTGTTCCTGTTTGAGATGCATCTGGCCAAATTGGCTTCCCTTTTTTCTTTTAATCTTTAACTGACAAATGAACTAGGACGTGGATGTGTCCTTAGTAAAATGTCCCAGTGAGGTTATGATAAATATATACGCAGTCTTGAAATCAGAGTAGTGAAGGCAAACTCCCCGCTGTATAATTAACAACATGCCGATGTTTATGATGATAACTTTCTTTTGTAAGGAGTCTCCAGTGTAAACTTTTTATAACAGTATTTTTCTGTCCTCTGCAATTTATGCCTTGGCGTATCCTAGTAACGTCATCTGCTATCAGTGAGAACAGGAACTGTCTTGTTTCCACAGATGTTTCCCAACATTAAACAGTATAAGAGATGTTCATTTTCTTTTAGGACATGTCACCTAATATTAAACATTATGAATAAATGGTAGATCAAATCATATATTTTTAATATAATCTCTCTATAATATACTATGCAATATACTGTATTATATAATATGATATACTGTGTTGTATATTTCAAAATCTTCAATACAGCTTGTCGAAAAAATTGTTTGATTTGTATATTTTGTCCTTCAGGCTGTGGGGAAACAAAATCGGAGACAAAGGCGCCGAGGCTTTAGCTGATGCACTGAAGGACAGCACCTCGCTGGTATGGTTAAGGTATGACTGTTCTGTATTTCACGTTAAAGGAAATGAGTAATCATTAGTCATGTGATAAGAAACTGGAAACCAGATTAAAAACCACGCACTAAGCGCAAATTGTTGCTAATTGTTTACCTGCATGGTTTTGTGAGCTGGGAGGAAACTGGAGAACCCGGAGGAAATCCATTCAGTTGTAGGGAGAACAAGACAGTAATGTCCGTACTGCTAACCCACTATTTTCTTTCTATTTAACATTATAATTTTTTTTTTTTTGACAATATTCTGTGCTAAATATTAGGGATTTAAATCTCCAGGGACCAGGATACAATATTATCAGTATTAAGATAGATCAATGCAGAGTCAACTGCGATTTCATAAATATCATGATTATATAAATTTCCTGATAATATTTTAATGTTTTTTTTGTTTGTTTGTTTGTTTATGCTGCGCTGCCTGCCACCATGTGCGTAGTTAAAAGTACGCCACCTGTGGATTCATTGTGGAACTGTGATGTTTTACCTTCTTGTGATGTCTTACCTTCCTAAATCGCAAACATAGAGATGTAAATTTTCAATAAAAATAAATAAATAAATAAATCTGAAGTCAGTGTAGTGATAAATTAATTGCCATATAAAAGAATCTCAATACTGTACAGTATATAGAAAAAAATTAAATTACTACTAACAAAGCTTTAATTGTAGATAATACCTTTTTCAAAAATCCTTATATATATATATATATATATATATATATATATATATATATTATAATAAATTAATAAAAATTAAATTAATATAGATTATATATATATATATATATATATATATATATATATATATATATATATAAGCCTGCTTTGCCCAAATTTATTTAGAAAAATATAGAATTGACAAGACAAAAATGGCATTATTCTTTTTATGATTTAATAAATTAAACATTATTATTAAAGAGTTATGCAATGGACTTTATATTTTGTGCAATCTTAAATGGCTATCATAGAGGCCTACTTGAAAATAATGTCATCAATTCACTTTGTGTCTGTGTCCTGTCCTGTATCCGTAGCCTGGCGTATAACAGGATAGGTGATGCAGGAGCACATGCCTTAGCTGAGCTTATCAAGAAAAGCACAACACTTCTGGAGCTCTGGTGAGGTTTTTTTTCATGTTTTAAAAAAGCTTTGAAAATATTCGGTATCCTTTTTTTGCTCATTTACTAATTTGACTTGCCGTCGACCTCTCAGGCTGAGCGAAAACCGCATTAGCAGGGACGGAGTGGAGTTTCTGATCAAGGCTCTGAAAGCGAACCCTACTGTAAAGGAAGTGTGGTAAGAAACTATTCATCTCACAAACTATAGAGAGATTGTTTATGCTGTATACTGTAATTTACAGTATATGTGTTTGTTTAGCGAATTTATAAGAAGATTTCTGACTATGGAAGATAGTAGGGCTACTGTAAAGAAAAAGTGTGTTTTTGCAGGTTGAGAGGAAATAACCTGAGCGCCGAGGAGGTAAAGGAACTTAGCGAGCGAGAAAGCAGACTCATCTTCTAAAGGTGAAAAAACAATGTATCATATATACACACATTGAGTGTAATGTGTTTAGCCATTAAAATGTATTATTTTTATTATAAGTAAAAAAGTACCTCGGCCTAGAAATTTAATCCGTTCCAGAGGAGAGTTCTTAAGGCGAGATTTTGTACGTATTGCGAAACTCATTGTCCCATAAGAAATAATGTACATAGATAATCAGTTCCAGCCACCCAAAAAAAAATTTTTATTTAAAATTTGACCAATATTACCAATTTCCACACTATAGTCATATTTTGCCTATAAAAAGAACTTTGTATGCTGAGGTACCACTGTACAGTACAAGGTTTTATTGACTGCATTTAGCTTTTAAATTAACTGAACAGGGTTTACCTTTTTGATTGACTAAAAAAAAACATTTTTAAGGCATAATGTCATTTTAAGTGTTTATTCATTTTTATTTATTAATCATTTGCTTTGAATCCAGGATTTGATTATCAGAGCTGTATTTTCAAAGCGACTTTTCCCTCTTCCCGTTGCCTTCAGGAAATTCAGATGATGCCTCTTCCTGCTGAAGAGAAAGCTTGTGGAATGTACCAAATTTTCCCAGCAGTGTTTGTGTTCAGGTAACAGGGTTGAGAAAAAGTTTTGGCAGACTAAAATGTACATAACATACAATTACTGAGTAATGGAGATAAATGAAGGTTACATGTATTTACACTTTAGTTGTTCAAGTGTACAGTAGTTTGAAGAGGCAGAAGCTGTGTCTTTTTCCGGTAAAGTATATTTGGTACATTTTATTTATTATAGGGTATTAAAGCAAAACATGTAAATAGATGTTTGTCAAGAGCACTTTTTTTTTTTGGAATCTTACATGTAATATTTGTAACATCCAGTTATTTCCTAACACATGGTCTTCTGTACACCACTGTTTTTCTTGAGAGTGTACTGTATATATATATATATATATATATATATATATATATATATATATATATATATATATTATATTTGTATACAATATATACTGTTACAAAAGGTCAGAATAATGAAAAAATATTCTGAAAAATTAACTTCACCTACTGATTCACGGTATGGTAATTGTGTATGAATTTATATGGTACTGTATGTCATTTTTATTATTATATATTATATTTTTTGCATTCTGTTCCTGATCTTTTTCTATAATAAATAAACCCAAATGGCTGTTAGTTAGTTTGGGATTTTTGTAGATTCTGTGGTACTTTCTGTTGTTATTTTTCTTCCCCTTTTAGTTGAGTCTTGGTGTCAGTTCATCATAACTACTGTAAATAGGGGTTTTCACTGTGGATAATAGTTTCCTCCCTGAATCATTTCTTTTTTACAGGTATTTTGGCAATAAGATAAAACATTAGAAGTTTTATGTATAATGCAAACTCATTCAAATAAATTAATCTCAGGTATGCAAATCAAGTTTATTGGCCAAGTATGTTTACACAAACACATACGAAATTTGATTTGGATAGCTTAAGGGGGCAATTACTTTTTCACATGGGGCCAGGCAGGTTTGGAAAGTGTTTTTTCTGTAAAATCATTAAAGGGGCAAGTACTTTTTCACAGCACTATACATAACAACACTTAACATTTGAAACTGTACAAAGAACCTTTTCCGTGCCTGGCAGTGTTGGTGTACAGGGTTCTGCAGCGTCTGCCAGAAGAAAGAAGGTGAAAAGGGTTGTGTCCAGGGTGTCAGGGGTCTGCAGAAATTTTTTTTTTCTGCCGGCCTCCTGGTTTTTGCTGGTTTCTGCTTACATCGGTCACATGTTGGATCAAAGTCCTCTCTGATCTTTAAAGGTTTTTCCTTAGACTAGTGAAGCCGGGGGACCATTACATAACTACACTACAATACTGTGTGTTTAAGGCAAACTGATGCTCAGTAAATACTATGTATTATCTTTTGCCAGAGTTACTTGTGTTTAATAACTTATATATTAAACTTATATGGACAGATTTAAAATACAGTGGATAAGCACCGTGTATGTGTGCATGGAGTTTGCATGTTTTCCCCTGTGCTTGGTGGCTTTCCTCCGGATACTTCGGTTTCTACCCATAGTCCAAAAACAACAAATTGCCCATAGTGTGTGTGTGGATTGGCACCCTGTGCAGGGTGGACCCCGCCTCATGCCCTGCCCTGTATACAGGATAAGTGATATAAAAGATGAATGTTGTTGGTCTTTTGGCTGCTCCTGCTGTGGGGTCGCCATGTGGCCACACCATGTCCATCAGATTTTATGCCGAATGACGAAACCCTGCCATTTTATCAGGGCTTGGGACTGGCACTGAATCCAATGGCTGGGGTTTGGGCATTGGGTGAGAATTGAACCCAGGCTTGCGCGTGGCAGGAGAGAAGCCAAGGCTGAGCCACCAATGCCCTGGTATAGAGGATGAATGAATGAAATAAAATGAACTTAACATTACATTCAACAATACAGTATGCATTTCTATCTGGAATGTTTGTTTCTCCCACATTTTCCTGCCATAATGGCTGAATCTTAATTGCCTGCATTTTGTATATGAATAGTGCACTATATTGAAGGTATACGTTATATATTTGTACACTCAATAGGTCACCTTAATACTGAGGCGGCATTCATGTTGGATTCAGCCATTAGGCTTCCTGAGCGCTTCAAACAAACTTAATGGAAAACCCCAGAAGGTGGGACTTACGCGCTGACAACCAATCAACGCTGAGAATACGGCTTTTTGCCAAATCAGAGGTGACATATACACCTCTGCGAGCGAGCACGTTAGATTAACATAATATACACTATAAATTATTTATATTTTCTAATAATTCATTGCCCTTACGTCATTGTTTTACTTTGACGCAGTTTTATTTCAGAAACAATAATCTAAAACAATATAATATAATATAATACAAAATCTTTAGGTTAATAGAATAGGTTCGCTGCTAATCTACAGTACCTGGTTAGCTAGCTAGCTAGCTCGCTTAGCAACCGGAGAGCAGTACAGTGCTAACGGTGAGACTGGTGACTAGCACGCTAGCTAGCCCTGAGCTATTCATGTTTTGCATGTAAAAAAACAGGACTAAGACAGCGGGGAGATTTCCACATCGAAGACCAAGAGGTTCTGATTCAACAAGGAGCTTCAGGAAGGTATTAATTCATGTCATTTCGATAAATATGAGAAAAAGTTCCTCCTCTCTAGCCGCCTAATGTTTTCACCTGGAAGTTACAGTACAGCAGGGGCGATGCATCATAACGTTATTGTTTTATTTTAATCAAATCATGCAACATAAATCTGTTTTGTGAGGTTGTAACGTTAGAGAACTAACAACCAGACAGGTGTTTAACTCTAAGTTGCTTTAAATCGCATGTCACTGTAGATGTAGGACAGATGTGGTGTCATGTCTTCACTTTGTATCTATAGATTTATACTGTACATGTGTGTATATATACTCTATATATTTACATTTACTCACACAAACATGGTCTTTGTTATTTTGTCACCAAGATCACCAGTTATTCTCTAAAAGACATTAAGAATCACACAGTAAATATGATCTACATGGTCTAAACCATTCCTTTGTCCTTTACCCATCCAGGATGTCATGATTTTCATAAAATTGAGCAACAAAACATCAAATCTCTATCTTTATAAATGCTTTTTTTACTAGGATGTCACCAAAATGTCTGTACAATCACGGCAGCGTGGAACATGTAAAACGCAGTGGTACGATGACTACTGATATTCATTCTTTCAGTCATTCATTCATTTATTTATTTATTTATCCATGCAGAATAAATCTGTTTTATGAAGTTTTATTGTTAGAGAACTAACTACCAAACAGATTTTGCAACACTGTCTAGTTAACAGCACTGATGGTTTAAACCGCATGTCACTGTAGATACAGGACGGATGTAGTGTCATGTCATCTCTCTCTCTCTATCTCTCTCTCTCCATCTCTCTCTCTCTCTCTCCGTAGAAATGCGTATGATTTCCATAATTTAAGAATGTTGAAGAATGGCTTCAAACGTAAAATTAGAAGCAAAATTGCGTCACTCGGCCACTTAGGACTGGTTTCCGACTCTGAGCCTTACACTGAGTCAATACGGACTCAGAGCTTTGTTTTAATGATTTGTTTAAAAGTAAGAACATTTCCACACAATGTGATGAGAACTCACAGGATTGGGACTAAACAGCTGTGTCCTTTAAAAAAAAAGAAAAAAAAAAAAAGAAGTGATACTCATCAGAAAAAAACAATCAACTTTGTTAGGGAGCATAAGGACTGGACTTTGGAGCCATGGAAAAAAAGTCATGTGGTCTGATGAGTCCACAGCCTATTCCAGAGCGATGAGCACATCAGAGTCAGAAGCAACTAGCATATGCAAAGTGTCAACTGTTATTATCAGCTGTTGTCAAGTCAGCTGACTACCTGAATGTACTGAATGACCAGGGTATCACAGAAATATATTTTCCCCCCCTACAACCGTATTTTAAGACTCAGATTGTGGAAGAGTGGTTCTGGGAGCACGAGGAATCATTTTCACACGTGAACTGGACACCACAATGTGTGCTGTAATCAAAGTCACGGATGATTGAAATGAAAATTATGGTTATTTTTTATTAGTTCAGGCAGTGTATATTAGGGAAACGTGTAAGGTGAGGTAACAGTGAGTTCATTACAAGATAACTTTATGTAAGTTCACAAAGAAACATAAGTGCATTTTCCTAAAAGTATCCAGTGTTACATTTTAACATTTAAATTGTAATTTCCACTATTTAAGTAGACCTATAGGACACTCTCTGCAACAAAAAAAATCCCACACAAATATAATTGCTAGACAATTTTCCAGTTTTAAGTTGGTAGCTAGTCTTTGGCAGTTTTGAAGCTTTTTGACGGTGCGTTCAGTGCTACTGTTTTCATTCAGTTGAACGCACATTAGAAAGAATGTGTATCTTGCTCTACAGTAGCAGCTTGTTAGCAGTGACGTCTTAATGCACGCTATTTGTCTATCATATTTTCTGGAGTAATATCTAAATTAAATTCTAAGCCTGATTCTTTGGCATGTCAGATTTCACCGCTCAATGTCGATGCTGCTCTGGTCCGACCTCATTGCAAACATATGTAATTGTTTGTTGCAAGACAAACCGGCAAGGATTCGTCATCTTCGTTAAACCAGACAGTCGCTGGGAAATAAATCCTTCTTCATTTTCTTTTGTTTAACTTTCCACTCTTTTCTATTTTCAGAACTGGCAAGTTTGTTTAAACGCGGAGTGTAAATCAGTCAAGCGCTTTAAGGCCCTTCATGTTCCAGAAGGAAATACAGCATACACAATCACATCAGGAGACATTTTAAGGGGGCTTTATACTTAAAATAGCAACCTTAGAAGACTATAATAGACTGAATGGGATTATAAGTGTACGCATCACCTTAGACAAACTGCTAAGAAAAACCTGCAGAACTTTGTCTAAAAAATTGTCTACGAATCAGGAAACCAAACCGACTGTTTTATGAAGTCCTTTCAGATTGGTAAAGTGAAAATATTATATCACAACTTCGATGGTATCGAAGTATGCTACGAGTTCACGGCCTCAGATAATCGCAGATTTTTTCCTGAGAACTTGTCTAATAATTGTTCACGGAAATCCCCTGCGATTTTGCAAAAAAATACAATTATCCTCCATGATTTTTTTAATGCCTTTTTTCGTGGCAGCATAGAATTTTTCATGTGTTTTAACGCCGAACTATTAAAAACAATATCATTTACAAATAAATTTTGTACTATGAATATTAGGGTAAATTAAGCTGAGTTTCCAGATAGAATATAACACTATATTAGTTGTTTAGTATTGTAGAGAGAACACAAAGCAACCGTAGAGAAAAACAACACGGCTTGGGATGGGGAATTATTACTGTATTTACCCTGCAGTATTTATACCAAAGAAAACCACAGCACATACCAAAGAAAACGCACCTGCATGAATGACTATACGTACAGTTTAGGGGGTAACATCGGTATTTTACATTCTAGCACTGCAGGAGACACAGCAGTACAGAACTGTACAGTGTATGGGTTTATATTTACATTCTGTTTTTTTTTTTAGCAGCTCTACACCCACTCTACAGTGTTTTATTTTAATATCGTACAATCATGTCTGGCTCATTTGTTTGAGATGTGAATTTACTCAGATGATGAGCTGACAGCAGAGCGATATTGTTAGGCAGCGAGTGGAAAG